>NC_044406.1:49067745-49373995 GCF_006542625.1 Nomascus leucogenys
AAATTCCATTTTCTCAGTCAAACTAGTCATATTTCCAGTGTTCAAAAACAGGTGGCTAGTGGCTATGTATTGGACAGCACAGATGTAGAACGTTCCCTGCATCATAGAAAGTTCTTCTGAACAACGCTGGTCTACCTTAAAGCACAGTGAAATAAACCTGTTCACTGTTGGCTGAAAGTTGGTGTTCTTGTACCCTGCCTAGTGCCTTAGAATATAAATCATGTTAGGTGGTCACCTGACAAGGCACCACAGGCATAGAGAAGCTCCAGGACAACCCATTGTATCCTAGAATACTCTGGCAAGAAACCAGCTCTGAGTGAATCACTTCCACATAAGTCTTTTGTTGATGATCAATTCAAGTGTCATACAGTGGTGAAACTTACAGCTTCTGAAGATGCCTTCACCCAAGCATGGGGTTGGTAGGAGTGAGTGGCACATATCTCTGCCATTCAGTTCTGTACCTTGCCTTTGTTGTTTCTTTATACCTTTCTAAGATAATAGTTTATATTGTATACTCCACATGTTTAAGTAATGTGATGAATAGTTCAACAGAAATCTGGAGAGAGAATGTTTTTTGAGCTCACAACTAATGGATCTGTGACAGGAATAGGGAGGGCAAAATTTGGCTTTGACCTAATTGTTTACCACTGTCACATGATAAATTATTTCCTCAAATTTGAATCCCCTTTGAAATACAAATATACTACCTGTGAAGAGAAATACAATGAATGTACAGTACCTAATAACACATCAGTGTAGCTTAATTCATCAGATGCCCTCACAGAGGAGCAAGGACCAGAGGGAATTATGCAGTGAACAAATAAAGCCTGATGATGAAGTGACAGAGAAAGGTCTGTGTTCTTTATCAGTAACTCTTCTAAAAGCAGACGTGTGGTTCTATCCTCTCTTCTCCCCCTTTTGGTTCCCTTAACTTAAATAACAGCTGCAGTGTAAAAGCACAAATTATTCTTAAAGACTCTGAACTAATAGCCTCCTTTCTATCCACTTTTATCCCCTCAACTGCCCTTTTTCAGCTTCCTCTCCACTAGGTTCTGCCCACTGAGTTGGCAAGGAGTACAGTCAGCTCCTGTTCTCAGGCTGGCCCCTCTCCAATGCCAGCCTTTATGCCTAGTGTTAGATGCAGCTTCTTAAGAATACTTAGTCATCTCTAATTTCCTTCACCAGGCTTTCATTTCCTGGCATCTTTCCTTTACTCCTCCCTGTACAGCAGGTGGAGTTCTCATTAAAAAAAGACATGTGCTCCTTAAATAATGATTTCAGAAATCAAATTATTTTCTGTGAAATCAGCAAGCTCTGTTAGCCAAGGTTCTCCATTACACAGAATCTGTCGCATCAAAATGTCTATTATTCTCCCTGCAGGAAACACCACCACCACCATTACTTTATACTGTTACCCAGAAGGAGAAAGATCCTTCTCTAAAGGGAACATGATGAACTAAGCTACACTAATGTGCTATTGGTGTTGGGTACTTAATGTGTTTCTCCACACATTCCACATATTTGGATAAAATGGAACATGACAGAAGAGATCCTTCATGTGGAGCAGACAGGATCTATTTCCTGCACGTTGGCAAGCATTTGATCAGAGGCTCAAGCCCAGTCTTTCTTCCTGAGCTTCCTCCCTGCCTGGGAGAACCCTGGGACAACACTTTCTTCTAGCCCAGAGGCAAGAAAATGAAAGGCCAGTACACAGGGACTGAATTGACTGGCAACCATGCCCCCTTATGCCCCTGTAGAGCAAGACTTTTTAAATTTGTTTTATTTTGCGTGAGACAGTCTCACTCACTCTATTGCCCAGGCTAGAGTACAGTGGCACGATCTCAACTCACTGCAATCTCTGCCTCCAGAATTCAAGTGATTCTCTTGCTTCAGCCCCCTGAGTAGCTGGGATTACAGATGTACACCACCACACCCTGTAAATTTTTTTTGTATTTTTAGTAGAGACGGGGTTTCACCATGTTGGCCAGGCTGGTCTTGTCCTGGCCCCAAGTGATCCACCAGCCTCAGCCTCTCAAAGTGCTGGGATTACAGGCGTGAGCCACCGCGAGCAGCCTAGAGCAAGATTTTTAGTGCAGTTTACCCCAGATGCTATTAGCACTTCTTTCCCCTGTTTTCTGAGGGGAAACAAGTGTTCCCACTGCTCATTTCTGCTCAGCAGCACCCTGTTTCCATACTAGGTAAATAACAGGTTAACAGAGGGAACAATGGTTTGAGCCAATGTGCCCAAAGCAAAATAGCTTTCCTTTACACTGCTTCAGTAACACTTTTTGAGCTTTGGCTACAGATGAACAGCATGGCTCACTATATGCTATAAACTACTCAATAGAGACACAATCACTGATGCTAATAAAATCATTATTGAAGGAAAGCATAAGGGATTTTAGGTAATGCACCCATACACATAGAATGCAGCTGTTACACTGTAACAAATAACTTGGAGGTTGAGTGGCCTGTCACTATAAACACAAAGAAGGAATTTTGTAATGGTCAGTAGCTGCCTGGAAAATAATTTTTTCAGCCCCAATTCTATTACTTTTGATCTTTTTGCTTTTATTTTTAAAATCTAACAAAGAGCTTTATTTATCAAGTTATCAAACTGGTATTTAAGGTTACTGAAACCACCATTAAGGCCTTGGATAATGTAAACCACATTTTGCCTCTCTTTGCTGCCCAGCAGAGCCCTCTGCCCCACACCTGGCCCAATTATTATAGTTAATACAAATCAGAAGCATCTTTAATTTTCCCATTACAGATAACACAGGCATCATGCTCATGGCTGGATTCATAGTCATATTTCTCCATCTTCAATAGAACAATGAAACTTTTTCCCCACACTGTATATAACAAAATAAGTACTTCTTCACCTATGTCTCTTCTTCTTCATGACAGAGGACCATGAATGTCACACAGAAAATTAAGCAGGAAGATTGTAACTGGAAACAAATTGTACTTCACCTTGTTGCCCTCTTCACACTAGTCAGTATGTCTGCCTTCACCTATAGACTGGATCTTAGCTTGAGTTCCTCAGAAGACCTCAAAATGCCTTCAGGATTGGAGTGCAAGTCATGTATATGGGACCTCCATAGGGGTGTGGGGAAGTGAGATAGGAACAGAGAAGGATGCCAGTTATCAAGGTCCATTATCAAGATAGCTATTACTGTGGGCCAGTGGAACTTAATCCAGCATGGACCTCCAGAGCCATCACACAGGATGATAAAGGTGAGATATTTATATACCACCTCCTGTCAGTCATGGTTGAGGGCTGCCCCGAAGGAATGTCAATTTCCCAGCACTTCCAGGGTACAGGCAACTGGGCTCTGACAGCCAGAAAAAGCTCCCAAGCTGCAGTGGGATGTAAAGTCCCCTTTCTATCCCTGCTCTTCCTCCCCAACCCCTTTGTCACAGAATGAGGGTGCCAACAATTGTACGAGGGGCCTGTGTGCATTGATGTAGGATAGGCAACGTCCAGGGGCAGGACATGGATGGTTTCTACTACTAACTGTAAGCTCCCTTGCTCTCCTCAGTGCACTGTGTGGTGCCAGTAGACACTCAATAAGCATTTGTTATCTGGCTGACTGCATCCTGTATTATCACATCCACTCCACTACAACTAGCATTTTTTTCCCTCTGTTAAAAGGTCATGCATTCTACCATCCAGTTCTCAATTCTCAAAACCTGTCCAAAAAAAAAAAAGAAAGAAAAGAAAGAAAGAAAGAAAGAAGGAAAGGAAAGAAAAGAAAGAAAGAAATACCTAGTGGGGTCTGGTTTTGGGGGAAACAATGAACCTTTCATTTGAACACCACTTACTGCCACCATTTCCCATTAATTACAGATAAGGTCTCTGAGATTTTCTTTGTTTTACTTTACCATAAATGTTATCAAATGTTACCATAAATGCCACCAAAGAAGAGCTAGCTACACTGCCATCAAGACTGAAACAGTGGTAGGAACAATAACAGTGTCTTGCCTTCCTCCTCAGGCTCTTGCCAACAAGCAGCCCTGGTGAGAGAAATGCTTTGCAATAGCTTGAAAAACTTAAGTCCCAGATGGAGCGAGTTAAGCTGAAGGTGAAGCAAGGTATAAGCTTTCACCAGTTCCATGTTTAATCCACAGCCCCAGGTGACACTGGGCATAGTGAAATACTGTGGTCAGGTACAAAGCAGGCCTCTCCCTCATGATTCCCAAACAGAAGCCTAGTGACCAGTGTTTACCCCACTGTCCTCAAGCCATCATTGCCATTTGATACCAGCTGCTATGACTACCACCTCTGCCAGAATACTGACCTCTTTGCCCTAGAACCTACTGTGTCTTTTGGGTAATCCTTCCCCTCAAAAGTGCCTGTTTTAGCTAATCCTTAGCATCTGTAGAAAACAACACAAGAAGGTCAATTCCCTGTGGCTCTGGCTCACATTCCCTTCTGTTATGAGGAAATGTAGTATTAAAAACGTTGAAAAGAAGAGACAGATAAAGCAAGGCTGGGAAAGTGGAGATATGGTTTACAGGAAGAGAGAGAAAGAGAAAAGTGCCTTTATTTTGTATTGGAGGACACATATACAGACGCACACACACACACATACTTATGCAAACACTTATGTTTTCAGAACTCTTCCACAGTAAAAGGATGACATCATTTCACAGGCAATAAATAGACCACTTGAATTCTGTTGCCATAAGAAGTCAAACTGCAGAATCTCTTTTACCTGATATTTAATTGGTCAAGACAATGTTTTAACAAACCCATAAGTCTATCATATATGAGTAACTCAAACAATGACACTCAAAGAATCAGGTGGTGTACACTCTGATATGGCACCCAGAAGCCCTTTCAGAAGGAACGAAGGACAATTTTCTCAGCTGTTGGGAGTACTAGTAGAAAGTGGCCCTCAGCTGTCAGCCCTTTTTGGGAATTGCCTCTGATAAAATAAAATACCTCACCCAAGGTCAAGCTTCCTTCCAGGGGTAACCTGCATCAAATGTTTGATCAATGCACAGATATAAGGGTTGGACAACCTTGCTCCAATTCATGACAACTCTCAGGGGCCATCCAAGGGTCAGAGCTCCTCATAAGATAAGCTGAGGTATCAATACAGGCTGTATCACCTGTTCACTCCTGCTTCCTCCTCCTTCATTTCATTGGTGTTGATCTCAAGACCTCTCCCTCATAAATGTCCTGTGTGTTAATTTATAACTCGCGACCTGCTCTGTGGGGAAACCAATCTGTAACAGGTATTTAAATCCTCCTAAGCCATCAAAAAGTAGATTATATGCATTAAAAATGTCCATGTTCTGCCTATTTTATTGTATTGTGCTGCTTTGGCAATTGCCAATCGATAAACGGCCATCATCTACAAATAAGAATATTTGATTAACTAAAGACCCCTACTTCTCAACCATGTTGGTATAACAAGCAGGACTGAGATGAGGTCAGGTGGGGGTGGAAATAGGTACTAAAATTAAATCACACTTCCCCCCCACACACTTTTCCTTTTCCATATTAACACAGATAATAATAATAACAATGGCAAATAAGATATATCAAGAGATTACTGTGTGCCAGACATTGTTCTAAACACTTTGTATTATCATTTAAATTTCAGAGCAACCCTATGAAATAAATACTATTCTTGCCTCCAGTATACAGATGAGAAAACTGAGGCATAGAGAAGTCACGTAACTCTAATAAATAATGCAGCCTGGATTTGTACCTAGGCAGTTGTATTTGAGAAGCCAAGATCTTATTGATTATAGTAGTGTTGCCTCTCTAATAAAAATGACTGTTTAATGAATGCCTAATCATTTCTGGTGTCGTTGAAATTAATGATTGTCGATAGAGAACTTTACCTCACTCAGAAAATGTCAGGTCTTCACGCCAATTGGCGTCTGTGGCTATTAAATCCTGCTGGAGAAATGACCTCAGTAGCACAAGCTAGTTTTTTTTTTGTTTTTTTTTTTTTTTACACCATCTGGGCCCGAATTACCCAACACAAACAACTGTGTCAGCCTGGCCAGTTGTCCTACCATTCCCCATATCTGTAGTCAGGAACTTTTACTATTAATTCATCACCCCCAATCCTACAACTTCCCCTTTCACTCCCAGAAATGGCCTTGCCTCCATTTCACAGAAAAAATGGAGACCAACAATTAAGAACCATCTCACTGCCCCTGCCCCACCTATGTCTTGTCTTTGAATGCTTGTCTCTATCTTTTCCTTTCCTACTTCATTGGAGAAGATGGCCTTTCTTCTGTTCCAAGCTAATCCCATCACATGTTTGAATCCTATCTCCATCACCATCCTATTCAAGAATTTATTCTGTAAGCATATTACAGCCACTACTCAAAAACATCACTAACTTTGGTATATAATCTAGTTCATATGTGTGTGTGTGGGTGGGGGCAGGCATTATGCTAATTTTTAAAACAACTATAGTATATTTTCTTACTGTTTTATAAACTTTTTCCACATAAAAATACATTTTTAAACATTATATGTAGTAGCCACATAGTTGTGGTGGATATGACCTTCATTGCACCCTCCCTCTCCTGCACTTTGCTGAAGTTGGCGACTAGATAGCTAAAAACTACATTTCCCAGACTTTCTTGCGGCTAGACTCCTAGGTATGATCAAGTCTCTTTTAATTAGATGAGATTTGAAAGGCGAAAGTGAGGGACAGACTTTGCCTCAAAGCCCCCTGCTATTTGGGAGGAAGGGAACTATAACATTTAGGGTGGAAAAAAAAATCTTCTTGAGAGAGCTTCATTTGAGCAGAGACCTGAATGAAGTAAGTAAGACATGCAAAGATCTTGAGGAAACATTTCAGGCAGAAGGAACAGCAAGTGCGAAACCCTGAGGTAAGAATCAACGTGGCTTGAGCAGAACTAGGGATGGGGAGAGCTGAGCCCAAAGAGATAGCCTTGTAAAGCATTAAAAAGCATTTGGATTTATCAAAGGTAAGTTGGGAAGCCATAGGAAGTTTCCCCCATATGCAGGGGCATGAAAACTGCATGAAATGACTGCTATGCTTAGGTATGTTGAATCAAACAAGTACATATCTGAGGATGAGAATTTATGTAACCAAAGATGTAGAAGCAGGAGGCTGGGTGAGTAGCAGAGTCAGGAACAGTTATTCACATAGAAGACACTAAATGTTATTGAAAGGGCAGTCCAGAAATCCATTGTCCAGAGGCCAAGATCAGGTTGTTCCTCTCCTTTCAATAAACACTTATGGAGCGCCTATTATATGCCATCTATTCATTTGTTCAGTCAGCACAAATTCTTTGATGATTACTAGTTTTCTATTTGCTGAGAAAACAAAAACTACAAAGATGAGTTAGACACAAACTTACCTTTGAGGAGTTTAGTCATCTGCAGGGAAGAAACCACCTTCCAAGAGCTGTGACGCTAAGTTGCACTATAAGGGTAGTTAACACTGCCAAATAAAACGCTGGACACGCAGTTAGATTTGAATTTCAGATAAACAATAAATACGTTTTTAGTATATGTATGTCCTAAATATTGCATGTCATAGTTAGTCCATGGGACATACTTATACTAATTAAGTATCCATTGTTTATTTGAAGTCAGATTTAACTGAGTATTCTGTACTTTCATTTCCTAAATCTGGCAACCACAAGTAGCAGGTACAATGGTCTTCAAACTGGTACTTATCTTGGGGACACATGAAGACATTCCATGAGCTATGTGGACACAGCTGGATTTTAAGGAGAACAATGTTCAAGTCCTCAATTTTTCCAAATATGATCTGCTTGGGAACATGCTTGTGATGCAAGTTATCTCCCTCTCCCGCCTCCCCTTTCATGGTTGCCTCTCCCTGCTTTATAGAATAAAGGAGTATCTCTCTTTCTTCTTTCCTACTTTCCTGAATCTTACACTAGTGCATTACCCTGGGGTGTGAAAATCTCCAAACGCCAAACAAAGGTACAATTCAAAATAAGTGGAATTGGTGTTGAGAAAGCAAAAGACTCTCAAGACGGGGTCACAAAACTTTTGCAACTTAAGTGGTTCCAGCTTTTATCAGATTATTGAGTTGTCAGCTGATAGATCATTTCAGATTACATTTGGAAGGAGATTTCCATGTGATTTTTTGGTATGTAACTTGCAAGGAGTTTAAACAACTGAGTAAAACCAATAAAGCAAACCCCTTCCTTTCATCTTCTTATTTATGGCTCACATCTTTTTTAAAAATAGGAATAAAATCATACTAAGCTCTGTTTTATTTTAGCAATAAAAATATTCATCCACATATACATGAACTCTTTTTAAAGATCCCCATTTTTATTAAGAAATGCGTTTTCAATAAAATTTTACTTTTTATGCTTAATGATTATCAAAATTTGTAATATATTTATGCTATTGTAATCGGCTTGGAATAGCTAATTTTTGTAACAGTAACTCAATCCAGAAGACATTTCAAGCACTTGGAGACTTATAGTCACAGGAAATGTAAATAATAATAATGTCAATTTATATATATATATTTTTTTGTTGTGGAGAAGTATAATACAATGATGAATAAAATTCTTTCATACATAAAAATACATTAGGTTAGAATAAAATTCTGCATGGGAAGCAGAATGAAAAAGGAGTACAATGAGATAAATCGAGGATTTAAAATTTCTGTCTGTTACAGAAGAGCTTGTTCATGTATTTTTTAATGGTGATAGCTGGTATCAAATCACTATGATATTTAGATTCCCTTAGATTTATTCAAGAGGGTGATGTAAGAGTTATATTTTTCAATATCAATGTTTATAATATACCACAAATTACGTACTTTCAGCTATTTAAGTTTTAGATGAAACATTTTACATGTCAGCTTAAAAATGTTCTAGAGGTCATGTAGTTTTCATTAAAATTATTTTAGAGGTCTGGGATGGGGACATGGATGGGTATCTCAGTCACATGGGGCCAATGCTCAGCCTACTTCATTTCCCAATGAAATAAATGGGAATAAAAGCCCTTGTAGCATCTCTCAGGAGAGTATCTGAAAATATTTCTGTTTTCAGGGACTCTTGTAGAGGCTAAAGGTCTGGTTTAGAGTCAATAGACAAGGCATAGGGATGGATGATCAGCATTGCTCCGGGTGGGAAGGTGAATGCAGTCAGATCCCATAGGAATCAGTACTGAAGTCCAGCTCATGTTCTGCTCAACAAGTGTTGTGCCCTGATGCAGGGCTACTTTCACTCATAGAAAAGAGCATCTTTCTGTTTTGGACAAAGGCCCCCAAATGGGCTAGTACGGACATTGGTTAGGTCCCTGTCCATGTGAGAGGTGAAATGAACGGGAAATCTCCAAAGCATGCAGATATCTAGTTGAATTCCTGACGACATTGATTTGGCACGGCTCTACAGACAAAAGAAACCAGCAAAATACTTGAAGGCCTCTGAAGATGTATGTAAAATAAATCAGAAATTATTTCTATGTACCAAACGCAATGTGGGCACACCTGAGACACTATGTAGAGCTGTGGTCACAACACTCAAGAAGTACGTAAAGGATAAAGAAGAGGTCCTAGGAAATAAAATGCTCTAGGTGATGTGGTGAAACAGGATCCTGAATGAGCAATTCCTCAGGAAAGACGAAGGTGGACAGACAATTCTTAGGTTGGTCAATTTTAGCTGTATCAATGGAGGAAAAAATCTATTGGCTATTCGGAATTGGCAAGAGTTTGGATATTGAATATAACAGCAAGACATAAATGTATGGTAGTGTCTCAGCCCTCTGGCAAATAGGTAGCCTCTAAGCCTTCTCCCAAATATGTGATTCTCATCTTTATCTAAGGCAGAATACTGAGTACATTTTTTTGTATTTGGATTGTACCCATTTAAACTTGTATAGTTTATAACAGTTCCAAACAAGTTAAAATAAGATCCAACTGCTCAAGGATCCCACAGTAGAGCTCCTGAGGCTTTGTTTCTCAAAATTTTGGTGAATCAGCTCTAAGCATTTTTGTTATTATGGCTTTCCATGTGCCTCTCAAGACTCAGCCGTGAATCAAGCAGTCGCCAGTCTAGGTAAGCCAGCAACAGGATTGCTGTGGATCCCACTGGAACTGCCTCTTTCCCTACAATGACTGAGGCTTTCCTACTGGGTTACTGAGCAAAACCTGGAAGCTGTAAGGAAAAATGCTGAGAGGTTTTTGTTTTTTGTTTTTTCACTAAAACTCTTGGAACAGCCTCAGAAGCACTGCTGTGAGATTCTTGAATAGCGTTCATCTCTTCTGCCATCCCAGTAGTGGGAGGCATCCCTCCTTGCTCTCCAGCCAGTGGTGCGCAGAAGCTGGCTTACATTGCCCTGCCAGAATTGGTTGTTACGTTTTCAGGAATTTTTGCTAGCTGGTAAACATCATGTTGGCAGCTTGAAATTGACCATGGTGGAAGTATTTACACCATGGAAACTGGCAAATGTTACAAATCACTCAGGGTCTTTTTTTTTTTTTAGAACCAATTGTTAAACATTTATCAGCACAGTGTAGACCCACCTTAGAAGAGACTACCATGTCCTTCCAGCGAGAGACCCCCCAGGCCTCTGACCCCCACTCAAACTGCCCTGTGCTTTGGTCAGTGATATGATGGAAGCCCAGGGCTTAGGGGATCAGCTGGCATAGGAAGGGTGTCCAGATGGGCAGTGGGCCATCCACAGAGAAGGGCGGGGGCTACACAGCTATCCACGCCCAGCGGTCAGGGAACGAGCTGGGGAGGTGGCACCAGGCAGCAGGCTTGTGCAAAAGCCCTGGGGCCTTGGTTGACCTCAGCGCCGTGGCACAGCTGCCTGACAAGTAGACGGGGAAGTGGGCTGCTTTAATAGAGGCAGAGTGCCCCATCTCAGGAGGGAGCCACGGGTCCCCGCGGACTGTGTAGGCTGCTTGCTGAGCTTTAGACATCAGTCCTTCCTCCAGTGAATGAAAGCTGAGGCCTCCACCTGAGCAGCCCTGCCTGCCCTGTGCACTTTGGACATCGGGAGTCTCTGTGAGGTTGCTTTAGGGAAAAAAAAGTGCTTGTTTAAAAGAGTTCAAAACTACCAAACTGGATGATATTCTGTGGCTCCAGAATCATTTTGCAAGCATGTTCATTCATGTCCCTGTCCCCCTGCCAGGCGGCCCACAGGCTCCTCGGAGAGCCCAGATTGACTCCCACCCTTGGTGGTCATTTACCCATTGGGGCAAAAAGAGGTGGTGGTGCTCAGCCAACATCAGTATTGGTTGCAATAAACCTACTACTGTGTGTAGTTGCTAAAAAATAAATAAATAAATAAATAAATACTACCATTCACTCTACAGCAGGGCTGAGGGCTCTAGTACACCAAAGGTGATGACCTATAGAGGCTGCAGACACTCCATGAACAGCTGAGCAACAATAGAGACTCAGAGACTGTGATGGTCAGACGGGCAGAGTGGCAGCCAAGGCACCCACCAAATAGAGCTGCAGTCAGACAAAAAGATGATCTGTTCCCCTCCTAGTAAGTCCCTGAAATTCCTGTTGGCAGAGAGGAAAGTGAATATTTTGTAGAGTCTGGAGGCATTAAACTGGGGCAGGAGAAAATGAAACCTAGGCTCATATTATTAAATGGAACACAAGGTGTTAAAAACGTCTAAAACTTAGAAATAATGTCCTTTCAATGTCATATTACAACTAGCTCACCAAGAATTGTTTAATTATCTACAGGAATGTACCTTTGTTTGACTTTGCTATTTACTATTAATTATTGGCTCGGATTCTGTGAAGTTACATGTTGACTTAAAGATCTTTTCCAGGAATGATGCAAATAATTTCTATACAGTTGAAAAAAAAATTTTCAAAGGTTATGGATTTTTATTGTCCTGTAGGATATAAATCAGTATTGTATGTAATAGCAATTTAATTTAATATTCTTTTTTAAATGTCTATAAATACTCAGGCCCTCAAAATACTTTTTCAACCAGTTTTACCATGTTACAGATTTCTTCATCAATGAGTTAATAAATTTTGAGCATGTGCTCATACTATGTGCATACGAGAGTCATGCTTCTAACTTTTTGAAAATTATACATTGTGTAACCAGTCTTTAATGAAGTAAAAAGAGTTCATCTCGGTTGACCCCAGGGATAAACATAATTTGGAGCCTTGTCATGGAAAGCTGCAATGGGTACAGTCTGACAAATTGATATAATTTCTGCTCTTTATAATCTACATTGGGGGCCCAGTTCCACAAGGAATACAGAAGACATTGCTTGGGCTTTGTGGGATTACAGAGTTGCCGTAAATCACTCGTCCTGTAGTCAGAATATCTCTCACCAAACACAAGTATTGATGTCTTTAGTGTCATAAGACTTAAATCTGTAGCAGGAAAAAGATTCATGTATACTTGACTTATGTAAGCTATCATCTAGTTCGTGTCTGGAAATACCTTAAATGATGGTGTCTCACACAGCCTCTAAAACCAATCACTCTTTACAAACACATTTGCTTGACTAGAGAAGCCCTGAGAAAAATCTCCATCCTGCTTTTTTTTTTCTTAGTGTAACCAACACTTCCCCAGCAGCCATTCTAAGTGCACGAACTGTGTCTAGAACTCTACTGTAATGTTTGCGAGGCTCAGCCATGGCAGATAGCAGAGACACAAAGCTGGTGACAACAGAACATTGCTGTCTCCATCCTGCCACTCTTTTCTACAGGCTGGTGATGAAGACAAGGACGGATGGTTTTCACTGCAAGCTGCTAAAGCATACTTCACGTATATGAGTGTTTAACTCTTCTGTTCAGTGTTTTCCTTCTTCGTGGACAGCCCCGAAAAGTGGTAAACAGTGACAGAATCTCTGAAAATGTCCCATTCAGACATGGATGACAGTGACTCTCAGCTCACATGCTCTTAATACGAACTGCAAGATTTTGTGTTGAGTGCTGATAAGAAGCTTTTGCCTCACACACGACTTCAACAACAACCCAGCCCCGTGGGAAACCTTGACTTGCCAGTTCAGTTCCTGCAGCATCCACCTCACACAGACTGGTGGTTCCATCTCTTTTGTAGGCGAAGCTTGGACTAGCTGTCTTTTTAAATTTCTTTACCAAAACTTTGAAACTAAACCACTACGTGAGAAGGATACACTATCAGAAGAGATTTGTCACAGATCCCCCCTGTGCTGGTGAACAAGGAATGATGCCTAGGAGTCTTGAGCTTAGAGTCTGAGTAGGAGAGGGTCCTGATTAGCACACAGTTCCTGGTAAGGTAACCTAGAGTGAAGAATAGTAAATAGCCCACCGTTATGACTGCTGAGCTAGATTGCTAGATGAGACCTTATATCCTAAAACCTACAGCCAGGGCCCGATAACCCACTTTGCTGAGACCTCCAAAGCTTTCTGAATTTCTGGCTTTCTCTTACCACCCTACCATGTTGCCTTGACACTGCCTCTCGCACACACCCCAGCAGTGCCCAGTAACCATTCAGAAAAGGCAGACAACTGTCAGAATCCTACTGAGCATAAGCAACGAGTAGGCAGATCAGTGTAAGAATATCATATAATGCATTGCAATGTGGTCTATGAATTATTCAATTACCATTGACCATAAGTCCTTGCCATTCCTAAGCGTAATTGGGAAGAAGTGTTATATCCTTACATCTGAAACTGTGTCACAAAGGTAAAAAGAAGCCATCCAAAACCCATGAAAAATCATGGTGAAGTCATTGAGAGAGGCATGCTGACAGTAGATTAGTCTAGAAATGAAAAAAATTACGTGAAACAGTTTTTCTGCAGCAAAGAATGCTGCAGCTTTCCTTTTTATTTGTGTGATGTCTGGACCGATTGCTACTTAAAGTAATAAAATGTCTGAAAGTTATTAATAAAGTACTTTGTGCTACTTTAAATCCAATTCATAACCTCAACTGAAAACTTATTTGCACCAGCATTTATGATAAAATCTAGATGATGGGATTTTTTTCCTCTCTCAAAAGCTAGCACAGTAATGGAATCTTAACATAGCTTCGTCCTTGGATCAATCAGTTCCTTAATTCCTGGATTTTGTACTTCAATACAAAATATCTCAGTTTAATTTCTTTCTTATGTGCTATTTGTCCTCCAGACTTTGCACTTTTCAACAATGTTTAAAACCACATACAAATCCACATGTCAGCAAATGGCTTCCTTTTGATAAAAAATACATTGTTTCCTGCTATGAGAAAACAGGGATAAGCTTTCAATTCAAACGTTATCACTTTTCTGTCTGTCTCACTCTGTAAATTTTTATTAAAGATTAAAGTTAATACACTATCTAGTTATATTAATACAAAGTTTGCTCGTATTTTTTCCAGTGAATGTTGTTTATGATAACAAATTAATACATGGAAGCAAGAAGAATTATCTACTTCATTCTGAAGATCTAAGAAACTTCAAAGTTTTCTTGATTGAATGCATAAACCCAAAAGTATTTTGTTAAGAAATGAGTAACAATAATTAAAGAGGAAACAATAAACAAAGTGAAGAGACAAATCACAGAATGGGAGAAAATATATGCAAACTACCGATTTGACAAGGGATTAATAACCAGAATATGTAAGGAGCTCAAACAACTCTATAGGGAAAAAAAAATCTAGTAATTAGATTCAAAATGTGAGCAAAAGATTGGAATAGATATTTCTAAAAAGAAGACATGCAAATGGTAAACAGACATATGAAACGGTGCTCAACATTATTGATCATCAGATAAATGTAAATCAAAACTACAGTGAGATATCTTCTCATCGCAGTTAAAATGGCTTATATCGAAGAGACAGGCAATAACAAATGCTGGCAAGGATGTGGAGGAAAGGGAATCCTTGTACACTGTTGGTGGGAAGGTAAATTAGTAGCACAACTATGGAGAACAGTTTGGAGGTTTCTCAAAAGTAAAAACAGAGCTACCATATGATCCAGCAATCCCACTGCTGCATATATACTCGAAAGAAAGGAAATCTGTATATTGAAGAGATATCTGCACTCCCATGTTTGTTGCAGCACTGTTCACAATAGCTAAGATTTGGAAGCAACCTAAGTGTCCCTCAACCGATGAATGGATAAAGAAAATGTGGTACTTATACACAAGGGAGAACTATTCAGCCATAAAAAAGAATGAGATCCTGTCATTTGCAACAACATGGACGGAACTGGAGATCATTATGTTAAGTGAAATAAGCCAGGCACAGAAAGACAAACATTGCATGTTCTCACTTATTTATAGGATCTAAAAATTAAAACAATTGAACTCATGGACATAGAGAGTAGAAGGATGGTTACCAGAGGCTGGGAAGGGTAGTAGGGGGATTAGTGGGGGAGGTAGGGATGGTTAATGGGTATGAAAAAATAGAATGAATAAGACCTACTATTTACTAGCACCACAGAGTGACTATAGTCAGTAATAACTTAACTGTACATTTTAAAATAACTAAAAGAGTATAGTTGGATTATTTATAACACAAAGGATAAATGCTTGAGGAGATAGATACTACATTCTCCATGATGTTCTTATTTCACATTGCATGCCTGTATCAAAACATCTCATGTACCCCATAAATATAAACACCTACTACATACCCACAAAAATTAAAGATAAATTTAAAAAATATTTAAAGGGAGTCTGCTACTTTTGCAAGGAGCAAAATAGTCATTTCTTAGTCTCGACTTTAGCAATCTTTCCCACAGCCAGATGCCCTCTTTCTCAAGAAACTTGAACCAGCCTATTTATTTGTCATAATTTCCTACATTTTCTTAAGGAAAAAAGTCATCAGCATGGGCAGTACATTTTTTAAAAGGTCAAATGTAATACTTTCTACAGAGACTTGGCTGTTCAGTTATTTCCAGATGATTTTGTGATTAAAACATGTTGGCTGCACCAGAGCTTACCTACATTCAAAAGGTTTGATTTTTAAAATCCTGTAGAGCTTTTTTCCCCTTGTTTGTAAACCTATTTACTTCACCTTCAGACCATCTCCTCAGTGTTTTGAAAAGAGACAAAAAGAATAAGGAAGTCAGTGGCTTCAAAACTTTTTGTCAAAACTTGGAGAAGATTCATTCAACCATTTAAAACAAACATCAAACAAGCAAGCATTCCTTACAGCACTTTTTAATATGAGACCGGGTTTTACATTCAGTAAAAACTATCATAAGAGAAAATATTCACATTTTCCTTCACTTGGAGATGTATGGTTTGCTTGTTTAAATGAAAGCAGAGAACGTGTCTATGGGAAATAAAAAAGGGGAGAACACACTAAATGAAAACGAATAATGGGAAAGTTGAAATAGAATGTCTGGAAAATTGATATTTTTACTTGTTATCAAATCATCACAATGTTTTTGAAGTGGAGAGAATAAAAGAACGTGACACGATATATTAAATATCATAATTCTAATGCTACCTTAAATCCTTTTCTAAAAGAGACCGTGGATAAATATATAATTAGAGAGATCACTTTTAATTACAGCAGATTTCTGTTGGTATAAGGTCGAATCAGACAACTCTCATAAAACAGCCCAGGAAAATGCCCAAGGCCTCACATCACTGAGTTGGGTACTTTCTCTAAGCTATCAGGATGATTTGTAATGTCCTTTTATATTTATGTTATAGTTTGGGTTCCCCCTTGAAGTCGATCAACCCTGAGACAAGTATTCAAGTACAAATAGTTTATTTGGCAGATTATTCCAGCAAAAACTAGTATGGGAGTGGGCAATTGAAACTGTGAAAGACAAGACTGTACTGGGAAGCCAGTACAGAGTTTGTCCAGTTAGTGAACACTGTGAAGAGCTGGAGCTAAATCCCAGGAGTCAGCATAAGATGAGTGCTGCAGAGTTAACTCACCTAAGGGGCAAGGGGGCTGATGTTGGTATACACTGCCTCCCCCTATCAGTCCTTACATGAGAGCTGCTGAGGCAGGGACACTAATTTCTCTGCACAGTCAGCCTAGCTTGTTCAATAAGTGGGCAGAGTGGGTCTTGGCAGCCAGAGGAAGCCTGGGGTAAAGAAATGCAGTTTCTGGCAGCTGGAAGTCAGGCCAGCCTGCATACGCTGAGGTGGTGCCTTAGTCTGCTGGGGCTGCCACAACAAATTACCACAAACTGTGTGGCTTAAATGCAACAATAATTTATTCTCTCACAGCTCTGGAGGCCAGAAGTCTGAAATTAAGGTATATCAGGGCCATGATCCCTCTGGAGGCTCTAGGGGAGAATTCTTTCTTGTTTCTTAAAGTGTCTGGTGGCTCAAAGCAATTTTGAGGTTCCTTGGCTTGTGATTATATCCTTCTAATTTCTTCTTCTGTCTTCACATCACCTTCTCTTTCCTGTCTCTGTATCTTCTCCCCTTCTCTTCTAAGGATACTTATCATTGGATCTAGGGTCCACCCTAAATTCAGGATGCTCTCATCTCAAGATCCTTAGCTTAATTACATCTGCAAAGACTCTTGCCACACAAGGTCACATTCATGCATTCTGGGGGTTAGGATATGGACATATCTTTTGGGAGGCCACTATTCTATCCATTACAGGCAGTATGGGTGGGAGGTATGAGAAGGACCTCAACAGTGTTTACTACAATCTAGTAATTCATAACAATCACGGTCATTTCTGTACCCTCTCACCCTTCACCCACCAGTACAAACCATTCACCCAAGATCAGCCTTCAGCTTATATGTGTGTTGCATTAACTGCTGACTTTGTTTCCCTTTCCTTTATGTGATTTCATAGTGTGAATACTTTCCTTATACAGAACTGTGGGCTTATTGGTTATTTATCAAACATAAATTGATCTTTAAAAGCAATAACCACAATGAACAGGGATGGGATGTCTTTACACTTTTAAAAAACTTTTTGTAAATAAAACATGGTTTATATAATATATATATAGCATCACTGTATACAAGCAATACCCTAAAATTATTTTAATAGAAGGTGAGGTTAGGGCACAAAAATATTAGGCTACGTGTTACGAAATAATTTAACTGAAACCCCCAGAGTTTCACACTTATGATTGCAACAAGTCAGGAACGCCATCAAGCCACACGCAATGGGTGAAATATTAATTGGGGTCTGTGCTTTGCATATTATAGTATGTTTCCCCAGGTCTGCCACAGCCTGCAAAATTAAAACAATTCCCTCAGCAGGTGAAACAGCTAGCAAGCAGATCCACAGCACTGCTACTGCTGTTCATGAGCAGGTGCCCGTCAGTTTTTGCTGAGTGTTGGATTTATTTTTCCAGATCAAAGTGGTTCGTTTCATGGTTATAGCTTCTACTCCTCATTCATTTATCTGGTATGATTTTCAAAAGCATCCCTTTGAGGGGGCAGTAGAGAAGGATCCAGAGTCGAGTAGCACTCTGGGAAGCAATATAGATGAGTAAGATAAGAAAACTGGAAAATCTGAGAAGTGAGTTGTGGGGTAAAGGATGGGGTGGAGAAGAGCATGCTTACAGAAGAAGTCACAGGCAGGGGCCCACTGATAGACCATCCAGGACACTATCTCAGCCTGGATGTTATTCTGCAACTTCGCAATCAGCAGGTTTTTCCATCCCAGAACATTTGGTTAAATGAAATTGGAGAAATTGTGAAACGAGGGCTCCCATAGGACAGAACATACTCATTTATCCACTCAAAAGTGGGACTCTATCAATTCCAAATATAAAGCACACAATGTCCATTCATTCATTCATTCAACCCATGCAATAAATCTCTACTGAGTGCCAATTGACTGACAGGCAATATACTAGATATTAAGATCATCCTAGTGAGTCTTGATCCTTTCCTCTTTTCCCTTTGACCTCGGTTGACACTATCTTGGTTTTTCTATTTGCTTACTAAACACAGGAACTTCTGTTTTCTTTCAAAAATAACCTGAGATCTTAAAAACCGTAATCACACTGTATTGAAGACCCTTATAATTGCCCTATGTTGTGTTAAGTCCAGGTATAATATTAAGCAGATTATAAAACCCTGCCACGATTCCACAATAAAAAGGAAATGAAATTGCACTCTGAAATGTAATTGTTTTTTAACATATTTGTTGAAAAAGCAAGAGAAATGAGGGATAAAAGTGCCATCTATTTTGCTAGGAAGCTGGAATTTCCCCTTAGTAAAAGATGATTGAAAAGCTTTGGAGTACTTCACAGGTGAAAAGTTATGCAGCAGAATGCCTTTAACCACAGATTTGAAGGATGAATTATAACTTCTTTTGGTTTAATCACTCTGCCGATCGCCCTCCAGCCAGACACTTAAGAATGACTAAAACTTTTCAGTCTCCATCTAAAGCAATAAGCTTATAGGCATCAATGCCAGAAAGGCAATAAAATCTAGACTTCTGGAAGGTGAGATGGGAGTTCAAAGTCTTAGTCTTTCCATTCCTCCCTGAAGAAATTTCTCTTTGCCTCTGAATTACCCAGTATATTTCAGAACTTAGTGACATAGGTGTCATTGGAGAGCTTATTAAAAATTCATATTCTTAGGCCCTACTCTTGTAAATTTTAGTTTAGTAGTTTTGAGGTGGGAGCCAGGAAATCAGATTTATTAAAAAGCAACCTCAGATAATTCTGCTGCAGAGGTCTGCTGATTACACACGGAGAAAGAGTGACTGTTTCAGTGACAACATTGTGAACGTGCTATTTAGCCCTCTCTGAACAGTGTGGTTACAGCAAAGATTTTCTTGACTTTAAAAAATTTTTAATACTATAGTTCCTCTTATCTGCAGTTTTGTTTTTCACAGTTTCAGTTAACTATGGTCAACTGTGGAACAAAAATATTAAGTGGAAAATCCCAGAAAATAAACAATTCATGTTTTAAATTGTGGGCTGTTCTGAGTAGCACGATGAAATCTCCCACTGTCTCTCCTGGGACATGAATCATCTCTTTGTCCAGCCTATCCACTCTGTATACACTACTTGCTGTTAGTCACTCAGCAGCTGTCTTGGTTATCAGATTGACTGTCATGGTATCACAGTGCTTGTGTTCAAGTAATCCTTATTTTGCTTAATTGTTCTATTATTAGCTATTGCTGTTAATCTCTTACTGTACCCAAGTTATAAAGTTTATCAAAGGTATGTATGTGTAAGAAAAAATAAAGTATATACAGTTGTCTGTCAGTATCTTCAGGGTATTGGTTCCAGGATCCCTGCAAAGATACCAAAATCCATGTATGCTCAAGTGCCTTATACAAAATAACATCATATTTGCATATAATCTATGTACATCCTTTCATATACTTTAAATCATCTCTAGATTACTTATAGTATCTCATGCAATATAAATGCTAGGTAAACAGTTGTTATATTTTAATTTTATTATTTTTATTGCTATATTGTTGTTTTTTATTCCTTTCCCAAAATTTTTGATCCAAGGTTGATTGAATCTGAGAATGTGGAACCTGCAGATACAGAGAGCCAACTGTGCAGGTTTGGCACTATTCATGGTTTTAGGCATCCACTGGGGGTCTTGGAATGTATCCCCCCCAGATAAGGGTGGACTATTATAAAGATTTAATGAAAACTTACTACATAACAGGTATTGTACTTAGGTATATATATATCTGTTTCTTTAATTCTCACAATGACCATGTAAGACAATAACCTCATTTTACAGATAAAAGAATGGGGACAGAGAAGTTAAGCAAATTGCTTCAAAATCAAACCCAAAACATCTGACACCAAAGAATTTGTTCCAAATTTTTACATTCTCTGGCCTCCCATAGAGTTCCATTAGCATAGTGTATATTTTCAGTGCTCATTCAGTTAACCTCATGGTGGTTGGTCAGTCACTATAATTCATACCACTTTGTAAAGATCACTCCCACAAGTTCCTTTTGTGCCAAAATAACCACTGTGGGTAGGCAGATGAGGCTGGCTGCAAACAGCTGGTCACTGGGGACAGGTGGTCAGGGTCTAGAAATCAAAAAGAACCCCAGCTTCTCTCTTAAAAATGTATTAATAGGCAATAAGTTTTATGCATTATATAGTTTGGCTCTGTGTCCCCACCCAAATCTCATCCCAAATTGTAATCCCTATAATGCCCACATGTCAAGGGAGGGAGCTGGTGGGAGGTGGCTTCCCCCATGCTGCTCTTATGAGTGAGTGAGTTCTCATGAGATCTGATGATTTTATAAGTGTTTGACAGTTCTTCCTTCACACACTTTCTGTCTCCTGCCACCTTGTGAAAAAGGCACCTGCTTCCCCTTCTGCCATGATTGTAAGTTTCCTGAGGCCTTCCCTGCCATGTGGAGCTGTGGGCCAATTAAACCTCTTTCCTTTATAAGTTACCCAGTCTCAGGGAAGTTCTTTATAGCAGAGTGAAAACAGGTTAATACAATGCATTAACCACTCTAGGGATAGTTTACATTACAGAGGTGTACAATCTTTTGGCTTCCCTGGGCCACATTGGAAGAATTATCTTGGGCCACACATAAAATACATGAACATTAATGATACTGAAGAACTAAAAAAAAATTGCAAAACAATGTCATAATCTTTTCAGAAAGTTTACAAGTTTGTATTTGGCTGGATTCAAACCTGTTCTGGGCTGCGGGTTGGACAAGCTTAATTTATAATGTCAAAGAGGAGGCCCAGGACCCCTAGTAATAGCGGTATAACTGGTATTAAACTAGCCCTTCTGATAATAGCAACCATAAACTCTGTAAAACATAAAAGAACTGTTTGGAGGCACTGGGCAGGAAGAAAGTAGAGGAAATTTGGCCTGTGTAACAGGAGAATCACACTGGCTGAGATTCATATTTATATGTTTTTTCTTAGGACATCCCTCAGTTCTCACAAATCTCTAGGATATGGCTAAAACAAAAAAGCTTGTTTTTTCTTGACCTGAAGATTCAGAGGACAAACTTTGGACCTGACAGAGAAACTGAGAATTGAGGAGGAGGAAATCCCAGAAAGAAGGAGTTTCAAAGAGAGAAGCTACAAAATTTGCATGCAAACATTCCTCAAATCCATGACTGACTTCTGAATTGTAATACATGAGGAAGACAGCTGGAAAGATGAAACACTGAATATCAATTTTACCAACTGCCCCCTGCAGAGGAGAAAGAGTTTGGAGTTTGAGTACTCTCAAATTGGAAGGGCTTGGTAAACACCTAGGACTTTCCATTATAATTCCATCACGTGCCAGGGTGAAGGGATTTATCCAAGGACAAAAGGCGAAACTAAAATAGATCTGACTTAACGAAGCCTAAAACCAAGTCTCCAAAATATCAAGGTGCTCCACCAGTAACTTAACTGCCTACCAATACAAACTCAACACTCTTCAGAAGAGGAAACTAGAATCCAGAATCTCTATAATGTACATTAAGTGTACAATAAAATATTACTAGATATACAAATGAAAAAACCAGAAATATGTAAAAAAATCCATTAATATAAAAAATGCTCAGGTGATCCATATGTTAGAATTAATCAATATTTTTAAGTTACTATAATAAATATGTTAAAAATGTACAGGGGAAAAATGGATAAATGGTAGAACAATCATGATATGGTTTGGCTGTGTGCCCATCTAAATCTCAACTTGAATTGTATCTCCCAGAATTTATACATGTTGTAGGAGGGGCCCAGGGGGAGGTAACTGAATCATGGGGACCAGTGTTTCTTGTGCTGTTCTCGTGATAGTGAATAAGTCTCACAAGATCTGATGGGTTTATCAGGGGTTTCCACTTTTGCTTCTTTCTCGTTTTCTCTTGCTGCTGCCATGTAAGAAGTGCCTTTCACCTCCCACTGTGATTCTGAGGCCTCCCCAGCCATGTGGAACTGTAAGCCCAAGTAAACCTCTTTTTCTTCCCAGTCTTGGATATGTCTTTGCCAGCAGCGTGAAAATGCACTAATACAAATCATTTTCAGGAGAGATTCTTAAATTGTTGAAAAAAAAAAGCCAAATAAAAATTCTAGCACTAAAAAAAATCAAAAATTAAAAATTCACAGAATGGCTTTAATATCAGATTGGAACCAACAGAAAAAGAATCAGTAAAATTAAAGACAGGACAATAAAATTACCCAAACTGAAACACAGGGTGAAAAATAATTTGAAAACACAATAAAGTGAGCCACAGTGACCTGCAGGATGGTATCAAGCAGACTAACACAAATGTAATTGGAGTCCCAGATGGAGAGAAGAGAGGCAATAGTGCATAAAAACTATTTGAAGACAAATTGAGTAAAATTTTTCCACATTTAATAAAGAAAAATGACCTAGATATTCAGGAAGCTTGGTGACCCCCCAATCAATGTAAACACAAAGGAAGCCAAACACTGGCACATCATAATCTAACTGCTGAAAACTAGAGATAAAGAGAAAATCTTAAAAGTAGCCAAAGGAGAAAAAGCATATTTATATACAAAGGAACACAAATAAGAATGATATTTGACTTCTCATCAAAAACAATGGAGGCCAGAAGATAACAGAAACAGAATGGTCCAAAATTCTGGGCCTTAAACTAAAAGGAATAAAGCTCTGATAATAAAATTTCTGGTAGTTTGGCAATTAGGACAGGATAAAACATTCTTTGGTGAGGATCTTTTACATGCCTCTTCAAGTTATTTGGGAGAGTAATCAATCATAGTAGTTTCTTGAGTAGGTGTCATGATGAAATTCAAATTATGGGAAAGAAGCATTTGTGGTTAGGTACAGGATAGACTTGAAGAGGCAGGAAAATGGAAAATTCATTTGGAAAGTGATGTTGCAATCTAGGCAAGAGGTTACTTTTTGTCAAAATTAAAAAGCAGTGGGCGATAGCGTCATCAAACAAGGCCTATGACTTAGGTAGCAGACCCAGGTACCCTGAGGGTTGTCCTCATACTCATCAAGCTCATGGAACCAAAATGGTACACCCAAAAATATGCTGACTCATCCATTTACCATCAGAAATTCAAATGTCACGTGTAACAGAAGGCTCAACATAGCAGATCAGTATATTCCCCCTCTGTATGGAGACAAGAGGTCTTGATGACTATGGATTCAAAGAAAGAATTTAGGTGAGAAATATTCCTCAGCTGATGCAGCCTGAGCTTCCTCACTCAACACAGGGAGAGTCTTGCCAAGGATGTTGTACCTGCCAGCCAGCTTGGCCCAGATTTCTTCTCTACTGTACTTAGAAGGGTCCTGACTGTGTATGACTCCGTTTGGCACCGCTATCAAGGCTGTTTTGCTCCTCAGAAATGTTAACATAACAGGTCTGGTTGCCGTCCAACCTTGCTGGCCCAAGAGCCATGCTGCTTCTTTACACAACTCTTCCTTACTTCTGATCTATTACATATGACCTTTAAAGTTTAACTCTCAAACAGAAATCTTATTTTAATTTTCTCTAAGTTTTTCTAAGTTTCTAAATTGGTACCTCATTGTGGCCTCCAGGAATGACAACAATCTGGATCTACATTACAGTGGACACAAGAACAATGGAGAATAAGAAGCAAAGAAGCTGTTAGCACAGAGTTAAATCCATAATGCAGAGTTAGATAATGGTTGATCAAGAGAAACAGAATAGAGAACAGATTTTACAACCAATAGTTGCTTTTCTTAGCACCAAAATTCTACTCAGGACCAAATGTCTTGCCCCACACAAACACTAAGAAAACATTTGTGGAATGGGAACGGAGTGAGTTCTGAAGCTTCATAAGCTCGGGACTTGTAAATCTTCTGCAAATTCCAGAAAGTACTCAACTTGCTCTCCACTTTTATGGCAGGGAGCACAAATTAAAGGTGAGGGAGGCCAATAGATTCTGTTGGAGTAAAGAGAGTTGGATTAATGTAAGGATATATATAGATTACAATTCTTTGAAGGCGCAGAGCATTTTCCCATGGGGGATTTTTATCAAAGGGTTAGTTACTCCCCAGGTTTAACTAGGTCAGTATGAACTATTTTGCTATTCGTTCTAAACAGTTCTAAGAGTACATATTTTCAGGTTGTAGTGGCACCTTTACACATCTTGTCCATTTATATCCAATTCTGAAATAATTGTCCCTATTTTGCAAATTAAGAAATAGGAGCTCAGAGAGGTTAAGTAACTTTCCCAAGTTCACACAGTTAGCAGCAGAGCCAAGAGTCTGAACCATGGCAGTCTGGCTCCAGCATTCATGCTCCTAATGACTACGTTATGTGCCACATCCAAGACCTCAGATCCATAAACATCAAGCCAGCCTGGAACAACAGGGAAAGATCTAAGGAAACTGTAAAGCAAGGCCAAGGTCTGCTTTGGTGTCAGGGCCCTTTGCTTAGTAGACCCAATGGCCTCTGCCCCTAGAACTGACCCTAGGATTAATGCTGTCTCACTTTTATGTTCTGTGTCTGGCATGGCCACGGCTAGACTAGGATTCTGGATATAGTTCCAGACTATGGGCAGGAGTAATGGAGGAAAGATGCAGCTTGTCTGTGTTTGATATTTTGTCAGCTTGTAAATTTGAGGTCCCTGAACCACCAAGATAAAGTTCTTTTTTTCTCAGCACACCTAACTTGGCAGATGCTAGCATTATAGCTGAACAGATGTTTTCCCTGAAGAATCTGTTTCCAATACCTTATGATGAAGAATCACCTTCAGAGAATAAACAAATGTACATATGTGTAAGCTCCAGCAAAACAAAACCATCTATTTCAGATGTGAGACAACAAATGCTCTATGCTTTAGGAAATAGATATCAGACAGGCTGGAAGTCACTCAAGGATTTATTTTTAAGTGTCATTTCTATTTGAGGTTTTTCACTATCCCTCCCCGCTTTCAGCAATTGCAGTTTGGAACATTAATTCTGGATTTTATTTTTTATTTCCCCCAATGTAGTTTGCATCAAACTGACAAAAGACACTTTTATAAACTGAGTATGTTAAATGTGCTTATTTAACATATTCTGCAGTGCTTGAATTTAAACCAGGGAGAAAATGGGTAATCAATATATAGCAATGTTTCTTTTTCTAAACACCCTGTAAGTTTTTCTATTGATTTATTGTTTTGCTGGGGATTTTTTTTTATCACCAAATTATTCCCAGAGATACCAAGATACTCATGCAATTCCTTTCAGTGTTTACAAATGGTTATAACTGATCAGGCTTATCTGTCTCAGAAGCATATTGTAGAGTTACTAATATCCTTTTGTTGAATAATGCCATTTCATTCTTTACTTTCATTGTCCAGTCAGTCGATATGTACATGGTAAGTATTTCTTAGTGTCATGAGTTCCTATGAATAAGGAAAAGATGAGTGGGATGTATTACATAGTCAATCTTAAATTTAAATTAGCTTCATGCGATAGGCTACATAATGGTTCCAAAATGTATGTCCACATCCTAATCCCCAGAATTTGTGAGGTTACCTTATATGGCAAAGGCTTTGCAGATGTGATTGGTTTATAAATCTTGAGATGGGGAAATTATCCTGTATTATTCATAAATATCCCTGTAAGAGGAAGCCCAATGGAGATTTCACATGCATGGAAGAGAAGAAGGCCATGTGACCATAGAGGCGGAGACTGGAGGGATGCTGACACAAGCTAAGGCATGCCCACAGCCACCAGAAGTTGAAAGAGGCAAGGAATGGATTCTCCCCTAGGGCCTCCAGAGAGAGGCATGTGCCCTTTCTGACATCTTGAAGTTAATAAAACTGACTTTGGACTTCTCGCCTCCAGAACTGTGGGAGAATAAATTTCTGTTGCTTTAAGCCACCAAGAGTGTGGTAATTTATTATGGCAGCCCCAAGAAACGAATACGCTAAGTTTCTATATGTTACACACAAGCCAATTATTTGGACCAGGTGCAGGTATCTGTAAATACAATATTAGATGCAGTAGGTAGGTCACCATGTTGGACCACAAAAGCCTTTTTAACCCATATATATTGAATTATACTATATACTATAGTATATTTGTACAGGTTTATTTCCCTGTCTCTAGCAGGAAAAAAGTGAAAAACCACTTTGGTGTCCCTGAAAGTAGTGTTGCCCTAAGGAGTTGTCCAGGATCTCAGATGCCAAAGAAAATGGGTATCATCGTATACATTGTATTGTGTTTTGAATGTCTAATAGTAAAAGATGCTCAACTTCCAGGGTGTGAATCCCAGGGAATGAAGTGGAATCACAGTGCAGGCTTCATTAGATGATGGATAGCTAAACCTCTCCTGACACTCTAGGGGCCAATTTAAACCTTGGGGGTGGTGGGGAGACAGGATTATGAATGTGTGTGAAGAGCAAACGACCATCATAGGGCATACTGATTGATTCCACATTGTGATAATGGCTTGGTCTGCCCAGAAAAGATCATGGCATCATTTTCCAGAATCTGGTCACCAAAGTCTCACTACATCAGTCGACAAGCATTGCCGCTGGACCATGCAGGATGAGTGTTCAATAACAACACGTTATGGATTCCAGAAGCATGGGCCGTAGTACACCGATCAGGCCCAGCTCTCTCTCCACTTGACTATGAAAGCCAGGTTGACTTCCACTGAGACCATAAGCCCTTGCATTCCTAGACTATATGTGGGGAGGGGAAGAGAAAGGGAGGGTCTTGGGAGAGAGCGAGAAACTGTACTTCAAAGGAATCCAGTCTTGAGCAGTTAAATGGAAATACAGGTTGAACAACCCTAATCCAAATATCCAAAATTTGAAATGCTCCAAAATGCAAAGCTTTTAAAATGACAACATGACACCACAAGTGCAAAATTCGACCTCACCTCATGTGATAAGTCACAGTCAAAACTTTCTTTAGCAACACAAGCAGATCACCTGAGGACAGGAGTTCCAGACCAGCCTGGCCAACATGGTAAAACCCCGACTCTACTAAAAATACCAAAAATTAGACAGGCATGGTGGAGCATGCCTGTAGTCCCAGCTACTCAGGAGGCTGAGGCAGGAGAATCGCTTGAACCCGGGAGGTGGAGGTTGCAGTGAGCTGAGTTCATGCCATTGCACTCCAGCCTGGGTGGCAGAGCAAAACTCCATCTCAAAAAAAAAAAAACTTTCTTTAATACACAAAATTATTTTAAGTAATAAATTACCTTCAGCCTATGCATATAAGGTGTGCATGAAACATAAATGAATTTCATATTTAGACTTGGGTCCCATCCCTAAGATATCTCATTGTGTATATACAAATATTCAAAAACATAAAGAATCCAAAATACTTCTCACCCCAAGAATTTTGGATAAGAGATACTCAACTTATAAACAAAAAGTATGTCCTTATTTGTACCAGGTTTATAGAGTATATCATGTGAGTTACAACTACAAACACAACAATGAAGTCCATTGAGGTTTAACAGTTACTGAAATAATACTAAGGGCAAATGCATTCTCTAATTGCCAGTAAGGCCCCTGGAGAGACATCTGTACTTATTAAGTAATGGAATAGGGAAACGGACCGACACTCTTGGCATTACTATCTTGTTAACCCTTAAAATTCACTAATGACTTATATGTACTTCTCTAGATCAATCACTGCCTGCCAGGGAAAGGGGCTCCGGGCATTTCTGTCATTTATTCAAAAGTACAAATCACTTGCAACACAACAGGTGATGAGCCAGGGACTTTCTTTTCTCTCTTTCTCTCTCTCTCTCTTTTTTGTTTTTTTTGACAGTCTCATTCTGTCGCCCATGCTGGAATGCAGTGAGGAGATCTCAGCTCACCGCAACCGCTGCCTCCCAGGTTCAAGCAATTCTCATGTCTCAGCTACTCAGTGAGTAGCTGGGACTGCACGCACCAGGTCCAAATAATTGGCTTGTGTGTAACATATAGAAACACAGTGTCAAAATTATTTAATTACTGATTGCATTTATTTCATATATACAGTTCAGATCATGTTTTTACATCTTCTCTCAGGTTTCAGTGTTTTAAGTTTTTCAGT
This sequence comes from Nomascus leucogenys, assembly GCF_006542625.1. NCBI lineage: Eukaryota > Metazoa > Chordata > Mammalia > Primates > Hylobatidae > Nomascus > Nomascus leucogenys. Next base: position 49,096,587 of record NC_044406.1, read on the forward strand.
ATTTTAAGTATTTTACTGTTTGTCCACTTCCTCTAAATTTTCAGTTTATTGGCATGAGGGTCTCTAGTGATGTGACTCCCAGTTTTGATTCCTGATATTACCAATTTCTGTCTTACTCCTTTTATCTTTATGAAAGTCTCACCTGAGGTTTATGAGTTTTACAGACTTTTTTTTTTTTTTTGACAGAGTTTCACTCTGTTACCCAGGCTGGAGTGCAGTGGTGAGATCTTGACTCGCCACAACCTCCACCTCCCAGGTTCAAGCGACTCTCCTGCCTCAGCCTCCCGAGTAGCTGGGACAACAGGCACCCACCACCACACCCAGCTAATTTTTGTATTTTTAGTAAAGACAGGGTTTCGCTATGTTGTCCAGGCTGGCCTTGAACTCCTGGGCTCAAGGGATCCGCTTGCCTTGGACTCCCAAACTGCTGGCATTACAGGCAAGTCAGAAACTGTCTGCAAAGCTTACTCTTAATTTTCTGGCAAGCCAACTTGCTAACGGTTGGTGGCAACATGGAAGGAAGGGCTCAGTATCTTCATGTTTGTCAATTATTCGCCCCTCTCTAAATGTTTCTCACTCTCTTTGCTACCAGCTGAGATATGTCCATTTCACAAGTGTTGAACAATTGAGAACCCAATAAAGAAAACTGAACCTAGGACAGGTCAGACAAGAAAGAGCATGTGGTATACATAACAGGCAGCTTTCAGTAAGGTCTAGAGTAGAAACAATTATTGACATGAAGAGTAAGGTTTTTTGTGTTTTTTCCCCCAGAGGAACCTCAGGAATCATAGAATAGCCAGTCAGTTTGCTACTTTCATAAGAAAATGTTAATAGCTCATAAACTTCTACTCTTGCTTACACTGCATATAAGTAATTCATGCATAACAACTTTGTAAAATTAATCGAAGGTACCTGCCTAAGGCCGCCTAGTTTCTCTTTTATTGTATTTACTTTTGCTGGTTTTTAATCTGACCTCCCTGTAAAAATATTTTAACCCATTTCTAGAATTACTGTGAATTGGACAGAGAGGAAAAAAGGGAAACAGACCATGAACAGAGAAGATACAATCATAAATATCATATGAACTAAAATATAAATGATGTTATAATTCAAAAGGCAGCTTGCTCAATGGGTAGATGATTTTGAGAAGCAGAAAAAACACAGGATGTTTGGATTCTGATTTGCAAGCAAAAGAATTGCCCATACTTGGGGGCCCTAACAGCAAAGAAAGCCAGAAGAAACTCTGGGAAATCATACTTAGGGTCTGGGAACCCTGCCCTATAAATGTGGACAACCCCATCCAGGTAGATAATTCCAACCCTCATAGGATGACAAGGCTAGTCTGGGTTTAGCTGCTGGGGTAGGTTCCAGGCTGCATTTTTTGTGGGAATAAACAAATCTCTGATCATGAATGTGATCACCACAGGCAAATTTTGTGACAAGCATCCAGAGGCTGAGGCCTCTAATTTAAGTGATGCTACTTTGGCATCTAGAGAGGCTGCAGAAATTCTCAGTTAGAGACCCACATCACAGATAACCAGGAAGTTACCTAACGCTAACCTTATCCTAAATTTGAACAGCATAAATAAACCCCTCTATTCTGGAAGACGCCTCATACCATCTGATTCTCTCTGCCTCTAAAGTCACCATTTGTGGGTATCTGAGTCTCTCTGCCTCTAAAGTCACGATTTATGGGTATAAAAGAGCCACATATTTTTATACAGCCTTGTTGACATAAGAGTGAGTCCCTCTCCATCTAAGACTCTTGGCAGTTGTGCTATGCAAGATTTTCAGTGTGGTCTTTGGTAAATTTTGTGGAGTTTAAGTGCCCCTCAAGTGAATGGAGTTGTCCATGTTCCTCAAAGTCCCCACGTTTTTGTAGATTCCCCTCTGAAGATTATAATTCTTAGCAGGCCCCAGCAAAATCACTTTTTAGTGGCTAAGGCCATAGCAGTGGTATTGTAGGGTTATCAAGATCCAAAAGAGAATAGAATTACAGGAATAGGTGGTGATTTCATACCAAGAAATTGCTAAAGCCAGCTCTACACAGCCAGAAGATACTAGGTTGCCTGGACACTTAAAGGAAACATGGGGCTTAACTTAGACAATAAGAGCTCTCGCTTGAAAAAAACAACAAAGATCAGTATCGATCATGGTAAATAATAATATTAATAATAATGATGATGATTCTAATAAGCACTCTCGTGGTACTATGTCTCAAGTGCTGTTGTGTGTTATACATATTGATTCATTTAATTTTATAAGACACCTATGAGGTAAGTACTAGTATTAATCTCATTTTACAAATGAGGAAAGGGAGCTAAAAAAGGTTAAATAATTCACACAACTGGGAAATGTTCACAAATACTTTGTATCACAAATACATTTGTACTAAACAAATGGCCATTGAAGTACCACAGCCCAAGGCATGGATGGTTGTGGGGATATAGGCTGTCCAGTTTAACTGAGAACATCCTCTTACGAGGCAAAAGGGAAATCAAGATTATTGGTGGTCACAGTGTCTGCGTATTCCTCTTGTCTACTAGCTACTCAGTCAACAAATCTTCAATTGTCTGCTATGTGCAGATACTATGCTGAACCTGAAGACATTCTACTCTGAAGCAAACTGATGGCCATAATGATCTCTTTCTGAGTGATCACCATAACCATGAGTGGGCTGGGCGTGGTGGCTCACGACTGTAATCCCAGCACTTTGGGAGGCCAAGGCATGTGAATCACTAGGTCAGGAGTTCAAGACCAGCCTGGTCAACATGGTGAAACCACGTCTCTATTAAAAAAAATACAAAAATTATCTGGGCATGGTGGCACGCGCCTGTAGTCCCAGCTACTTGGGAGGCTGAGGCAGGAGAATTGCTTGAATCCGGGAGGCAGAGGTTGCAGCAATGAGCCGAGATCGCACCACTGCACTCCAGCCTGGATGATAGAGTGAGACTCTGTCTTAAAAAAAAAAACAAAAAAAAAACCAGAGTAGTTGCAAAGCACAGATATTATTACGGTCTGAATGTTTGTGTCCCTTCAAATTCATGTGTTGGAACCTAATCATCATTGTGATGATGTCAGGAGATGGAGCCTTTGGGAGGTGACAAGGTCATGAAAGAAGAGTCCTCATAAATGGGATTAGTGCCCTTATAAAAGAGATGCCAGAGAACTGCCATCCCCCTTCCACCACATAAGGACACACACAGCAAGAAGGTGCCACCTATGAACCAGGAAGCAGGTCCTCACTGGATGCAGAATCTGCTGGTGCCTTGATCTTGAATTTCCCCACCTCTGCAACTGTGAGCAATAAATTTCTGTTGTTTAGAAGACACCAGTCTATGATATTTTGTTATAGTAGCCCAGACAAACTAAGACAGATATTAAAGAGTATGGCTATTATTAAGAACAAGAATAACCACTTCAACTCCTCATGGAAACTTTAACAATGACCTCAGACTCTTTCAAGTACATTATTCATTTATTTGATTCCTAAAATAACTTTTATAAAAGCATTCAACTAATAAAACCTGAAGGCTAGAATGTAAGTCTAGCATGGATGGAGTTTGTAAACTGCAGGCACAAATTATTTCAGAGTTTATGGATTAATGATACTCTATTTTTTATTTCCTTATATTAATACTGAAACATCACAATTTTGAGTAGATCGACGACAAAAAATCATATAGACCAAAAAAATCTGACCAGAATCAGAGATGTCCAGCCGAGTTTTTAAACTTTTTTTTTTTTTTTTGAGTCTCGCTCTGTCGCCAGGCTGGAGGGCAGTGGCACCATCTCGGCTCACCGCAACCTCCAGCTCACGGCAACTTCCCACTCCCGGTTCCAGCAATTCTCCTGCCTCAGCGTCCTGAGTAGCTGGGATTACAGGCATGTGCCACCACGCCCAGCTAGTTTTTGTATTTTTAGTAGAGAGAGGGTTTCACCATGTTGGCCAGGATGGTGTCGATCTCCTGACCTCCTGATCCGCCCGCCTCAGCCTCCCAAAGCGCTGGGATTACAGGCGCAAGCCACCGCGCGCAACCTTTTAAACGTTTTATTATGGAAAACGTCCTGCCTATGCAAAGTAAACAGACCAGTATAGCAAAGCCAACATATCTATCATCCAGCTGCAACAACTACAACATTCTGTCATTCTTGTTTCTTACATTTTCCTCTATTCCTAACTCAATTATTATTTCTATACCATTCTTTATACAGGTAAAATTTATATATATCAAAAGGCAAAAATCTTAACTGTGTAATTTTGACAAATACCATATGAGAAATATAATGTGCCCATATAACCCATATTCCCTATCCAGATTTGCAATACTCTCATCATTTCAGAAAGTTCCCTAATGTACATTTGCAATCAATTTATACTCCCAACCCAGAGACAATCATTGTTCTGAATTTTTTCCATACCATAGATTAGTTTTGCCATTCTAGGACTTCATAAATAGAATTGCAGAGCATATGGTCTTTTGTGTCTGGGATCTTTCACTCAGAATAAGGCTGTGAGATTCATCCATGAGTGGTTTCTTCCTTTTTTTCTTTCTAGTATTTCATTCTATGAATATACCACAATTTGTCTATTCTCTTAAAGTTAGCCATTTAAGTTGTTTCAAGTTTTGCAGTGTTATAACTAAGGCTGTTATGATCGTTCTTGTAATTTTATTTTGTGAACATGCATTTTCATTATTTGGGGTAAATATCTAGAAGTGGAATTTCTCAGACAAACAGTAAGTAAAAGACTATTTTATAATACATACATTAATTTCCTAGGTTCTGACAAGTGAGTTGCAAATGTTTTTCTTGACAAAACCGAAATATTCTTTTAGATCATTTTTATGATAGAAAATGTCCCTTGAAAATACAACTTTGCCCAGAACTTTGGGAGGCCAAGGCAGGCGGATCACCGCAGGTCAGGAGTTCAAGACCAACCTGGCCAACATGCTGAAACCCCGACTACTAAAAATATAAAAAAAAATTAGCCAGGCATGGTGGTGCATGCCTGTAATCCCAGCTACTTGGCAGGCTGAGGCAGGAGAATCACTTGAACCCAGGAGGTGGAGGTTGCAGTGAGCCGAGATCACACCACTGCACTCCAGCCTGGGCGACAACAGTAAAACACTGTCTCATAAACAAACAAACAAACAAAAAAAACAAATTTGCAGTGCTAAGTAGCAGTGTGATGTATGAAGACACTACATGCTAACTAGAAGTAATAAAATAGTCTGCTAATTTATATGTGAAATCTAAGTAAATCCTGAAGCCCCATGTGACTCAGTCCTGCCAATATTACAAATTTCCTTTCTCCACTGTCTTTTCCGCTTGATAACTCCATCTATTTGTATGTAACATATTAGAAAAACTACCGAAAATTATTTTATGTGGTCACATGGACATAGAGAGTGGAATGATAGATAATGAAGACACAGAAGAGTGAGGGAGTGGGAGAGGGGAGGATGATGAAAAATTGGTTAATGGGTACAATGTATGTTATTGAGATGACAGATACCCTAAAAGCCCTGACCTGACCACTATGCAGTCTATGCATGTAACAAAATTGCATACCTACCCCATGAATGTGTAAAAATAAAAAGGAAAAAATATTTAAAATAAGTGAAACTCTAAAAAGAAAAGAATGAATAAGGAGAAACAAACTGTTTACATTCATTTTTCTTCAACAAAGTTCTAGAAGAAAAAAGAAACACAAATGCAAACATAAACTGTAAGGTAACTTATCTATAATTACCAAAATACTTTGTCTTTTCTGAGCCAATTGTTCAGTAAGAATTGGACAAGTATTGTATTACCAAGATAGTACACCTGACTGCCCTTCTATACATAATACTAAATTATTCTTAGTTTTCTAGGTTTACTCAGTTCAATGAATAATCAGGGGTCCGTGTTACAATCAAGGTAAGGTGGGTAAATAAGGTCAACTTTCCTCCAATATTATGATACCGTCCTCCTCCCTCTCAAACTTTAAAGTTTCTACAAATAACCTGAAAAGCCGGTGAAAAATACAGATTCCTGATCCCAAATCCACACTTATGGAATCAGAAACTCTCTGGTGGTGAAGCTCAGGAATAAGCCTCTTTTGGCAAAAAGAAAACTGGTGGCCCTAATGCTTATAGAGGATTGTATTTTGAAAAACAAGCCTTATGAAAGATTTTTCACACCACTCCACTGCACCTCCAATTTCCGATTTACCTTCTAGCTTTCATGCTGTGAGTCTATTTTTTCCTGCAGTGTAAGATTTGAAGGACTAAGGCTTGGGTGTTAGCACAGGATGGTCAGAAAGAAGAGGTTTAGCTCTAGACGAAAGGGTCTTCCATGTCACTCAATTTGGCTCGCCAGAAGTTATACTGGAATAATAGTAAAAAGAGTGTACGTTTGCTGGGCCTTGTCCTCTGGCCAAGTGTTTCCTTTGGAAGTCTGTTCTGTGGGATGGTTGCAGAGGGGTGCTGAAGGGGGAAGAAATTGACTGTGGTAGTAGAGAATTTAATGAGTTCAGGCTGTAAGTTCTCACTATTTCTAGAACCCCATACATCCTACAATTGATTTACACTAAGGCCCCTCTACTTTGCTTTTCTCCACTCATCCTCTTCTACTGCCTTTCAATCATAGTACACAGTCATCTAGAAAAGGTACCACTTTACTGTTTAGTTAAAAAAAAAAAAAAACCTTGGAGATACAAGAAAGTGTAGCACATACAGTTGTATTCAACTCCAGGGATTCTAATATATGCATAGGGTGCCTTATGGAGTTGTGTGGCATACAATCTACAAAGCCATCCCTAGTATACAAGATGATATATATTAGGGAACAAACAAGTACAGAGTCCCATTAAATTAAACAAGATTGATATAGCTTTACTTATTAATTATGATATCCACTCATTTTGTAACTAATTTCAGAGGTAGCTCAACCAGTCCTATTTTTGCCTCTATTCTAACATTTAGATATTTATCAGCTCTTCCTCCCCATTGTCCTCTTATGCCCTCAGCCAAAACCTGAAAATTTCTTTTCTAGTTCTCTCCCTGTCTGGGATTCGGGTCTATTCCTTATATCTCAATTGGATAATTTGTCCCAAGTTTTTAATTCCATGAATTTCTGTAAAATGATTTTTCTCTTCTGATTGGCTATGAAGCTTTCACAGTGGAAAATGTTTAGAAGAAACCAAATCCAACTATCACATGTAGCCAATTTTACCCATTTCTCCTCTTCCACTGCCTTGTGGTTTAAACACCTACAGTTAGCCGGGCGCGGTGGCTCACGCCTGTAATCCCAGCACTTTGGGAGGCCGAGGCAGGCAGATCACAAGGTCAAGAGATCAAGACCATCCTGGCCAACATGGTAAAACCCCGTCTCTATTAAAAATATAAAAATTAGCTGGAAGTGGTGGCAGGCGCCTGTAGTCCCAGCTACTCAGGAGGCTGAGGCAGGAGAATCACTTGAACCTGGGAGGCAGAGGTTGCAGTGAGCTGAGATCACACCATTGCACTCCAGCCTGGGTGACAGAGTGAGACGCTGTCTCAAAAAAAATAAAAAATAAAAATAAATAAATAAATAAATAAACACCTACAGTTGTACTAATAAGTTTGGCCCTTGATATAGTGGGAAAATACTTCCTATTAGCACAAAACATGACTCACAGGGTGAAATAAAAAAACATGGGCAATAAAGAATAAACTGAATGAGAACAGAATACAACCTAGGTCTCCATTTTCTCATCTGCAAATGAGAAAAAGTAGGTGCCAAACCTGACTGTTCCATCAGAATCCCATATGGGGATATTCCATAAAATATAGGTTATTAGTCTCCACTCCCAGAATATTTTGATTTATTTTGTCTAAGGATAGGACCTGAGAATCTGCATTTTTAAAAATACTCCCTACCAGATATATATTTTCATATTATAAATACAATGTACTTGTAAAAGCAAAGCAGGTGAGTTCCAGTTTCAGTTAAAATGGAGTAAATAACTCCATCCTACCTCCTCGACTGATTACAACTAAGAATTCTGCACAAAATACATAAAGCAACTCTCAGAAGACTCTGAAAGGAAAATAAGACCAGGTAGTCTCAATATAGAATTCAGTACTCAAAGGACAAATCAGCAATAAGTTGCCTGTTGGTTTGTTACTCCCCCGTCTTCTATATCCTGGCGTCAACTCTGTGGCAGGCAAAAATCAAAACTACTAACAGGCACAGATAAAGTAAGATTCAAGAGAAGTTCACTCTCTCTAGCCAGAGAAGCAGGAGTGAGGGCCAGTGTGGAACAAACCCCTTTTCACTCTCAAGCATGAGCAACAAAACAGGAGTCCACTGCTCCAAACAAGACGGAGGTGGCCCCAAGCCATTTTGAGTGCCAGCAAAGAAAAGTCACGCCACCCTTCACTAGTATGACAGAGGTTACCACTGTGAAGTGGAGAAGCCCCTTTTTACTCTCCCTGCACTACACTGGGCAAAGATGTTGTCAGTAGAGGCAGCAGTAGCAGCCCCACAAGCTCTTTGCTCCCACTACTTTGTCCCAAATTAGGCCCAGTCACAAGAAGTACATAAAAATGTGGGAAAGCTGAAGCTCTCTGGTTTTCTAGCTAGATCACCAGGAAAAGGGCCTCTGGGAATAAGAGAGAACTACAGAGATGATGAAGCTGGAAAAGGGGGTTTTTAAATCTCTAAAGTCCTGGGCTCAGTCCCAAGCTGCTCATGTGTGAAACCAGATGTAATGAACATAGCAAAGGCTTTATGAACTCAACTACACCGTAGATCACTGCCCAGATCCCAAATTGGCACCAAGAATGTACAAAAGAGTACAAACCAGAAGATCACTGCAATGGCTTTTTTAACTAAACTGACATCGGAACTATAGCTTACAGAAGTTGGCTTAGGACTTGCAGTCTAGATGCAACAGGTTTGACTGCCAGCTAAAACAAAATAAAAAAAATTCTCTGTAATATTTTACAAGACTCAGAGTCTCATAACATAGTATTGAATATGCCCAAATGCAACCAAAGATTATTCAGTGTATAAAGAATCATAAAAACCTAAGAAATTGTCAAAGGAAAAGGCAATCAAGTGATGCTAACCTCGAGGTGACTAAATGCTGCAATTATCAGGCAAGATTTTAGAGCAGCTCTTACGATTGTGCTACATGAAGTATGTGTTGACAATTTTGAAATAAATGCAAAGATATCAGTTCTCTTCTGAGAAATAGAAGGTCTAAAAATGAACGAAATGAAAATCATAAAACTGAAAGATACAAAAATAAAAATAAACTGTAATATACATAAAAATTGGAAGGGATCAATAGAAGAATGGGGATGACAGATGAACGAATTAGTGAATTTGGTCAATAGAAACTATGCAATCTGAAATATAGAGATTCAACAGTTTAAAAAAATAAAACAGAGCTTAAGAGCCTGTGGAACAATAGCAAAAGATACAACATTCATCTCATCAAAGTTCCAGCAAGAGAGGAGAAAAACGTATGTGCAGAAAAATATTTGACTAAACACTTCCCAAATTCCAGGAAAAACAAAACCTACAAATCTAAGAAGCTTTGTGAATCCCCAAAAGGATAAACTCAAAGAAATCATGCCTGTACATATTATTTTAAAACTACTGAAAATCAAAAATAGAGTATTGAAAGCAGGCAAAGAAAAACAATATATTACATTTAGAGGACAAAGATCCAAATGTGCGTTGATTTTTCATCAGGAACGATGGAGACCAGAAGACAGTGAAACAATAGTTTTAAAGTGCTGAAAGAAAAGACCTGCCTGTCAACCCAGAATTCTATAACCAATGAGATTATCATTCAGGAATGAAGGAAAAATGAAGATGTTCTCTGATGAAGGAAAAATAAGATAACTCATTGCTAATAAATCAACTTTAAAGAAATGTAAAGAAATTCAAGTGGAAAGGAAATAATAACTAAAGGAAATCTAGAACATCAATAATGATCAAAGAGCAACAAAAATAGTAAATGTCTCCCTAAATAAAATAGACTATTTTTTGTCCCATAATTTTGTGTAACAATATATTTTTGTTGAAAGCAAAAAGCATAATGCTGTATGATGGGATTTTCAATAGGTAAATGGAATACATATGAAAATTTTGTAAAAGGAAGAAGAGTAAAATGATTATATATGTATACTTATCCCTTATTTTTATGTGAAATGGTAAGATATTAATGCTAATTAGATTGTATAAAGTTTGATGTGTATATCGCATTTCCTAAAACAGTCACTGAAAACAACAATTCAAAGGGATATAGTAAAAAATGCAATAGAGAAATTAAAATGGGATTCTCAAAAGTAAGTAACTCAAAAGAACACAAAAAAAGAAAACCAAGGTAATAAGAGAACAGAAATTAATAATAAAATGCTGCACCAAAATGCAACCATATCAGTAATTACATTAAATGAAAATAGTTTAAACAAACCAATTAAAAGGGAGTGATAGATTGGATTTTTAAACACACACACACACATACACACTAACCAACTGTATGCTGTCTACAGGAATTTTACTCAAGACATAATGACATACATGGGTTAAAAATGAAATTATGAGAAAAAGATATAACATGCAAATACTAACGAGAAGACAAAAGCTGGTGTGTGTATTTAATATCAGACAAAGTAAACTTCAGAAAAAGGAAAATAACCAGAGACAAAAGGGGACACCACATGATGATAAAAAGGTCAGTTCCTCAAGAAGACATGACAATTTTAAATGTGTATGCAATTGACAACAGAGCTTCAAAATAAGTAAAGCATAGATTGACAGAATTAAAAGGAGAAATAAACAAATCCATAATTATTTTTATGCATTTCAAGTTGTCTCTCAAAGTAACTGATAAAACAAACAGAAAAGCAGCAAGGTTATAGAAACCTGAGCAACATCATCAACAAAGTAGTTGGTTGATGAACTAGTAGTTCTAGTTGACCTTTATATAACATTCTACCCAACAACTACAGAATACACATTTTTTTCAAGTGTACATGGAAATATTCACCAAAACAGAGCATATCCTGGGCCATTGAATAAATTTGTTAAACTTAGAAGAATTGAATTATCTAAAATATATTCTCTGACTATAATATAATTAAACTAAAAATTGATAACCAAGGATTTTTGGAAAATCTCTAGATTTGGAAATTAAACTACACACTACCATTTAATCCATGGCACAAAGAGGCACTCTGAAGAGAAATTAGAAAGTATTTTGAACTGAATAAAAATAGAAATAATATCAAAATATGTGAAATGTGCCCCAAAAGGCACTTAGAAAAAAATTAATAGCATTACATGCTTATACTAGAAAAGAAGTAAGCTTAATCAATAGCTTAAGCTTCCATCTTAAGAAACCAGAAAAAGAAGACACTAAAACTAAAGCAAAGACAAAAGGAAATAATAAAGAAAAATAATAACATTGAGAACAACAAAACAACAGAGAAAATCAATTAAACTAAAAGCTGATTCTATGAAAAAAAACACAATAAAATTAATAAACCTCTAGCTTGATGATCAAGTAAAAGAGAGAAGGCACTTACAATGAAAGATAACAAGAATGAAAGAGGAGATATGACTATAGACTGAGACATTAAAGGGCAACGAAGGAATGTTAAAAACAATTCTATGCACACAAATATGACAAGTTAGATAAAATGGACCAATTGCTTGAAAGATATAACCTACCAATATGTACAAAAGATAAAATAAATAACCTCAATAATCTTATATCTACTAAAGAAATTAATTTCATAATCAAAATTATTCTGAAAAATAAAACTCCTGTCCCAGGTGATTTCACTGTAGAATTCTATTAAGCATCTAAGAAGAGGAGGGACGTGTCACAAATAACTTGAGCCACCATTACTCTGATACCAAAACCAGCCATGACCATACAAGAAAAGACAATTATAGACCAATATCCCTCATGAACATAGGTGCAAAAATCTTCAAAAAAAAAAAAACTTAGCAATTTAACCCAGCAATATATTACAAGAACAATACGTCATCACCAAGTGAGGTTTCTCTCCAGGAATGCAAGAATGGTTCAACACTGGAAAATCAATCAATGTAATTCATTGTATTAACAGTCTAAATGAGAAAAAAATGCATGGTTATATCAAAAGATGCAGAAAATCACTTGACAATTTCAACATTCATTCAAGATAAAAACTCTCAGCAAACAAGAAATAGAAGAAAGCTTTTGCAATATGATAAAAGGCATCTACAAAAGCCTTACAGCTGACATACTTAATGGTGAAAACCTGCATGCTTTCTCCCTATGATTGGGATCAAGGCAAGGAGGACCACTCTCACCACTCCTATTCAGTATTGTATTGGAAGTACTAGCAAGTACAATGAATCAAGAAAAGAAATGAATGGTATACAGATTAGGAAGGGATAAATAAAGCTATTAAGATACCCAGATGACTTATATAGAAAATCCCAAGTAATCTAAGAAAAGCACATAGAACTAATAAGTGACTGGCAAGGTCACAGATACAAATTCTATACATCCACAATAAACAATAGGAAACCAAAATTTAAGAATAATACTATTCATAGTAGCCCCCCAATGAAATATTTATGTACAATTCTAACAAAATATGTTCAGGATCTGCATGTGGAACTAAATAAAAATCAAAATACAACTTATCAAAATTTGTAGGATACAGCAAAAACAGTATGTAGAGGAAAATGTTACTATATATATGTATATATAAGTATATATAGTATGTGTGTATGTATATAGAATAAAGATCTAAAATAAGTAACCTAAGAATCCACCTCAGCAAACTAAAGAATAAACAGCTTGTTCACTCTGATTATAGTTTCTTTTGCTGTTCAGAAGCTCTTTAGTTTAATTAGATTCCATTTGTCAACTTTTGCTTTTGTTGCAATTGCTTTTAGCATTTTGGTCATGAAGTCTTTGCCCATGCCTATGTCCTGAATGGTATTGCCTAGGTATTCTTCTAGGGTTTTTATGGTTTGAGGTTTTAAATTTAAGTCTTTAATCCATCTCGAGTTAATTTTATTATAAGGTATAAGGAAGGGGTCTAATTTCAATTTTCTGCATATGGCTAGCCAGTTTTTCCAGCATGATCTATTGAATAGGAGATCCTTTCCCCATTGCTTGTTTTTTTCAGTTTGTCGAAGATCAGATGGTTGTAGATGTATGGTGTTATTTCTGAGGTCTCTGTTCTGTTCCATTGGTCTATATGTCTGTTTTGGTACCAGTATCATGCTGTTTCAGTTACTGTAGTCTTGTAGTATAGTTTGAAATCAGGTAGTGTGATGCCTCCAGCTTTGCTCTTTTTGCTTAGGATTGTCTTGGCTATACAGTTTTGCAATCTACCCACCTGACAAATGCCTAATATCCAGAATTTACAAGGAACTTAAATTTAGAAGAAAAAAACAAACAACACAATCAAAAAGTGGGCAAAAGATATGAACAGAGAAACACATCTTGACGGGGATGGCTGGCAAAATGGTGGAATAGGAACAGTTCCAGTCTGCAGCTCCCACTGAGATCAACGCAGAAGGCAGGTGATTTGTGCATTTCCAACTGAGGTACGTGGCTCATCTCACTGGGACTGGTTAGACAGTGGGTGCAGCCCATGGAGGGCGAGCTGAAGCAGGGTGGGGCATCGCCTCACCTGGGAAGTTCAAGGGGTCAGGAAACTCCCTCCCCTAGCTAAGGGAAGCTGTGAAGGACTGTGCCATTAGGAACAATGCATTCCAGCACAGATACTACACTTTCCCCATGGTCTTTGCAACTTGCAGACCAGGAGATTCCCTCTGGTGCCTACACAATCAGGGCCCTGGGTTTCAAGCACAAAACTGGGTGGCCATTTGGGCAGACACTGAGATAGCTGCAGGAGTTTTTTTTCATACCCCAGTGGTGCCTGGATGCCAGCAGGACAGAACCATTCACTCCCCTGGAAAGGGGGCTGAAACCAGGGAGCCAAGTGGTCTAGCTTAGCAGATCCCACCCCCACGGAGCCCAGCAAGCTAAGATCCCCTGCATTGAAATTCTCGCTGCCAGCACAGCAGTCTGAAGTCAATCTGGGACACTCGAGCATGGTGGGGGGAGGGGCATCTGCCATTACTGAGGTTTGAGTAGACGGTTTTCCCCTCACCCTGTAAACAAAGCCACCTGGAGTTTGAACTGGGCGGATCCTACTGCAGCTCAGCAAAGCCACTGTAGCCAGGCTGCCTCTCTAGATTCCTCCTCTCTGGGCAGGGCATCTCTGAAAGAAAGGCAGCAGCCACAGTCAGGGGCTTATAGATAAAACCCCCATCTCCCTGGGATAGAGCACCTGGGGGAAGGGGCAGCTGTGGGGGCAGCTTCAGCAGACTTAAAAGTTCCTGCCTGCTGGCTCTGAAGAGAGCAGCAGATCTCCAAGCACAGCACTCAAGCTCTGCTAAGGGACAGACTGCCTCCGCAAGTGGGTTCCTGATCCCCGTGTATCCTGACTGGGAGATACCTCCCAGCAGGGTTCGACAGACACCTCATACAGGAGAGCTCTGGCTGGCATCTGGAGAGTGCCCCTCTGGGATGAAGCTTCCAGAAGAAGGAACAGGCAGCAATCTTTGCTGTTCTGCAGCCTCCGCTGGTGATACCCAGGCAAACAGGGTCTGGAGTGGACCTGCAGCAAACTTCAGCAGACCTGCAGCAGAGGGGCCTGACTGTTAGAAGGAAAACTAACAAACAGAAATAAATAGCATCAACATCAACAAAAAGGACATCCACACAGAAAACCCAACTTAAGGTCACCAACATCAAAGACCAAAGGTAGATAAATCCATGAAGATGAGGAAAAACCAGCACAAAAAAGACGAAAATTCCAAAAACCAGGACATCTCTTCTCCTCCAAAGGATCACAACTCCTCACCAGCAAGAGAAAAAAACTGGACAGAGAATGAGTTTCACAAATTGACAGAAGTAGGCTTCAGAAGGTGGGTAATAACAAACTTCTCCGAGCTAAAGGAGCATGTTCTAGCTCAATGCAAGGAAGCTAAGAACCTCGAAAAATGGTTAGAGGAATTGCTAACTAGAATAACAAGTTTAGAGAAGAACATAAATGACCTAATGGAGCTGAAAAACACAGCATGAGAACTTCAGGAAGCATACACAAGTAACAATCGCCAAATCAATTAAGCAGAAAAAAGGATATCAGAGATTGAAGATCAACTTAATGAAATACAGCATGAAGACAAGAATAGAGGAAAAAGAATGAAAAGGAAAAAACAAAGCCTCCAAGAAATATGGGACTATGTGAAAAGACCAAACCTACATTTGATTGGTGTACCTGAAAGTGATGGGGAGAATGGAACCAAGTTGGAAAACACCCTTCAACATATTATCCAGGAGAACTTCCCCAACCTAGCAAGACAGGCCAACATTAAAATTCAGAAAATACAGAGAATATCACAAAGATACTCCTTAAGAAGAACAACCTCAAGACACAAAATTGTCAGATTCACCGAAGTTGAAATGAAGGAAAAAATGTTAAGGGCAGTCAGAGAGAAAGGCGGGTTACCCACAAGGGGAAGCCCATCAGACTAACAGCAGATCTCTGCAGAAACCCTACAAACCAGAAGAGAGCTGGGGCCAATATTCAACATACTTGAAGAAAAGAATTTTCAACCCAGAATTTCATATACAGCCAAACTAGGTTTCATAAGCAAAGGTGAAAAAAAATCCTTTACAGACAAACAAACGCTGAGAAATTTTCTCACCAGGCTTGCCTTACAAGAGCTCCTGAAGGAAGCACTAAATATGGAAAGGAAAAATCAGTACCAGCCATTGCAAAACCAAACCAAAATGTGAAGACCATCAACACTATGAAGAAATTGCATCAACTAATGGGCAAACTAACCAACTAGCAATGTAATGACAGGACTGATTTCACGTATAACAATATTAACCTTAAATATAAATGGGACAAAAGCCCCAATTAAAAGACACAGACTGGCAAATTAGATAAAGAGTCAAGACCCATCAGTGTGCTGTATTCAGGAGACCATATCACGTGCAAAGACACACATAGGCTCAAAATAAAGGGATGGAGGAATATTTACCAAGAAAATGGAAAGAAAAAAAAAAAGCAGGGGTTGTAATCCTAGTCTCGGATAAAACAGACTTTAAACCAACAAAGATCAAAAGAGACAAAGAAGGTGATTACATAATGGTAAAGGGATCAATGAAACAAGAAGAGCTAACTATCCTAAATATATATGCACCCAATACAGGAGCACCCAGCTTCATAAAGCAAGTTCTTAGAGACCTACAGAGAGACTTAGACTCCCACACAATAATAGTGGGAAACTTTAATACCCCACTGTCAATATTAGACAGATAAACGAGACAGAAAATTAAAAAAGGATATTCAGGACTTGAACTCATCTCTGGACCAAGTGGACCTAATAGACATCTACAGAACTCTCCACCTCAAATAAACAGAATATACATCCTTCTCAGCACCACATCACACTTATTCTAAAATCACCCACAAAATTGGAAGTAAAACAATCCTCAGCAAATGCAAAAGAACAGAAATCATAACAAACAGTCTCTCAGACCACAGTGCAATCAAATTAGAACTCAGGATTAAGAAACTCACTCAAAACCACACACTACGTGGAAACTGAACAACCTGCTCCTAAGTGACTACTGGGTAAATAACGAAATTAAGGCAGAAATAAACAATTTATTCAAAACCAATGAGAACAAAGACACAACGTACCAGAATCTCTGGGACACAGCTAAAGCAGTGTTTAGAGGGAAATTTACAGCACTAAAAGCCCACAGGAGAAAGCAGGAAATATTTAAAATCAACATTCTAATATTACAATTAAAAGAACTAGAGAAGCAAGAGCAAACAAATTCAGAAGCTAGCAGAAGACAAGAAATAACTAAGATCAGAGCAGAACTGAAGGAGATAGAGACACGAAAAACCCTTCAAAAAATCAATGAATCCAGGAGTTGGCTTTTTTGAAAAGATCAACAAAATAGATAGACCATTAGCTAGACTAATAAAGAAGAAAAGAGAGAAGAAGGAAATAGACACAATAAAAAATGATAAAGGGGAGATAACTACTGATCCCAAAGTAATGCGTACTACCATCAGAGAACACTATAAGCACCTCTACACAAATAAACTAGAAAATCTAGAAGAAATGGATAAATTCCTGGACACATACACCCTCCCAAGAATAAACCAGGAAGAGGTCGAATCCCTGAATAGAACAATAACAAGTTCTGAAATTGAGGCAGTAATTAATAGCCTACCAACCAAAAAAAGCTTAGGACCAGATGGATTCACAGCCAAATTCTACCAGAGGTACAAAGAGGAGCTGGTACCGTTTTTTCTAATACTATTCCAAGCAATAGAAAAAGAGAAACTCCTCCGTAACTCACTTTATGAGGCCAGTATCATCCTGATACCAAAACCTGGTGGAGACATAACAAAAAATTGAAAATTTTAGGTCAATATCCCTGATGAACATTGGTGTAAAAATCCTCAATAAAATACTGATAAACCTAATCCAATAGCACATCAAATAGTTTATCCATGACTATCATCCCTGGAATATAAGGCTGGTTCAACATATGCAAATAAATAAACGTAATCCATCACATAAACAGAACCAATGACAAAAACCCCATGATTATCACAATAGATGCAGAAAAGGCCTTCGACAAATTCAATACCCCTTCATGCTAAAAACTCTCAATAAACTAGGTATTGATGGAATGTATCTCAAAATAATAAGAGCCATTTATGACAAACCCACAGCCAATATCATACTGAATGGGCAAAAGCTGGAAGCATTCCCTTAGAAACCTGGCACAAGACAAAGATGCCCTCTCTCACCACTCCTATTCAACGTAGTATCAGAAGTTCTGCCCAGGGCAGTCAGCCAAGAGAAAGAAAGACTAATAGTTTCTTCCAATTCTGTGAAGAAAGTCATTGGTATCCTTTGTAGGGACATGGATGAAACTGGAAATAATCATTCTCAGTAAACTATCGCAAGGACAAAAAACCAAACACCACATGTTTTCACTCATAGGTGAGAATTGAACAATGAGAACACATGGACACAGGAAGGGGAACATCGAACTCCAGGGACTGTTGTGGGGTCGGGGGAGGGGGGAGCGATAGCATTAGGAGATACACCTAATGCTAAATGACGAGTTAATGGGTGCAGCACACCAACATGGCACATGGATACATATGTAACAAACCTGCACATTGTGCACATGTACCCTAAAACTTAAAGTACAAAAAAAAGAAAGACTAATAAAGAAAAAAAGAGAGAAGAATCAAATAGATATAATAAAAAATGATAAAGGGGATATCACCACTGATCCCTTAAAAATACAAACTACCATCAGAGAATACTATAAACACCTGTATGCAAATAAACTAGAAAATCTAAAAGTAATTGATTAATTCCTGGACACATACATCCTCCCAAGAATAAACCAGGAAGAAATCGAATCCCTCAATAGGCCAATAACAAGTTCTGAAATTGAGGCAGTAGTTAATAGCCTACCAACCAAAAAAAGCCCAGGTAGAAAGAGGAGATGGTACCATTCCTTCCGAAACTATTCCAAACAACAGAAAAAGAAGGACTCCTCCCTAACTCATTTAATGAGGCCAGCATCATCCCGATAGCCAAACCTGGCAGAGGCACAAGAAAAGAAAATTACAGACCAATATCCCTGATGAACATTGATGTGAAAACCCTCAATAAAACACTGGCAAACCGAATCCAGCAGCACATCAAAAAGCTTATACACCATGATCAAGTCGGCTTCAACCTTGGGATGCAAGGCTGGTGCAACATATGCGAATCAATAAACGTACTCCATCACATAAACAGAACCAATGACAAAAACCACATGATTATCCCAATAGATGCAGAAAAGGCCTTTGATAAAATTCAACACACCTTTATGCTAAAAACTCTCAATAACTAGTTATTGATAGAACGTTATCTCAAAATAATAAGAGCTATTTATGACAAACCCATAGCCAATATCATACTGAATGGGCAAAAGTTGGAAGCATTCCCTTTGAAAACCGGTACAAGACAAGGATGCCCTCTCTCACCACCCTATTCAATATAGAATTGAAAGTTCTGGCCAGGGCGATCCGTCAAGAGAAAGAAATAAAGGGTATTCAAATAGGAAGAATGGAAGTAAAATTGTCTCTGTTTGCAGATCACTTGATTGTATATTTAGAAAACCCCATCATCTCAGCCCAAAATCTCCTTAAGCTGATAAGCAACTTCAGCAAAGTCTCGGGATACGAAATCCATGTGCAAAAATCACAAGCATTCCTATACACCAATAATAGACAAACAGAGCCAAATTATGAGTAAACTCCCATTCATAATTGCTACAAAGAGAATAAAATACCTAGGAATCCGACTTACAAGGGATGTGAAGGACCTCTTCAAGGAGAACTACAAACCACTGCTCAAGGAAATAGACAAATGGAAAAACATTCCATGCTCATGGATAAGAAGAATCAATATCACAAAAGTGACCATACTGCCCAAAGTAATTTATAGATTCAACACTATCCCCACCAAGCTACCATTTACTTTCTTCACATAATTTGAAAAAACTACTTTAAATTTCACATGGAACCAAAAAAGAGCCCACATAGCCAAGACAATCCTAAGAATCCAGAATTTAAAGTATAATAATAATAAAAAAGATATGAACAGACACTTCTTGAAAGAATATATTTGCGTGGCAAAAAAAAACCATATTTTAAAAAGGTCAACATCACTGATCACTAGAGAAATGCAAATCAAAACCACAACGAGACATCATTTCACACCAGTCAGAATGGTGATTATTAAAAAGTAAAGAAACAATAGACGCTGGTGAAGCTGTGGAGAAATAGGAACACTTTTACATTGTTGGTGGGAATGTAAATTAGTTCAACCATTGTGGAAGACAGCATGGCAATTCCTCAAGGATCTAGAACCAGAAATACCATTTGACCCAGCAATCCTAATACTGGGTATATACCCAAAGGACTATAAATCATTCTACTATAAAGACACATGCGCACATACGTTTATTACAACACTATTTTCAACAGCAAAGTCATGGAACCAACTCAAATGCCCATCGAGGATAGACTGGATAAAGAAAATGTGGTGGCCAGGCGTGGTGGCTCATGCCTGTAATCCCAGCACATTGGGAGGCCAAGGTGGATGGATCACGAGGTCAGGAGATTGAGAGCATCCTGGCTAACACGGTGAAACCCCATCTCCACTAAAAATACAAAAAAATTAGCTGGGCGTAGTGGTGGGTGCCTGTAGTCCCAGCTACTCTGGAGGCTGAGGCAGGAGAATGGCATGAACCCGGGAGGCGGAGCTTGCAGTGCTCCGAGATCGCACCACTGCACTCCAGCCTGGGTGAGAGAGTGAGACTCCATCTCAAAAAAAAAAAAAGAAAAAGAAAAGAAAATGTGGTACATATACGCCATGGAATACTACACAGTCATAAAAAGCAATTAGATCGTGTCCTTTGCTGGGACATGGATGAAGCTGGAAGCCATCGTCCTCAGCAAACTAAAACAGAAAACAGAAAACCAAAAACACTGCACATTCTCACTCATAAATGGGAGTTGAACAATGAGAACACATGGATACAGGGAGGGGAACAACACACACCAGGACCTGTTGGGGGGTGGAGGGAGAGGGGAGGGAGAGTGAGGGAACTTAGAGGACAGATCAATAGGTGCGGCAAACCACCATGACACACATATACCTAGGTAACCTGCACGTTCTGCATATGTATCCTGAACCTAAAGTGAAATAAATTTACAAAATAAAAAAATAAAAAAATGAACAGCCACGTAGGACTAAAGAAAATAGAAAAAAAAATAATAAAAATTAGAACAGAAATCAATGAAATTAAAAACAGGAAATTAATAGAGAAAATCAACAAAACCAAAAGCTGGTTCTTTAAGAAGGTCAATGAAATTGATAAGCCTCTAGCCAGGTTAACCAAGGTTAGGGGGAAAGAGCAAAGACATAGATTACTAATATCAGAAAGGAAAGCTGAGCCATTATTACTGATTTCACATGGACCTTAAAAGCACAATAAAGGAGTACTATGACAACTCTTTGCCCACATACTTGATAACTTAGATGAAATGGATCAACTCCTTGAAAGATAAGCTATCAAAACTCACACAAGAAGAAATATATATTATTCAACAACAATCCTATTAAAGAAATGGGATCAACAATTAAGAATCTTCTAAAAGAAAACACCAGGCTCAGATAATTCCACTGGTAAAATCTACCAAATATTTAGGGAAGAAATTATACCAGTTCTCTACTCTTCTAGAAAACTAGAAGCAGAGAGAATACTTTCTAATACATTCTGTAAGTCCAGCATTATGCTAATACCAAAATCAAATAAAGACATCACAAGAAAAAAGAGCTACAGACCAGTATCTCTCATGAACGTAGACCCAAAACTCCTCAAGAAAATATTAGCAAACTGAATCCAACAATGTATTTAAAAATTTATATACCACAACCACGTGAGGTTTTTTCCAGTTATGCAAGGCTGGTTCAACATTTGAAAATTAATCAACATAGATCACATCAGCAGGCTAAAGAAGGAAATCACATAATCATATCAATAGATGCAGAAAAAGCATTTGACAAATCTAACACATGTGTGATTAAAACTCTTGGAAAACTGAAAACACAGGGGAAATTTCTCAACTTGATAAAGAACATCTACAACAAATCCATAGCTTCCATTATGCTTAAGACTGGACTTAAGTATGGGTGCCTTCTTCCAAGGTCGGGAACAAGGCAAAGACATCCTCTCTCATCACTCCTATTCTACAGGTACTGGGAGTCCTAGGTAGCACAATAAGACAAGAATAAGAAATAAATGTGTATAGATTAAAAGGAAGAAACAAAAATATTTTTGCATGTGACATGATTATCTATGTATAAAATCCCAAAGCCTATACAAAAAAAAAAAAATCTCCTGGAAGTAATAAGCAAGTATAGCAAGGTCATAGGATAAAAAGTTGGCATTAAATATTTTCCATATATCAATAATGAACAGTTGGAATTTAAAATTTAAAGAAAAATACCATTTACAATAGCATTGAAATATATGAAATACTTAAGTATAAATATATTTAAATGGTATAGAATCTGTATGTGAAAACTACAAATTACTAATGAAAGAATTCAAAGATGTAAATAAATGGAGAGATATATCATGATCATGCTATTCGCAGACTCAATATAGTTAAAATGTCAAATCACCGCAACTTGATGTATATATTTTAAGCAATCCCAATGAAAATTCCAAAATTTTTTGTACATATTGACAAGCTGAGTCTAAAAATTTTATGGAAAGTGAAATAACTGAAGCATTTTTGAAGAAGAAAAACAAAGCTGAAGGACACACTCCCCAATATTAAGATATACTTTAAACCTATAGAAATCAAGGCAGGGCAGTATTGGCTTAAGGATACATATATAGACAAATGGAAAAAATGGTGAGTTCCAAAATAGAGCCATGTAAATATGTTCAATTGATTTTCTGACAAAGATGTAAAGGCAACTTAATAGAGAAAGGACAGTCTTCAACAAATGATGCTGGAACCATTGGACATCCATATGAAAAAAATAAACCTTGACCTATACCTCACATTGTATACAAAAAACAAAAATAGGTCAATTTTCTAAACTCCTAGAAGAAAATACAGGAAAACTCTCTGTGACCTTAGGTTAGGTAAAGATTTCTTAGACATAACACCAAAAGCACAATCCATAAAAGAAGAAATTGAAGTGTACGTCTTTTAAATTTAAAAATTTTGCTCTGTGAAGGACACTGTAAAGTGAAAAGACAAACCACAGACTGGGAGAAATATTTGAAAGTTACATATCCAAGAAAAGACTTATATAAAGCTCTATAATAATCAAATAACATAATATTTAAAACTGGACAAAATATTTGAATAGATATTTCATCAAAGAAAATATATAATGGCAAATAATCACATGAAAAGATGCTCAACTTCATTAGTCATTAAGGGTATGCAAATTAAAACCACCATGAGATACCATCACATCCTTATTAAAATGGCTTTAAAAAACCTACGAACAATACCTAGTGCCAGTGAGGCCGCAGAACAACTGAAACTCATATATTGCTGGTGGGGATGCAAAATGGTGCAACCATTCTGGAAAACATTGGCATAATTTTTTTATAAATTTAAACATCAACTTACAGATATAAATATACACTTACCATGTGACCCAGCAATCCTATTACTAGGTATTCACCCTAGAGATACGAAACTTATTTTCACGTAAAAACCTGGATATGAACATTTATATCAGCATTATTTTCAGTCAGAAAAATACAGAAACAACCCA
This sequence comes from Nomascus leucogenys, assembly GCF_006542625.1. NCBI lineage: Eukaryota > Metazoa > Chordata > Mammalia > Primates > Hylobatidae > Nomascus > Nomascus leucogenys. Next base: position 49,120,068 of record NC_044406.1, read on the forward strand.
AATGTCCCTCAATAAGTGAATGCATAAACATACTATGGTAGTCAGCAATCAAAAGAACAGATGCAATAACATGAATCAATCTCAAACCCATCATGCTAGGTAAAAGAAACCAGTCTCAAAAAGTTACATACTATATGATTCCACTCATATGGCATTCTTTAAGAGCAAAATTTTTAGGGAGAGAGAACAGATCAGTGGTTGCCAAGGATCAAGGGTAGGGAGAATGTCTAATTGCAAAGAGGTAGCAAGTGAGAATTCTGGAGAGTGCCAGAATTGTTCTATATCCTGTTAGTGATGGTTACAAAAATTTACAGATTTGTTATAATTTAAAAGTAAATTTTACTATCTGTAACTTAAAATGATAATACAAAAAACAACAGTAAACAAGTCTGAGTTGTGGATATTTTAATAAATATATGAAATCTGTATTTTATGTAAAGTAAGATTATACAAAATAAAATTAAAAGACAAAGAAACTAAAGCAAAACAGGAAAAAGACATCATGGGAGTAAATACAACTATGCAATTTGTCCCAGTTGCCTCTTAAAGAGAAAGGGTCTGTTTCCTTTTGTTTAACATGTCTTCCTTATTTTGAAGTAATCATTACAAAGTTCCAACATTGCTGTTATGGACTCAGCTGTGTTCATAAAACAAAGACTACAGACTTACAAAAAATCATCTCTAAAGACCAAATCAATCCTTTTCTAAGTGAATAAAATCCATTGCATTGTCAATCTAATTAAATGTACAGAAGCCCAACATTAAGATGGCCCTAAACCCTTGAATCAAAAAATGGCCTATTCAGAGGCAATGTATAGCTATGATTTAGGATTAAAGGAAAATCATTCTGCCAGATAATGTCTCCTTTTTTTCATATTTGTAAAGGTAGTGGTATTTTTTGCTCCTGTAATCCTGGCTTCCATTTCTGAAAGTAACTAAACATTGCAATTTTTAAAAGGGTTTCCAAGCAACTATATGAATTCTTCCCAATCCAGAGGATGAAAATATTTGCACTGAATCCAGTTTTAATAACATGGTGGCCTTGTTTTTGCACTTAGCAAAGATGGTTTCATCAATCACAGGAAATGACACTTCTGACAGAAAGAAAATAAGATGTAAATTAGCTAGAGGAGAGAACAGAGCAGTGACTTTTCCATTTGGAATAAGAAAGGCTCAGAAAAGCAAATTGTCATACAGGAGTTATGATCCCATTGCAGCTTCATCATGTAATTTCCAAATGACTTGCAGCCTTCCTTCCAATTATGAAATCTGTATTATTTGACTTGTTAAAACTGGTCTAGAGGGGAGAGAATCATTTGGCAAAGTCTGAAAGGGGGCAACCCTTTAGGAATCTGGCACGTCTCTCTAAAAAAGCACTGTCCAATAGAAATATAATGTGAATCACATATGTGATTTTAAATTTTATTGTAGCCACATTTTAAAAATTAAGAAAAAAGGTGGGATTAATTTTAATATTTTTATTTAATCCAATATATCCAAAATAGTTATCTCAAAATGCCATCAATATAAAACTTATTAATGAGATATTACATTTTTTTCACCTCAAGTCTTCAAACCCAGTGCAAATTTTACACTTAAGGCACATCTCAATTAAGAGTATCCAGATTTCAAGCACTCAATAGCCGCATGTAACTAATGGCTACCATACTGAACGACGCAGCTCTAAACAGTTCTTATATCCATGAGAAATGGAAGGCAGGATCATTTCCTTCACTCAGTCTTTGGAATTAAGAATAGATACTACGAGGAGAAGACTGGAAGAAAGTAGACCAAACTGATTTCCTTGGAGAAGATCGTAAAATATATAACTGGGCTTCAGTACAATTAATGTTGTCATTTAACTGTATTAAGGGTCACAGCAAATGTCAGGCTACATGATCTGTTTCCTTTGAGAATAAGTTAAAAACTCATTTGCACTGTGAAGCCATTATTGATTACACCTATCTTTCTTTTTTTTTTTCACAAGTTACCATTAATTCTAGTTAATATACCCATCTTTCTATACACCAATTGGTCATTTGACTTTTGTCTCTTTGCCTCTCCTTAATTTTCTTCTCTCATTCATAGCAGCCAGTGAGGTACAGTAGAAATTGCATAGGTTGTGAAGTAAAAAGACAAAGAATTGCTCCCCCAGGTTCACCCCTGCCTAATGCCTCTTGCTCTCATTATCCCTGTCCCTACTACTGAAAGTACCCACACACAGGCCAGTCAATGGGACAAAGGCAGGATACACAACAGGAACCTCAGCATTCCCACGGGTGGTACCTAGAATTGACAGCACCAATGGACATTTCTCTGCTTCCTGTGTTGAACCAGTACATGGCACTGAGTTCCTGCCTGGGATTCTCTGCTGAATATTACAGAATAGCTCAGTGTCCTTCTTCATTGTGATCTATCTGCTGGAGCAGTCTCTCCCTTGATTCTGAATATTGCCTAAAGCCCAAACTTGATCTTCCTGTCAGCCCCTGAGATCAACCTGTTCAGGTTTCTTGTTGAGGCCATACTCTGCAGCTAGTTCAGTTTGCCAGCCTCTCATTGCTTCCTATTGGGGTTTCCACATATCAACCCCCAATTCCACACCATCCTTGAGCCCACTAACAATATGAAAATCTACTTCCTAATTTGTAAAGTTGGAGTTAATAATATTTACCTCACAGGATTATTATGAGGATCAATGAGTCAATGCATGAGAAAATGCTTTGCCAACGACAAGGAACTAAGTGTTCGATATTGAGTTTTTGCTTAGTGCTTACTATATGTATGGCATTAAACTCATAAGTAATCATCTTTTTTTAAACTTTTAAGTTCAGAGGTGTGCAGGATATGCAAGTTTTTTACTTAGGTAAATGTGTATCATGGGGGTTTTTTATACAGATTATTTCATTACCCAGGTATTAAGCCTGGTATCCATTAGTTATTTTTCCTGATCCTCTCCCTCCTCCCACCTTCCACACACTGATAGGCCCCAGTGTGCATTGTTCCCCTCTATGTGTTCATGTGTTCTCGTCATTTAGCTCACTTATAAGTGAGAACATGCAGTATTTGGTTTTCTGCTCTGGCGTTAGATTTCTAAGGATAATGGTCATCAGCTCTATCCATATCCCTGCAAAGGACATGAGCTCATTATTGTTTACAGCTGCATAGTATTCCATGGTGTATATATATACACATTTTCTTTATCCAGTCTACCATTGATGGCATTTAGGTTGATTCTATGTCTTTGCTGCTGTGAATAATGTGCATGTGTCCTTATAATAGAATGACTTACATAACTTTGGGTATATATCCAGTAATGGAATTGCTGGGTTGAATGGTATTTCTGCCTATATTCTATTTGAGGAATCACCACACTGTTTTCCACAATGGTTGAACTGCTTTACACTCCCACTAATAGTGTATAAGCATTCCTTTTTCTCCACAATTTTGCCAGCATTTGTTATCTTTTGACTTTTTATTAATAGCCATTCTGATTGGTGTGAGATGGTATCTCACTGTGGTTTTGATTTGCATGTATCTAATGATCAGTGATGTTGAGTTTCCTTTCATATGCTTGTTGGCCACATCTATGTCTTCTTTTGAAAAGTGTCTGTTCATGTTCTTTGCCCACTCTTTAATGGGGCTGTTTGTTTTTTTCTTGTAAATTTGTTTAAGTTTCCTATAGATACTGGATATTAGGCCTTTGTCAGATGCATAGTTTGCAAAAATGTTATCCCATTCTGTGTAGTCTGTTCAATCTGTTGATAGTTTCTTTTGCTGTGCAGAAGCTGGTTAATTGGATCCCATTTGTCAATTTTTGCTTTTTGGTATTTCTGTCTATAGGTCTTTGCTTTGGTTGCAACTGCTTTTGGCATCTTTGACTTGAAATTTTTGCCCGTTTCTATATCCAGATGGTATTGCCTAGGTTGTCTTCCAGGGTTTTTATAGGTTTGGGTTTTACATTTAAGTTTATTTTTGTACATGGTGTAAGGAAAGGGTCTAGTTTCAATTTTTTGCATATGGCTAGCCAGTTATCCCAGCATCATTTATTGAATAGGGATTCCTTTCCCCATTGCTTATTTTTGTCAGGTGTGTTGAGGATCAGATGGTTGTAGGTGTGTGATCTTATTCCTGGGCTTTGTATTCTGTTCCATTGGTCTATTTGTCTGCTTTTGCACCAGTACCATACTGCTTTGGTTACTGTAGCCATGTAGTATAGCTTGAAGTCGGATAGTGTGATGCCTCCAGCTTTGTTCTTTTTGCTTAGGATTGCCTTGGTTATTCAGGCTCTTTTTTGGTTCCATATGAATTATAAAATTATTTTCTCTAGTTCTGTGAAGAATATCAATGGTAGTTTAATGAAAACAGTATTGAATCTATAAATTGCTTTGGGCAGTATGGTCATTTTACAGACATTGATTCTTTCTATCCGTGAGTATAAAATGTTTGTCCATTTCTTTGTGTCATCTCTGATTTCTTTGAGCAGAGGTTCACCTTGTAGAGATCTTTCACCTCCCTTGTTAGCTGTATTCCTAGGTATTTTATTCTTTTTATGGCAATTGTGAATGGGAATGCATTCCAGACTTGGCTATCTGCTTGACTGTTGTTGGTGTATAGGAATGCTAGCAGATTTTGTACAATAGTTTTGTATTCTGAGACTTTGCTGAAGTTGTTTTTCAGCTTTAAAAGCTTTTAGGCTGATACAATGGGGTTTTCTAGATATAGGATTATGTTGTCTGCAAACAAAAATAGTTTAACTTCCTTTCTTCCTATTTGAATGTCCTTTATTTCTTTCTCTTGCCTGATTGCCCTAGCCAGAAATTTCAATACTATCTATTGAATAGCAGTGGTGAGAGAGAACATCGTTGTCTTGTGCCAGGTTTCAAAGAGAATGCTTCTAGCTTTTGACCGTTCAGTATGATATTGGCTGTGGGTTTGTCATATGTAGCTTTTATTATTTTGAGGTATGTTCCTTTAATCCCTAGTTTATTAAGAGTTTTTAACATGAAGGAATGTTGAATTTTATTGAAAGCCTTTTCTGTATCTATTGAGATAATCATATAGTTTTGTCTTTAGTTCTGCTTCTGTGATGAATCACATTTATTGATTTGTGTACGTTGAACCATCCTTGCATCCTGGGGGTGAAGCCTACTTGATCATGGTGTACAAGCTTTTTGATGTTCAGCTGGATTCAGTTTCCCAGTATTTTGTTGAAGACCTTTGCATAGATGTTCATCAAGGATATTAGCCTGAAGGATATTGGCCTGAAGCTTTCTTTTCTGTTGTGTCTCTGCCAGGTTTTTGTATCAGGATGATGTTGGCATCATAGAATGAGTTGGGAAGCAGTCCCTCCTTTTCAATTTGTTGGAATAGTTTCAGTAGGAATGGTACCATAGTTATATACTATCTATATATTCCATTAGTTCTGTCCCTCTAGAGAACCCTGACTAATACACCTACTAACCAAGAAAAACCCATGATCAGACAGATTCACAGCTGGCTAATTTTTGTATATTTAGTAGAGATGGGGTTTCACCATGTTGGCCAGGCTGGTCTCAAACTCTTGACCTCACGTGATCCACCTACCTCGGCCTCTCAAAGTGCTGGGATGATTATAGGCATGAGCCACTGCACCCGGCCAAGAGACTTTTTAAAATGGATTTGGATCTTTATTCTTAGAGCCACTGAAAGCCATCCAAGGGTTTTAGGCAGACCAAGGACATGCTCTGATTTACATATATTTTTGCCTCTTTTGATTTTATTTTTGAACTTTTATTTTAAGTTCAGAGTAATGTGCAGGTTTGTTACATAGGTAAACTTGTGTCATGGTGCTTTGTTGTACAGATTATTTCATCACCCAGGTATTAAGCCTAGTACACATCAGTCATTTTTCCTGGTTCCCTCCCTCCTCCTAACCTCCACCCTCAGGTGGGCTGCAGTGTGTGTTGTTCCCCTCAATATGTCCATGTGTTCTCATCATTTAGCCCTCATTTATAAGTGAGAACATCTGGTATTTGGTTTTCTGTCCCTGTGTTAGTTTGCTAAGGATAATGGCCTCCAGCTCCATCCATATTCCTGTAAAGGATATGATCTTGTTTTTTTTATGGCTACATGGTATTCCATGGTATATATGTACCACATTTTCTTTATTCATTGTACCATTGATGGGCATTTAGGCTGATTCCATGTCTTTGCTATTGTGAATAGTGCTGCAATAAACATATATGTGCCTGTGTCATTATGAAAGAATGATTTATATTCCTCTGGGTATATGCCCAGTAAGGAATTGCTGGGTCGAACGGTATTTGCAGAAAAGGCTTTCAATAAAATGCAACAACCGTCATATTAAAAACTCTCAATAAACTAGGTACTGAAAGAATATACCTCAACATAATGAGAGCCATCTGTGACTAACCCACAGCCAACATCATACTGAATGAGAAAAAGTTGGAAGCATTCCCTTTGAAAACCAGCACAAGACAAGGATGCCCTCTTACACCACTCCTATTCAACACAGTATTGGAAGTCCTGGCCAGAGCAATCAGGCAAGGTAAAGAAAGAAAGAGCATTCAAATTGGAAGAGAGGAAGTCAAAATTTCCCTGTTTGCAGATGACATGACGCTATATCTAGAAAACCCCATAGTCTTGTCCCAAAAACTCCTTCAGCCGATAAACAACTTTAGCAAAGTCTAAGGATAGAAAATCAATGTACAAAAATCACTAGCATTCCTATACACTAACAACAGTCAAGCCAAAAGCCAAATCCCATTCACAATTGCCACAAAAAGAATAAAATACCTAGGAATACAGCTAACTAGGGAGCTAAAAGATCTCTACAATCAGAATTAGAAAACACTGCTCAAAGAAATCAGCAATTTACATATTTAAAGGCTGACTTTGGTTGCTGTATGAAAGTTCAGTAGGAAGAGCAGTAAGAGTGGCTGTTGGGGGAGAAATAAACTATGATTTTTGCATTGGAAGTGTTGCATTTGAGGTGCCTTTGATCTGTCCAAGTAGAGGTATGGTATAGGAGTTAGATTTATATAACTAGAGTCCAGAGAAGTTTGAGTTCGAAATCAATACTATCTGTGCTCCCCAAATGTTTACCTGTGAACTTCAAAGTTGGACAAAAAAAGTAAAAATGAGCAGCAGGAGAGTAAGATGGTAGGAGAGAAGTACTACTCATTCCTGCCTTAGAATATAACCTCTTTTCCAGCTTCCTTCCTTCCTTTACCTGTGAGCCCACAAATACTCCAAAATTAAACTTCAAATATTTCTCCAAAAATAAGCTTCAAGATATTTTACTGGAGAAAGAGAGCCTAAACCAAGTGGAACAAGATGAGCTAGCTGCCATTTCTATAAGCAAGGATTCTTGTTAGCTGGATGTCAGTTATTTAAGAGAACTTCCTGTGTAAACAGATTCTTAAAATAAATTAGAGGCAAAAACAAAACACTCAAAATGCCATGGGACATACTCTGCTTGGTCCCTAAAAGGACATGGGTTCTGGGGAGGCTCTCTTTAACTTGTTTTAGGTTCCTAAGAGGTCCCAAGGAGCCCAGAACTACCATACCACACAGCTCAGCCCCTCCACTCGGGCTGTCAGAGAGGGAGCAGGAGCAGGCAAGGGGAATCTTCCGGGGTCAGCCCCACAGCCTTGAACAAGCAGTATAGGCCTGATCCTCCACAGCCAACCTTTTGGATGGCCTCTATTAACACGTGCCTCAACTTGCAAATGGATCAATTTAAGTTCATGTGAAGCAGCATCTATAATCTCTTGAACATATTATATATTCCAAAAAAGACCAGATTTTTCACTACCCAATGGAAAGTTTTTCTCCCTTTGACACTTACGGGAAGCCTCTAACTTCTGAAATTCTTAATAAGTGTGTCACATCTTATAGTAATGGCTCTTAATTATTTGCTAACACAAGGCAGCCAGCAAGAGTTAGGAAAGCTACAGGCCTTCCTACCATGAAGCATACTGCATGTCGTTCTGTCAGAGACAAAAGGACACGCGCAACACAGACTTCCAAGTATCTTATCCCAGGTCTACCATCTTCAATGACCCACCCTGATTCTATCAAACCTTCAGTTCAGTTATGACTCCTGAATTCTCTCTGTTTTTTTTTTTTAATCTGAGCAATATAGTTCTTTGTTCTCAAATGAAAAAGAATTAAGAAAAATATACACCGATTTTAGTTTGTTTCTGAATTTGCTTTGGGAGGACTCATTTCTCTTGGCTAGTTCATTTTTTCACATTTGGGGCAATTAGTTCTACAGTCGCTTTGATTTGGTCCGTGAGGTGACGAAGAAAGCCAAATCAACCATTTTTTCAATTTGGTGTTTTTCATCTTACTGAAATTGCTTTTCTGTGAGATTTCAGGAAGTAAAATACAGTTTGTTTGTTTGTTACTTAAAATGAATTACCTGTACCCTTAACCACAACCAAGATAATTACTGCATTTTTCAATTCCTTAGGACTAGCTTTCTAATTTCATGATTTGTTTTTTCCTTCTAAGCTTCAGGGACACTCGAACCATAACGTATAGTTTGAACACAATATTCCTTTGACTCTCATTTCCCAATTTACCTTATAAATTAGCATTATTCTTCTTTTAGACTGTTCATAAATATTTTCCTCGGGGCTTAAAAGGTTGTGTTTAGTCTTATCTTAAAGTTCCATTTTTGGCAGCATTATCTATGCTGGTTGTGGCATAATTATACTTAGAAGTGTGAGAGATGCTTGTGGTCCCTTGAAATAATTCAGTTTATTTTTCTCTTATACCCCCAAAATTAGCTTACAAATTGACAACTTCCCACCTAATTGGTTCTTAATGACTAATGGGATTCTAGTGTTTCAGATTATTTTGGCAGTGAACCAAACCCCTTCAAAAATGAAAATATTAAATATAGCAATATAGAGATTTATTGCATTGATCTGCATATTGCATTCCTTGTGTTTTGATTTGCTTTAAAATTTTTACTACAGTAAAAGTCTCAGGGTTACGTTTTATTTCTAGGTGGTTCCTGGAAAAATTACTAGATTCAGAATCAGCAGCATCATCTTCAGAAACCATTGTTTGGTGACCCTAATGTCCCCTAGGAAGGGTTTCTGCAGGAAAAGCAGCAAACATTTTCAGGACTTTGTCTCATTTTTGTTAGTAGCATGGATCACTCCTACACCTCACCAGTTCATCCTCCATTAAAGAGACTTTAGCAAGGATATTTTTCTAAACCAAAGGGACTTAATCTAGAGAAACTTTGAACTATAGGCAGTGAAATCAGGAGTGACACCAAAGTGGTGTGCATTGCCCTGAGCTAAGTGGAACTTTCAGAGTGGATTCTGATGGGAAAATGGGCTTGTGACAGCCTCACTCAGGAAGAGCTGCTGCAAAGGGTGTAGCCTGACTTCCAGGGAAAGAGAGAAACAGGAGGATGGATATGGGCATGGTGCAAAGAGTAAGAATCATGTCACACAGAGGCAAGAATAATATCCCACTGGTGGCTTGAGATACAAATAAGCAGCAGCACAAAGAGGGTGTGTAGCCATGGCCAGTAAACAAAACAGGTACCACCTCCGTGACTCATATTCTGGGGAACATCAGGTAACCTGGGTCAGGACCAGCATCAAGTCTCACCCTTGCAGAGTCTATTTACATGGATATAACTTACAAATATAATGAAGGTCATTGTGGAAGTTTTATTTTTATGGCCCTAAATTCTTTGACACCCTACCTATTTAATGGTGCAATCTATGTCCTCTTGACTTGCAAGCTTGCAATTCACTTGTACCCAACAGAATACAGTACAAGTAATGTTATGTGACTTCTAAGGGTAGGTCAGAAAAGGAAAGGTAGCTTCCACTTCGCCACCGCAACACTTTTGCTTGGAGTCCTGAGCCACCCTGTAAGAAGTCCAACATGAACAGGCCATGTATAGATGCTTCAGATGCCTCAGTTGAGCTCACAGCAAACAACCGTTATCCAACTGCCAGCAACATGACTAAGCAATCTTGAACATCCAACTGAATCAAACGTCATTTAACTGTAACTGCATGAGAAACCTCAAATGAAAATTGCCTACTTGGGCTCTTCATGAATTCCTCACCACAAATCCATGGGCATAATAAAATGGTTATTGTTTTAAGCCACCAACATTGGAGTAATTTGTTAAATAGCATTAGTGACCAGAAAGTAATTTGGGACCAGATTCATTCATTCATTCATTCATTCATTCCATTTAAATTTCTTCAAACCCTCAGGATAACAAACATAGTCACTGCCTCCACATTGCTCATACTATGGTGACATGGAAAGGGGGCCCAATTAAGATCACAAGATCTGGGCTCAAGTCTCAGCTCTGCTTGTAACTTCTGATGGGCCTGGAGCACATCAGTCTTTAGTCCTCAATGTCTTTACCTGTACATTATAGATACCTGATTCTCAAATACCTTAAGCCAGAATGAACATGCAGGGATATTTATGAGCTCTGGTTCACTCACAGTTTACCTGCTTCCTCTTTCCCAGAAACCTTAGGGATTTGTTCACCTCTGTTGTTCATCATCCCACCTTCTTGAGCCTACACAAATACACCATCCCTCTTACAAATCAAGGTAACAAATGTGAGAAATAAAAACAGCTCATAATAACAGTTTCATTTATTGTGTGTTTATTGAACACTCTTCTAAAAGCTTTGCATAAATTAAGTCATTTATTTCTTGCAACAACTGCATGAGATAGGCACTACTTTTATCCCTATTTTAGAGATGAGGCTACTATTCAGAGAGGTTAATATTCACAGTTAGTAAATACTGAAGGTGGGATTTGAATCCATGCAGTTTACTTTGAGCAGTACCTACCACTGACATTATGAAATTATAGCAAGTCTTAAAAGTCTTATAAAAACCTTTACTTAATAATGTAAATTGAATTAGGCCTGATATGTTTTGCTTTGGTTTCCTTCATGATTTTACAATTTACTTTCTGCTTTCAGAGGAATCTATGCAGCCTTTCTCTCTTGTATTTTAAGGAGCTGAGCTCCGTGCCAATAAAGAAGACCTAGTCCCCACAGTGGGCTGCCTCCTCTCTACCCCAGTGGTCCTTCTGGATTCATCAAGACTCTCTGTTAGAGGTGATAGAAACCTAACTCAAACCAGTTTAAGAAAAAGAGAAGCGGGCATTTATTGGACTAGCACCTGTCAAAACCAGGGGATAGAGTTAGCTTTAGCACAGCTGCATACCAGGAGTTCAGGCACTATTTTCAGTGCCCTCTCATTCTCTTTCCTCTGTCTCTCCCTTATTCCCTCCCACCTTCCTCCTTCTTCAACATACTTCTTGCATCTGCCAGAATTAATCCTTAGGTTCTCATCTGATAGCATCAAAATAGCCACTATCAGCTCTTCCCTTAAATGCTGCCAGCTCAGCCATCAGAGTAAAAATAATAGTCTCTCCTCAACCTTCTGGAAGAAAAACCCTAGAGAGGACTATGATTACCCTGGCTAGGGCCCTAAATTAAGACTGAACCAATCACTGTAGCCAAGCAGATGAGCTAGTCTGTTTGCCAAATCTTTACACCCCTGTAACCATGTTGAGCCCCACAGAAGCCACATGGACTGGTTTCCTCTGGGTCAGGGAGAAGTACTCCCTTGGTTCAATTTACTTTGTGATGAGGAGAGAGGGAAGGCAGAGTGACATGGTATTAAGACTGACCACTTCTGAGTCTGGCTGGGGATAGTACAATTTAAGCTGAAAAGAGAAGTTAGGCAAGGTAGTATATTTCTCACAGGAACATTTTTAAGTAAACCCGAGAAAGAAACTGTACAGACAAAATAACAGCTGCCTCTTGCATCTCCTTTACTCATCTCTGGAAACTTGATCCCCTGTAGATGCAGCCACTTCCTAGACTTTTGGACTGATCTTGCTCTCCAAGAGAAAAATCTAAACTGTCCTTGTTTTAAGGTGACTCAGCTTCAAGACAGCCTTTCAGAAACCGTACTTTAACATTGTTCCTCAGTCTTACTGCTAGTAATTCTGCCTAATTTCAAGAAACCACATGGTATCCCAGTTTTTGCAAGACAGTCCAATAATAGCCAGTCCTCTCACAGACTGAGAATGTCACCCAGTCCAAAGACCACTACCTACTCTTATAGCTCCCTGCCTTGTGGAAGCTAAATCTAGAGAACAGCTAGAAGCCAAGATGATTGTCTCTGTCACTTGTATATTTCACTTCCTGTCTTTCTTTGTAAACTGACCTCCTCTACATACTCATCTGTAGCCCAAAATGGCAGTCCAAGCCACAAAGTCTACCTTAGGTTTCAGGTCAAGAGGACAATATCTGCTGGTCTTCCATCAAGTTAGTTGCAAACATCAAGGGCAAGATATGAACCATTGATTCTGATGGATCTGTGAGTCAGCTGGTATCAGCTAAACTTAACTGACTTAGCTTGGCAGCTCTGCTCCACATGTGTTTATTCTAAGACTCAGGCTACAGGGGCAGAAGTTACCCAAGAGAAGTTTTTATCGTGAGATGACAGAGGCACAAGTGGATGAGAAGGAACACAGAAAGCCTCTTAAAGCATAGGCTCAGAATGGCTGGCACTTCCACCTGCGTGCCATTAGCCAACACAAGTCATGCAGCAAGTCCAAAGTCCTGAGTGAGAAAGTGCTTTCTGCCCATAATGAGACCATAAGAATATGGGTGCAAGGGAAGGTGATATAATTTGGATATTTGTTCCCTCCAAATCTCATGTTGAAACTTGATCTCCAATGTTGGAGGTGGAGTCTGGTGGGAGGTATTTTGGTCAGGGGTGGATCCATCATAAATGGCTTGGTCTTGTTCTCACAGTAATGAGTGAGTTCTCACTCCATTAGTTTCCAAGAGATCTGATTATTAAAAAGAGCCAGGCATCTCCTTTCTCTTTCTTTTTTCTCCACTCTCACCATGTGATAACTGTTCCCCTACCCTGAAGCTTCATGAAGCCCTCACCAGAAGCAGATGCTCCCATGACTGGAAGTTTCCTGAAGTCCCCGTCAGAAGCAGATACTAGTGCCACACTTCCTGTACAGTCTGCAGAACCATAAGCCAAATAAACATCCTTTCTTTATAAATGATCCAGCCTCATTGTGTTGATCTTAGCAACACAAACAGACTAACAAACAGAAGGGTAAAAAGTTGGGGCAAATAATTAAATCTTATCTGTATAGCCCTGCTTTATAGAATCACAATCAAAGTATCCAATTCTAGTCAATTAGTTTCAACCAAAGGAAAGACAGGCTCATCCTGTGGATGTAGGGTCACAGGCTGTGAGTGAGGTAGTTTAATCAGAATACAAAGTGGTCATGGGAAGAACATCAACTGACATGACTGATATGGCATTTTTCACTTCTCTAATGGACCAAACTTTACTCCACAAGATGGTCAGTATGTGTTTGAGCAAACAAAGGCTATTTCATGTCTCAAAGAAAAAATCAAAAGGGTCACATCCACTGTAATTTCACTTTATTTACTTCCAAATTTATTTTAGGTCATTCTTTGAGACATTGACTATACCTGCTCTTCCTTACTCATGGAATCACTGAAAGAATCACATGAAGTTCTAATACAGATATGCTTAAAAATTAACAACAATAAACCAATGAGTAGTATTATTTATCATTACCCAGTAAAGGTTCTAACTCTGGCTAAGGTTACAAGAGGAGGATTGTTAAAGGGCTATTTTTTCTTCTATGATGCCAATTTTGGATGTAGTCTTATCTTAATATCAATTATCAATTGGCCAAATATGAGTTGACTCCCATTCATTCTTCAAGTCTACCTTAGATATCCCCTCTTCTGGGCAGCCTTCCTCAAACCTACTACAAATTCCAGTTTGATTCCCCTGATCTGTGCTTCTACCAACTTCTGTATTTCACCTTAATACTGTGACGTAATTGATGCTTTACTAACCAGTTGTTCCCATTCCACTGTCTATTCTCCCAGTCCTTGAAGTAGGTGGAGTCTTGTTCACCATTTTTTTGGGCAAGACGCCTTAGACACAGAAGAAGCTCAATAAGTGTCTGTGGACTGAATAACTAAGCCCAGAGTCAAGTGTCTCTGGAATTGCTCACCACTGTGTGACTTTGGGCAACTGATCACCACTCTCTTCTTTTGTAAAGTGGCGCACTTTGGCAAGTTAGGGGGTTCTTCATCTTGGGGTCCATTGACTCAGAGTCACTTCTCAGGTTTCTTATCAGTATCATCACTAATTATAAAGTTTCAGCATGTTTGAAGGATTTGCTTTTTATAGTGTGACTAGGAAAAAGGTCAAATTTATTTGTTAAAATAATGCCACTTTGGCAGAGCACAGAGGACTTTTAGGGCAATCAATCTACCATGTATAATACTATAATGATGGACATATGTCATTATTCATTTTTCAGACCCATAGAATGTACAACACTGAGAGGGAACCCTAATGTAAACCATGAACTTAGAGTGATAATGATATATCAACATAGGTTCATCAATTGCAATAAATGTGCTACCTTGGTGGGGGATATTGATAATGGGGAAAGATATTATGTGTAAATATGTGGTAAATATCTGTACCTTCTGCTCAACTTTGCCGTAAACCTAAAACTGCTCTTAAATATGAAATCTATTTAAAAATAATAATGTCACACTTATTTGCTGGCATTCCTAAATGACTTCTTGAGGAAATATGAAGATTACCATCTGTTAGTACACACAAGGAATTTTTAGATGAGTCCATAGGACTGTGTGAATCGCATCAACATCATCCTTCATATGTATCACAGTGGAAAAACAATATAAATCCTCATGTCCATAGGATCCCCAAGGCACTTTCAAATAAAAATTCATAAAAATACTTCCATCTGTTTATATTTTAGCTTCATCATATTGGAGTACCAGAGGTAACACCATTAACAAAATTTTGTTGAGATTAATGTTATCGGAGATTTTGTAAACTTAAAATTACACAGAAGGAAATAAAATGCTAAATGAAAATGGAACTTTCAGTACAGGTATGAGGGATGTTTGTACAATTTCAGTTATTAAAAAAATGCCTGTCTGTACATTTTCATCCTCTTTGAAACGAAGGAGAATTGAAGAAGTTGTCAGGAAGAAGCATGATAGGAAAGCCATTCAATTTTCTTTTTTCTTTTTTGAGTTACAGTTACCCTAACAAGGTCAAATGCAAAACAAGAGATGCTTCTAAAGTGCCATGTGCCCCATAAGGGTCCACCAGGATAAGTAAGTGAGCAAAGGGAGGTGATAATGAAGTGTGACCATTAAAATCTTATTGAGAAAAAATGTGGCTTTTTTCTATTTAGTTTTATAATAATACTAATAGCCAACGTTTTAAAATGGTCACTCTGTGCCAGACACAGTTCTTAAAGCTGTTCACTTTACTAGCTTATCTGATTCTGAAACACACTATGAAGTGGGTACCATTATTATCCCCATACCTCATAGTGAGGAAACTGAAGCATAGACAGATTAATGAATTTGCCCAAGGCCATAGAGATGGCAAAAAGTAGAGTCAGAATTTGAACTCAGGGAGTCTAAATCTGCAACTCTTACAGTCCCCTAATAGTCCTCCATCAAAATAATCAGGAACAACTGCAACACACAAGAATAGGATAATCATGTATCAAGTATCCACACATCCTCTCTTCACTCCTTTTCTTAAATCTTTTAATAAAAACATTACACACTAGCATGAACAGTAATCAACATTTGTTTATTCATCCTGTATGACTATTGATGGATTATCTTGGATATAGTTCTTTCTCTTACTTCTATTGAGACCCTTCAGACTCACACCATTCAGATGCAAAGCATGAATGAGAGAGAAAATAAAAACCATCTTTTATATAAACAAATTATAGTTAATCCCTTAGCATAAAATTATGTCTAGAATTAGGTCACCTAACACCTTTTATTATGCCTGCCTTTCTTAATATATTGGTTTATCCTAGCAATTAAGAGCCTGGGGCTAGAAATCATACAGATCTGAGTTCAAGCTCATGTGTATCTCTTCCTATCTGTAGTATTTTCTTGGACAATTCTTCCCTGTTTTTCTTCTTTTGTGAAATGCGGATAATAATATTGCCCTCATATAATTAGTATGAGGGTTAAATAAACACAAAACATTTAACATGGTGCCTGACGCATAGCAAGTCCTTAATAAATACTAGAGGAATCCAAAACAAATTGTGAAAAGGTGATGTCAGCAAAAATGGCGAAGTAGTTAGTTTCCTCCACAGAAATACCAAGAAATGAGCAAACATGCTCAGAATCACCTTTGTAGGAATTCTGGAAAATAGTCAAAGTTTTGTAGAAACCAAGTAAATGCTGAGTCAAGAAAAAGGCGATTTTCAAATAGTAGAAGAACTTTTCAGTGTTTTTACTTGCCCTTGCACTGTCCCATCTCTGACTTGACAACAGTCTTGAAGACAGTTTCTCTGGTCCCAGTGTAGGACCTTGGTCCCTTATTCCAGAGAGAGACAGTAGGCTACGTTCTCAAATAATTGTGGGGTTTTTTTTTGTTTTGTTTTGATCTATAGGGCAACTGCCTAAAGGACTCACACAAGGTACTTGCCTTTGCTTCATCTAAGTCAGAACTCTCTCAGGGAAGAAAAGAGAGTATACAGAGGATATTCTTAAAAAACATTAAAAGGCAAATTAACAAAACACTGTTGCCTAGGGCGAAAGACTGCAGTCAAGGTAAAGAATGGGTGAACTAAAAGCCTGGGAGAAAAAAAAAACTGGAGAGAAATATTCTTTGAAGAATTAAAGCATTGAAAATGCTTTAATTTAATGTGCCAGCTGGGGAATTTAGAAATTCATGCATCCCCAGGGGAGGGCTCCCACTCAGAAAAGACCTGAGAAGACCCTAAGTATTCACCTGAGGCTTATCATTAGGCTCAGCACAAATATAGAGTGAAGACTAAGGTGGAGTTATAAAGAAACTGGCTAAGCATTGAAGGAATGTCCCTGATATGGTTTGGCTCTGTATCCCCAGCCAAATCTCATGTTGAATTGTAATTCTCAATGTGGAAGGAGGGGGCCTGGTGGGAGGTGACTGGATCATAGGGGCAGATTTCCCCCTTTCTGTTCTTGTGATAGGGAGTTCTCATGAGATCTGATGGTTTAAAAGTGTGTGGCACTTCCCCCTTAGCCCTCTCTCTCTCCTGCTCTGCCATAGTAAAACATGCTTGCTTCCTCTACACCTTTCACCATGATTATAAGTTTCCTGAGGCCTTCCAGCCATGCTTCTTGTACAGTCTGCAGAACTGTAAGTCAATTAAATCTATTTTCTTCTTAAATTACCGGTCTCAGGTAGTTCTTTATAGCAATGTGAGAATGGACTAATACAGTTCCCAATAGAGCCAATTTTAAAAGACTAAAATATTTTTTCCATTCTTCTTCCTTTATTGACTCCAGCCATTCAAGAAAATCTCTATCATAACATAAGCTAAAGGCACAGAGACATCAGAGACTACACAAGAAAAAAAATATAGTCTTTACAGATAGTTTAGAAAGCCACTAAACAAAAAAGAAGTTACAACCCACAGCAAACAACAAAACAACACTTAAGGAGGGGGAAGAAACTGATTTCCATAGTTACCACATTATACTACTGAAAATGTCCAATTTTTAACCAAAAATTATGAAAAAATGCAAAGAAACAAGAAAGTATAGCCCATTCACTGAATAAATTAACCAAAACTGTACCAAAGGAAGCAAAGACATTGGAATTACTAGACAAATACTTTAAACCAACTGACTTAAACATGTTCAAAGAACTAAAAAAATCAAGAAAATGATGTACAGAATAAATAGAGAATATTACTAAAGAGATTAAAAATTATAAAAAGTAACAAATTCTGAAGCTGAAAAACATAATTAGTAAAATTAAAAATTCACTGGAGGATCTCGACTATAGATTTGATCAGGGAGAAGAAATAATCAGTAAACTTGAAGATAGGTCAATTGAATTATCCAATCTGAGGATCAGAAAGAAAAGATAATTAAGAAAAATTAACAGAGCCTAAGAGGCTTATGGGACACCATCAAACCTACCAACATATACATAATGAGATTTCCAGAATAAAAAGTGAGAAATGTACAAAAAGAATGTTTGAAGAAATAATGGTGAAAAACTTCCCATTTTAAAAAATAAAACACATTAATCTATACTTCCAAGAAGCTCAACACATAGAATAAACAAAAAGAGAATCACACCAAGACATACTCTAATCGAACTTTCAAAAGACAGAAATAATCTTAAAAGTAGCAACAGAGAAGCAACTCATCATGTACAAAGGATCATCAATAAAATTAACAGCTACATTCTCAGCAGAATCCAAGAAGGCTGGAATGCAGTGGAATGAGATATTTAAAGTGAAAAAAAACTGTCAACCAAGAATGCTATGTCCAAAAAAACACTCCTTTTAAAATGAAACACAAAGTAAATCATTCACAGATAAATGAAAGCTGAGAATGTTCACCCCTAGCAGATTTTCCCTATATGAAACATTAAGAGGGTACTAAGATGATATTAATTCAAAATGGGTTGTCACACATGTAAGAGATTAATAGTAATCCTCAAGAAAACAACAAAAGAAAGCTTCTGAAAAAGAAAGGAAAGAAAGAAAGAAAAGGAAAGAAAGAAAGAAAAAGAAAGAAAGAAAGAGAAAGAGAGAGAAAGAAAAAGTAATCAAATGGCACACTGCAAAAAGTCAATTGAACACAAAACAAGGTAATAATAGAGGAAATTAGTAACACAAAATATACCAGTCAAATAGAAAACAAATAGCAAGACATTAGCAGTAAGTCATTTCTTATCAGTAATTACTTTAAATAAAAATGAATTAAACTCTCTAATTAAAAGGCAGGCAATAACAAGTGCTGTCGAGGATGTGGAGAAAGGGGAACCCTCATACACTGCTGATGGGAATATAAATAGTACAACTACTATGGAGGACAGTTTGGAGGTTTCTCAAAAAACTAAAAACAGAGCTACCATATGATGTAGCAATCCCATTTCTGGGTACATAGCCAAAAGAAAAGAAATCAGTATATCAAAGATATATCTGTACTCCCATGTTAATTGCAGCACTATTCATAGTAGCCAAGATTTGGAAGCAACCTAAATGTCCATTGACAGATGAATGGGATAAAGGAATGTGTTACATATACACAATGGAGTACTATTCAGCCATAAAAAGAATGACATCCTGTCATTTGCAACAACGTGGATAGAACTGGAGATCATTATGTTAAGTGAAATAAGCCAAGCACAGAAAGACAAACATTACAAGTTCTCACTTACTTGTGGGATCTAAAAATCAAAACGATTGAACTCATGGACACAGAGAGTAGAAGGATGGTTACCCTAGGCTGGGAAGGCTAATGGGGGGCTGGAAGGGAACATGGTGATGGTTAATGGGTACAAAAAATAGTTAGAAAGAATGAATAAGACCTATTATTTGATAGCACAGCAGGGTGATTACAGTCAATAACAACTTAATTGTACATTTTAAAATAACTGAAAGAGTATAATTGGATTGTTTGTAACACTATTAAAGAGAACTAAATATGGCCTGAGAAGGACTCTGTACTCCTATATTTGAGTCTTTGTGGATGAACTGCAACATAACTTAATAGGTAGACAAGATTGAAAACCTAATTTAGGAATATGCACCTATAACAATAGCTGAGTCTTGGCCAATCCCAGCAGCCATACTTCAACCACTCATACACTGGTGAGTGTTCAAACTGTGTTCAAATAAGGCAAACACCAACCTGTAACCAATCCAGCTGTTTCTGTACCTCACTTCCATTTCTGTACTTCACTTTACCTTTATTGTCTATAAATTTGTTTTGACCACAAGTCACCCCTGGAGTCTCTGAATCTTCTGTGATTCTGGGGGCTGGCTGATTCCCAAATTGTTAATTGCTCAATAAACTCCTTTAAATTTATTGTGTGTGTGTGTGTGTGTGATGAGAACATTTATTTATTCTTTCAATTTTCTCCAAAAAAAATGGAATACATGCACAGAACGTGCAGGTTTGTTACATAGGTATGCATGTGCCATGGTGGTTAGCTGCACCTATTGACACGTCCCCTAAGTTCCCTCCCCTCACCCCCCCACCCCACAACAGGCCCTGGTGTGTGTTTTTTCCCTCTCTGTGTCCGTGTGTTCTCATTGTTCAACTCCCACTTATAAGCGAGAACATGTGGTATTTGGTTTTCTGTTCCTGTGTTAGTTTGCTGAGGATGACGGCTTGCAACTGCAAAGGACATGATCTAATTCGTTTTTATGGCTGCGTAGTATTCCATGATGTATATGTACCACATTTTCTTTATCCAGTCTATCATTGATTGGCATTTGGGCTGGTTCCATGTCTTCGCTATTGTAAATAGTGCTGCAATAAACGTATGTGTGCATGTGTCTTTACAGTAGAATGATTTATATTCCTTTGGGTACATACTCAGTAATGGGATTGCTGGGTCAAGTGGTATTTCTGGTTCTAGATTCTTGAGGAATCACCACACAGTCTTCCACAATGGTCGAACTAATTTACATTCTCACCAACAGTGTAAAAGTGTTCCTATTTGTCCACCGCCTCGCCAGTGCCTATTGTTTCCTGACTTTTTAATAATTGCCATTCTGACTGGTTTAAGATGGTATTTCATTGTGGTTTTGATTTGTATTTCTCTGATGTGATGTTGAGCTTTTTTTTCATATGTTTATTGGCCACATGAATGTCTTTTTTTTTTTTTAGACGCAGTCTTGCTCTGTCACCCAGGCTGGAGTGTAGTGGTGCAATCTCGGCTCACTGCAACCTCCACCTCCTGGGTTCAAGCGATTCTTCTGCCTCAGCCTCCTGAGTAGCTGGGACTACAGGCGCATGCCACCATGCCTGACTAATTTTTGTATTTTCAGTAGAGACGGGGTTTCACCATATTGTCCAGGCTGGTCTTGAACTCCTGACCTTGTGATCCACCCGCCTTGGCCTCCCAAAGTGCTGGGATTGCAGGCATGTGCCACCACTCCCGGTCCACATAAATGTCTTCTTTTGAGAAGTGTCTGTTCATATTCTTTGCCCACTTTTTGATGGGGTGGTTTTTATCTTGTAAATTTGTTTAAGTTCCTTATAAACTCAGGATATTAGACCTTTGTCAGATGGGTAGACTGCAAAAATTTTCTCCCATTCTGTAGGTTGCCTGTTTACTCTGATAATAGTTTCTTTTTTTGTACAGAAGCTCATTAGTTTAATTAGATCCCATTTGTCAATTTTGGCTTTTGTCGCAATTGCTTTTGGCGTTTTTGTCATGAAGTCTTTGCCAATGCCTATGTCCTAAATGGTATTGCCTAGGTTTTCTTCTAGGGTTTTTATAGTTTTGGGTTTTACATTTAAGTGTTTAATCCATCTTGAGTTAATTTTTGCATAAGGTGTAAGGAAGGAGTCCAGTTTCAGTTTTCTGCCTATGGCTAGCCAGTTTTCCCAGCAACATTTACTGAATGGGAGATCCTTTCCCAATTGCTTGTTTTTGTCAAATTTGTTGAAGATCAGAAGGTTGTAGATGTGTGGTGTTATTTCTGAGGTCTCTGTTCTGCTCCATTTGTCTATATGTCTGTTTTGGTACCAGTACCATGCTGTTTTGGTTACTGTAGCCTTGTAGTATAGTTTGAAGTCAAGTACAGTGATGCCTCCAGCTTTGTTCTTTTTGCTTAGGATTGCCATCACTATATGGGATCTTCATTGATTCCATATGAAATTTAAAATACCTTCTTCTAATTCTGTGAAGAATTTCAATGATAGTTTAATGGCAATAGCATTGAATCTATAAACTACTTTGGGCAGTATGGCCATTTTCACAATATTGATTCTTCTTACCATGAGCATGGAATGTTTTTCCATTTGTTTGTCTCCTCTTTTATTTCCTTGAGCAGTGGTTTGTAGTTCTCCTTGAAGAGGTCCTTCATATCCCTAGTTGGCTATATTCCTAGGTATTTTATTCTCTTTGTAGCAATTGTGAATGGGAGTTCATTCATGATTTGGCTGTCTCCTTCTCTGTTGTTGGTATAAAGGAATGCTTGTGATTTTTGCACATTGATTTTGTATCCTGAGAATTTGCTGAACTTGCTTATCAGTTTAAGGAGTTTTCGGGCTGAGATGATGGGGTTTTCTAAATATAAAATTATGTCATCTGCAAACAGAGACAATTTGACTTCCTCTCTTCCTATTTGAATGTCCTTTATTTCCTTCTCTTGCCTGATCACCCTGGCCAGAATTTCCAATACTATGTTGAATAGTAGTGATGAGAGAGGGCATCCTTGTCTTGTACCGGTTTTCAAAGGGAATACTTCCAGCTTTTGCCCATTCAATATGACATTGGCTGTGGGTTTGTCATAAATAGCTCTTATTATTTTGAGATATGTTCCATTAATACCTAGTTTATTGAGAGTTTTTAAAATGAGAAGATGTTGAATTTTATCAAAGGCCTCCTCTGCATCTATTGTGATAATCACGTGGTTTTTTTTCATTGGTTCTGTTTATGTGATAGATTACGTTTATTTATTTGCATATGTTGAACCAGCCTTGCATCCCAGGGATGAAGCCAACTTGATCGTGGTGGTTAAGTTTTTTGATGTGCTGCTGGATTCGGTTTTCCAGTATTTCATTGAGGACTTTTGCATCAATATTCATCAGGGATATTGGCCTGAAATTTTCTTTATTTGTTGTGTCTCTGCCAGGTTTTGGTATCAGGATGATGCTGGCTTTGTAAAATGAGTTAGGGAGGAGTCTCTCCTTTTCAATTGTTTGAAATAGTTTCAGAAGGAATGGTACTAGCTCCTCTTTGTATTTCTGGTAGAATTCAGTTGTGAGTCCATCTGGTGCTGGGCTTTTTTTCAGTTGCTAGGCTGTTAATTACTGCCTCAATTTCAGAGCTTGTTATTGGTCTATTCAGGAATTCTGTTTCTTCCTTGTTTAGTCTTGGGAGGGTGTACATGTCCAGGAATTTATCCATTTCTTCTAGATTTTCTAGTTTATTTGCATAGAGGTGTCTATAGTATTCTCTAGTGGTAGTTTGTATTTCTGTGGGGTCAATGGTGATATCTCCTTTATCATTTTTTATTGTGTCTACTTTATTCTTTTCTCTTTTCTTCTTTATTAGTCTAGCTAGCAGTCTATTTTGTTAATTTTTTTCAAAAAAAAACAGTTCCTGTGTTCGTTGATTTTTTGGAGGGTTTTTTGTGTCTCTATCTCCTTCAATTCTGCTCTGATCTTAATTATCTCTTGTCTTCTGCTAGATTCTGGATTAGTTTATTCTTGGCTGTCTATCCTTTTTAATTGTGATGTTAGGGTGTCAATTTGAGATCTTTCAAGCTTTCTGATATGGGCATTCAGTGCTATAAATTTCCCTCTTAACAGTGCTTTAGCTGTGTCCCAGAGATTCTGGTACGTTGTCTGTTTGTTCTCATTGGTTTCAAAGAACTTCTTCATATCTGTCTTAATTTCATTATTTACCCAGAAGTCATTCAGGAACAGGTTGTTCAATTTCCATGTAATTGTGTGGTTTTGAGTGAGTCTCTTAATCCTGAGTTCCAATTTGATTGCATTGTGGTCTGAGAGATTGTTTTCTATGATTTCACTTATTTTGCACTTGTTGAGGAGTGTTTTACTTTTAATTATGTGGTCGATTTTAGAATCAGTGTCATGTGGCACTGAGAAGAATGTATATTCTGTTGATTTGGGGTAAAGAGTT
Organism: Nomascus leucogenys; assembly: GCF_006542625.1. Classification (NCBI taxonomy): domain Eukaryota; kingdom Metazoa; phylum Chordata; class Mammalia; order Primates; family Hylobatidae; genus Nomascus; species Nomascus leucogenys. Next base: position 49,143,851 of record NC_044406.1, read on the forward strand.
CTGTAGATGTCTACTAGGTCCACTTGATCCAGGGCTGAGTTCAAGTCCTGAATATCCTTGTTAATTTTCTGTCTCATTGATCTAACACTGACAGTGTGTTGCTAAAGTCTTCCACTATTGTTGTATGGGCGTCTAAGTCTCTTTGTAGGTCTCTAAGAACTTGTTTTATGAATCTGGGTGCTCCTGTATTGGGTGCATAGATATTTAGAATAGTCAGCACTTGTTGAATCGTTCCCTTTACTATTATGTAATGTTTTTCTTTGTATTTTTTCATCTTTGTTGGTTTACAGTCTGTTTTGTCAGAGACTAGGACTGCAACCCCTGCTTTTTTTTTTTTTTTTTTTTTTTTTTTTGCTTTCCATTTGCTTGGTAAATATTCCTGCATTCCTTTATTTTTGAGCCTATGTGTGTCTTTGCATGTGAGATGGGTCTCCTGAATACAGCACACTGATGGGTCTTGATTCTTTATCCAATTTGCCAGCCTGTGTCTTTTAATTGGGGCATTTAGCCCATTTACATTTAAGGTTAGTACTGTTATGTGTGAATTGTATCGTTATATGTATTGATCCTGTCATTATGCTGCTATCTGGTTATTTTGCACACCAGTTGATGAAGTTTCTTCATAGTGTCATTGGTCTTTATATCTTGGTGTGTTTTTGCAGTGGCTGGTACTGGCTTTTCCTTTCCATATTTAGTGCTTTTTCCAGGAACTCTTGCAGGCCAGGTCTGATTGTAACAAAATACCTTAGCATTTGCTTGTCTGGAAAGAATTTCATTTCTTCTTTACTTATGAAGCTTAGTTTGGCTGTATATGAAATTCTGGGTTGAAAATTTTTTTCTTTAAAAATGTTGAATATCCATACAGGTCATTTATGTTTCTCTCTAAACTGTTTATTCTAGTTAGCAATTCCTCTAACCTTTTATCAAGGTTCTTTGCTTCTTTGCACTGGGTTAGAACATGCTCCTTTAGCTCAGCATAGTTTTTTATTACCCATCTTCTGAAGCCTACTTCTGTAAATTTGTCCATCTGATCCTCCGTCCAGTTCTGTGCCCTTGATGGAGAGATGTTGTGATCAGTTAGAGGGCAAGAGGTACTCTGGCCTTTTGGGTTTACAGCATTTTTTTGTTAATTCTTTCTCATCTTCAAGAGTTTGTCTAGTTTCAGTCTTTGAGGCTACTGACACTTGGATGGGGTTTTTGTGGGGCTTTGTTGTTGTTGTTGATGATGATGATGTTGCTTTCAGCTTGTTTGTTTGTTTGTTTGCTTGTTTTTCAATGGTCAGGTCCCTCTTCCGTAGGGCTGCTGCAGTTTGCTGGGAGTTCACTTCAGGCCTTATTCATTTGATTCGCTCCCACACCTGGAGATGTCACTCAAGGAGGCTGGAGAACAGCAAAAATGGGTGCCTGCTCCTTCTTCTGGGACCTCTGACCTTGAAGGGCACCAACTTGATGCCAGTAAGATCACTCCTGTACAGGGTGTCTGATAACTCCTGTTGGAGGGTCTCGCCCAGTTTGGTGGCATGGGGAACAGGACCTATTTAACCAGGCACTTTGCCCCTTGTTGGAGGGGTGTGCCTCGCTTGGGGGAAACCCACTCATCTGGCCTTCCCAGGATTCCTCAGAACTATTAGGAGGAAAGGCTAAGTCTGCTTGTCCACAGAGACTGTGGCCACCCCTCTCCCTAGGGGCTCAGGCCCAGGGGGACCTGGGTTCTGTCCTTGAGCCTCTGGCTGGAGTTACTGGACTTCCTACAGGGAAGCCCCGCCCACTGAGAAAGGATGGGTCAGAGTCAAGCCTGAAGAGGCACTCTGGAAGCTGACTGCCACAGCCAGTGTGTTGGGCTGTAGGGGACAAGTCTCGGGACCAAGCCATCCAGCCTCCCTGACTCCAGCAGGGGAAAAGCACACTCTGGGGCTATGGAGATGGGTGCTGCCCTTGCCCCACCTTGGGAGCTTAGTGTGTTAGGCAGTTTAGAGTCCCAGCGCTGGCTGCTGCCCCTCCCCCAAGGAGCTCAAAGGGCTTAGACAGCAGGCAGCCACAGCCACGGTGCAGGTTGCTTCTCCACCAGGAAGTTCAGTAGGCTTAAGCAGATTTCAGCTGAGAAGCTGTTAAGAGTCGGCATGTCTGCGCATTCCAGGGTTGGGACGCTAGGCCCTGGTGGCATGGGTTCATGAGTAGGATCTTCCAATCCTTGTGGATTGCACAGTTCTGTGGAAAAAGCATGGTTTCCCTGGCTGGGTAGCACACTCATTCACCGCCTCCCTTGGCTGGGGGGAGGGATCTTTCCTGCCCTGTGTGGCTCTCAGGTGGGCCACCATACCACACTGTTTTTCCTTCTCTCCGTGGGTCATGCCAGCTTCCTAGTCAGTTCTGATGAAAGAACCTGGATACCTTGGTTGCCGGTGAAGGATTTGCATGCTTATTATGTTGTGTTTTTGTTTTTGTTGTTGTTGTTGTTTTATGGGAGCCTCCGAATGGTGCTATTTCTAGTTGGCTATCTTGGCCACACCCCTAAACTCCTTTAAATTAATTCAGCCAAAGGTTTTCTTTTAGCAACACAAAGGATAAATGCTTGAGGGAATGGGGACCCCATTCTCCATGATGTGATTCTTTAACAATGCATGCCTGTATCAAAACATCGCATGTACCTCATAAATATAAACACCTACTAGGTAGTCACAAAAGTAAAAAACAAAATAATAATTTTAAAAGTAAAAGGCAGAGATTAGCAGAATAGATTGAAAACATGATTCAACTATATGTTATCTACAAGATACTAATTTTAGATGCAAAAATATAAAGTTAAAAGTGAACGGATAGGAAAAATATTACATGCATATTATAACCAGAAGTGAGATGAAGTAGCTATACTAATATCAAACAAAATAGACTTCAAACAAGAAACCTATTATGAAAGTCAAACAACGACATTATATACTGACAAATGGGTCAACTCACTAAGAAGATGCAACAATAATAAACAATAATAAATGTATATTGCTTAGCAACAGAGACCCAAAATATGTGAAGCAAAAATAATTCTACAATAGTAGTTGGGAACTTTAGCACCCTACTTTCTATAATGGACTGAACAACAAAACAGCAGATCAATAAGGAAACAGAGAACTTAAAGAATACTAGAAACCAACTAGACCTAGGAGGCATACGGAGAACACTCTACTCAAGAACGGCAGAATATAAGTTTTTCTTAACTATACATGAAACATTCTCCAGAGAAGACCATACATTAGGCCAAAACAATCTCAATTAATTTTAAAAGATTGAAATCATACAAAGTATTTTCTTCTACTACAATGAAATGAAACTAGAAATAAATAACAGAAGGAAAACTAGAAAATTCACAAATATCTGGAAATTAAACAACATTCTTTAAAACCCAATTGATCAAAGGCCAGGCACGGTGGCTAATGCTTGTAATCCCAGCACTTTGGGAGGCCAAAGCGGACAGATCACTTGGGGTCAGGAGTCTGTGACCAGCCTGGCCAACATGGCAAAAACCCATCTCTACTAAAAATAGAAAAGTTAGTTGGGCATGATGGCGAGCTCCTGTAATCCCAGCTACTTGGGAGGCTGAGGCAGGAGAATCACTTGAACCAAGGAGGCAGACGCTGCAGCGAGCTGAGGTCGTGCCACTGCACTCCAGCCTGAACAACAAAGTGAGACTCCATTAAAAAAAAAAATTGATCAAAGAAGAAATTACAAGAGAAATTAGAAAATACATTCTTTCAGACAAATAAAAATGAATGCACAACATTCCAAAATGTTTGGGATATAGAAAAAGCAGTGCTTAGAAGGGAATTTATAGCTGTAAAAACTTATACATTTAAAAAGAAGAAATCAATAACCTCACTTTACACCTTAAGGAACTAGAAAGAGAAGAGAAAAATCCAACCTAAATCCAGCAGAAAGAAAGAAATAATGAAGATTAGGATGAAATTAAATGAGATCGCCGGGCGTGGTGGCTCACGCTTGTAATCCCAGCACTTTGGGAGGCCGAGGCAGGCGGATCACGAGGTCAGGAGATCGAGACCACAGTGAAACCCCGTCTCTACTAAAAAATACAAAAAATTAGCCGGGCGTGGTGGTGGGCGCCTGTAGTCCCAGCTACTCGGAGAGGCTGAGGCAGGAGAATGGCGTGAACCTGGGAGGCGGAGCTTGCAGTGAGCCAAGATCGCGCCACTGCACTCCAGCTTGGGTGACAGCGCGAGACTCCGTCTCAAAAAAAAAAAAAAAGAAATTAAATGAGATCTAAAATTTTTTTTAAATACAGAAAATCAATGACGCCAAATGTTGGTCAGTTAAAAAGATCAACAAAATTTACAAATCTTTGGTTAGATTGACTAAGAAAAAAGAGAATATTCAAATTACTAAGACCAGAAATAAAAATGGAGACATTACAACTGACCAATAGAAATATTAAAAAGGATTATAAGAGAATTAATCAGTGATTAAATCAGTAATCAAAATCCTCCCAACAAAGTAAAGCTCAAGACCAGATGACTTTACCTGTAAATTCTACCACTCATTTAAAAAAGAATTTTCAACAACTCTTCTCAAAGCCTACCAAAAAAATGATATAAGAGGAGGGAATACTTTGTACTTTAATCTGTGATGCCAGAATTATTCTAATACCAAAGCCAGACAAAGTCATCACGAGGAAACTACAAACCAATATCCCTTATGAACTTAGATGCAATATCTCAGCAAAATACCAGCAAACTGAATCCAGCAGCATATTAAAAGAATTATATACCATAAGCAAGTGGTATTTATCCCAGGAATGTAAGAATTGTGCAACATTGAAAACCAATTAACATAATACACCACATTAATAGAATGACAGAAAAAATCCACACACACAATCATGTCAATTGATGCAAAACAAAAGAACTTGACAAAATGCAGCACTCTCTTTTGTTAAAAACAAACTAGAAATAGAAGGAAACTCAAACAAATAGAATCGTACAATAATGAGACATTTTGTGTCTGCCTTCTTTCACTTAGCAAGCTTCTGAGGTGCATCCACATTGTAGCATGTATCAGTACTTCAATTTTTATGGCTGAAGAATAGTCCATTGAAAATTCAGAATAGGTAAATTCATAGAGACAGAAAGCAGAATAGTGGTTGCCACAGTCTAGTAGGAGAGGAATGAAAAGTGACTGCTTAATACATACAAGTTTTATTTTAGAGTGATGAAAATGTTTTGGAACTTGAGAGAGGTGGTTGCACAACATTTTGAATGTACCAAATGCTACTTCATTGTGTACTTTAAAGTGGTTAATTTTATTTTATGTGAATTTTACCTCAATTTTTAAAAAGCAAGATATAACTACTAATAATAAATTATTTAAATGTAGCAGTAACTGAGTGTTTGGGTTTCCATCAAGATTATCACCCTGGATATGAACCAAATGAAATGAATACTTCATCTGAAGTAGAAGAAGAAGCACCTCAACTAGTATTAAAACATCACGAAAAATTATAGGAGGAAGGGGGTAGAGATCAGTAATTACCACCCACCTTGCATTCCAGGAAAACTGTCATCCTCATGACTCTTTGAAGTAAATCAAGGCCATTCCAGTGTCTCCTAACATCACCACTTTGCTACTGGCATCTCCCAGTCTTTTGCAAATTCCACTAAGTTAAAACACTAATCCTCATCAATAAAAATATCATCAATGGATCCTAGGATCCAGGACTGAGCAACAAGGCAGGAGAGCTCATTCTTCTGAATGACACAGGTTCCCACTGGAAGAAACTCAAGAGCAATTCTGCAAATTGTGTTTAACATTTCCTCAGTCTCCACACAGCAATAGTAGGTGTCAGCCTTATTACTTTGCAGACCACACAATGCATGCCTCCTGCATCCTTCTTACAAATTGCCTTCCCCCAGCTGCCTCAGGTAAACATGACCTGCACACCTGGATAGTCACCCAGCCATTCTGAACTATTCTCCAGTGTTTCCTAGAATGATGGCAGTAATTAGCCTCACAGCCCTCTTGTTGAAAGAGGATGGAATGGTCATAAAATGGGGGAAGGAGGCATAGGAGCTACAACTGAGGTCAGGGTGCAGTGGCTTTATAGTATACCAACAAGTTCTTTGAAATTCCCCACTTCAAAAGGTGGAACATAATTGCCTTCCCATTGAGTGTGGGCTGTATTTCAACAAACAGCATGTGGTGGAGATGATGATGGGCAATTTGCAAGGCTAGAACATGAGAAGAATTTTTGTTGCCTTCTTGTTCTCGCTCTCTCTCTCTCTCTCATCTGCTCCAGGGGAAGCCAAATACCACATCATGAAGACATTAAGACAGCCCTGTGAGAAGCCCATGTGGCAAGAAACTGAGGCCTATTGTCAACATCCAGCAAGGAACTAAGACTTCTTCTTAATAACCATGGGAGGGAGATATCTCGGAAGGTGATCCTCCTGCTCAGTCAAACCTTCAAATGACTACAGCCCTGACCAACATCTCATCTACCACCTCATGGGAAATCCTGAGCCAGAGCTACCAAGCTAAGCAATTTCTGAATTACTGATTCTCAGAAACTGTGAAGTAATAAATGTTTATACTTTTAAGTCACTAAGTTTTCAAATAATTTGTTACATAGCAGTAGATCACTATCACACACAGTTAACTTGTCTTTTCCAGTAACTAATACGAAACAAGTTACTCCAAAATTTAGTGGTAAAAACAACCAACTTTATTCTTCTCACGAATCTTCAATTTGGGCAGGATTTTCTGGGGACAGCTCATCTGTGTTCCACTCTGCTCCACAGTATCTGAGGCCTCTGCTGGAAGACTGAAAAACTAGGGGATCAAAACTTCTAAAGCCTCATTTGGTCACATGTCTGGTGGTTGATGGCTGGGAAACAACTGGAGACTTTTGCTCCTCTCCATGGGTGTGTCTGTGTGGTCTCCCTGCATGGGCTAGTTTAGGCTTCCTTCTATAATGGTGACTCTGTGCCATGGATGGGGGAAAGGAGAGAAGGAGAAAGAAGGAGGGAGGGAGAAACAGAGAGAGAGAGAGAGAGATGGAAACCATATAGCCTTTTATAATACAGCCTTGGAGTTCACATAGTATCACTTCTGCTGCATTCTGGTAGCGAAGGCAATTACAAAGATTTTCCAAGGTTCAAAGGAATGGAATACAGACCCCATCTCTCAATGGAGGAGTGGCAACACTGCATTGTTAGGAAGAGCATGTGGGATGCACTGTATATTGGTATAGCTATCTTTAGAAAGTACCATCTGCCATACTTGTCCAAGACTGAATCCCTGCAAATTGGCCTCTCAGTAAAGGAATTAGCCTCCGGCAAAGCTTCATGCAAACCAGCTATAGTCTAGTAATAAGAATAATCAACCCTATTCAATTTTAAGGCCTCGCACCTAGCTCCTTGATTATGCCAGGAAGAGAACTAATTTTTCTCTAATCATGAATAATGAATTGATGAATCTTAGCAGTACCTCATCATGTCATCACCTGGAACTGCAAATGATGGACATCAGGGCCCTTATCATATCAAGGGAGGGGCCAAGCCTTCTCTAATTGTGTCAGTCGGGGTTCAGCCAGAGAAGCAGAACCAGTAGGAGATATATATCTATCTCTATATATTTACATCTACATTTATATCTATAGATATTACAGAGAATTGGCTTACACAATTGCCGGAATTAGTTAAGCAGTCTCTGTGAGGCTGTCTTCATGCCTGATGTTAGAACTTGAAGTTCACAGGGAAAGCAGCCAGGAAAGGAAGAACACAAGCAGCCTGGGACTCCGTGATCACAAGTTGGAAACCCGCAAGGGTTGACTGAAATCAGTATCTGTTCTTGTTGCCAATGACACCAGGATACCTTGGAGGAAGCAGGGTCCTTCATCAAAGAGCTAAACACATAACCCTAACCCAGCTGACGTGTCATGCCAAGGAGCTAAGTCAGCAGATTGGCAACAATGTGTGTATGCTATAAAATGGCAGCTGCCTCCACCTAGCTCTCCAAATCTCTTCAGAATCTCCTTTGTGGTCCTCTTAACCAGAAACATATAAGAAAGGGATTCTGGGAAATGTAGTTTAGCCTAGCCACGTTGACACATTACAAAGCTCTCACACTAATCACGTAGCCTAAAAGCCCCAGAGCCAAGACTAAGGGCGCCTCTCCTGGAATTGAATGTCTGGCTCTGCTAGATCACCATGCACTACCCTAGAATGAATGAGCAAGAGAAGTACTTTACACCTGCTACTGCTTAAAATCTCCAAATTTGGAAAATTTGGAGATTTTCCAAATGATCACTGATCTAGCAGGTCTTAACATGTATGTTGTCTGGGCACTTGCCCTTATTTGCATAAAAACTACTTTAATAAACTTAATACAAATATTAACTGAGAATTGATATAAAAGGCATAAAATACTGAGCTTGGCACATAGTAGGTGCTCAACAAAGGTTATCTATGGTTATTACCATTTTTATAATTACTATTTCTATTTACCTCTATCAATATAGATTTTTAACCAGGTCATGTGGATTCTTGTCACATTTTTTTGCTCATTTTCAACTAGTAACTGTAATTTAGTAAGTTTGACACCAGGCTTTGAAAAGGTTGTTCATAAGGATTTCAAGTATCACAATTTCTGACCGTTAGGATCTATAATGTATGTGGTAAATTGGTATTTGGGATTCACAATCTCTTAAGTGCAGGGAAAATACAGGTTCTGTGGTATCTGAAGCTTATGCAGTCTGAGGGACACCTTTTTGGGAAAAGAATATGCATGTTCTCACTTATAAGTGGGAAGTAAACATTAAGTACACATGGACACAAAGAAAGGAACAATGAACACCAAGGCCTACTGAAGGGTGGAGAGTTGGAGGAGGGTAAGGGTCAAAAAACTACCTATCAGGTACTATGCTTATTACCTGAGTGACGAAATAATCTGTACACCAAACCCCCAAAACATGCAATTTACCCATGAAACAAACCTGCACTGATACTCCCTGAACCTAAAATAAAAACTGGAAAGAAAAAAAAATATATGAAAATAAGAATAAAATTAACATATGAAAGTAAATATTAATTTAGAATGAGAAAAATCACAATAAATACACATTTTAAATATCTGGAAAATACCATAAGTAAAACAAAATCCACAAAAATTAACATAATGTTTTTACTAATTGAAAGCTTGACTCACCTCTATAATACTGTTTTCTCACATTTTTTGATGCATGCACTTTTGTCTTTTCATGTGATGATGATTTTGTAGTATCATTTTAACAGAGAGAATAGAAAGATAATTCCACTTCCTAAAATGGCTGTTCAAAAAATTTTGTTATTAATAGTTTAGAAAAGTTTTAACTTACAACTTATTATTAATAATGTCATGTGTGGGTTTCTTAGGATTATCTGTTAGATTTAGGGAAAATCTCTTTCAAGGAGAAAACTTCCATTTTTGATCAGACATAGATAAGATCTGAATCCTTGGCTTCAATTTTACACATTTGATGATTAGAAGAATTTTCCACCGACTGAGAGGCAGGCCCTGGTCTATCATAATGAATGTCGCCCTTTGAGGATCCTTAGGGGTCAGCCAGTCAGCCAGCCCTCCTCTTCAAAGGAATCTGCAGTTAATGCTTGTTCTACAACATTGTGTTGTTTTATACAGTTTGCAAAGTGTCAGTAAAAATATTATTTGATGTGTAACATGATTGGCAAGATAAGAAACACCACACACAAAATATTTCCCAATTTATCTAAGGAGAAGACCAGAGTCTTTGATCATCCTCATGTCTGCACTAAAGAGTATTCTTTGCCACATTCATATTTCTTCTTCATCGTCTTCTGAAGCTGCCGTGAACATTTTTGCACATCTCCAGAGGAAATACTAGGTTCTGGGGTGGGGTTGTGCACTTTCAATTATACTAGATAGCCCCAAATTTATCCAACTTCAAATCTTCCTCACTCCACAGCCTTAACATCAAAGAATCACAGCATCCTGGAACTTCAATCAACAAAGGTCTAGCTTTTGTCTACCTCCTCTGGAGCAGCCCTACTATCTGTCAGTTCACATGGTCATGTTTTTTGTAAATTTTACAAACCATAGACATTTTACCTACAATCAAGATCAGGGTCTGTTTTCAATCCAACTTTACAAAGGTTCGGACAGGTTAAGGGATTTGTCCATGGTCCTAGAACTAGTTGATGACAGAACCAAAAGGTCCCAGACCTCCAGATTTCCCATGTTCCTTCTTCACTTATTCTTCCTTGTATTTAAATTCCATCATGCTATAATTTTAGCTACAATTCATATTATTTTAAATTTGAGAGGACTGAAATCATCAGAACAATATCTTCCCTGTAATAACTCAATCAATCATCTCTTACATTTTGCTTTTGAAATGATGAAAGATTTTCCAAGTTTTAAGAAATACCAAAAATCTAGAGAATAATATAATAAATATTCATGTACTCATGATCCAGCCTAATGAAAACATAGCAAATAAATTTTAAGTCCTATATTTATCTCTTTCCATTAAGTTTTCTTCCCTCCACCACCTCCAGGAAAGGAGTAATTCTCCAGAGTTTGGTGTTTAACACTCTCATACTGTATCTACTCTTCTGAAATTTGCTTTTTATCTTAACATTATTTTAAGGATTTATTCAGGTTGACACAGATAGAGCTAGTTCATTTATTTCAACTGTCACAGAATATTACATTCCATGAATTTATTACAAATTATTCATTCCCTCACTGATGACTGAGAGCTGCAACGCACATGTCTCCAGGAGAATTTATAGGTTCTAGGTATATACACTTTCAACTTTACTAGACAAAGCCAAATTGCTCTCCAAAGTCGTTATACTAATGTATACTATACCAAGTGTTGATAATCTCAAGTTTTTCAGTTTTTTACACGTTTGATGTTTGCAAAACGGAATCTCATTCCTCACTGAAATTACATTTCCCATATTAGCAAGGAGTTGAAGTATCTTTTCATAGGTTTATCTGCTCTTCTATGAACTGCCTGTTTACACATTTGCCCATTTCAAAAATTATTATTTTGCTTTGCTTTGTTTCCATTTATTACTGATTTATACTTATTCATTATTAGTCATATACATTGCAAATATATTCTTCTAATATAACTTGTGTTTTCATTATTTATGGTAGTTTTGATGTATAGAAGTATTAAATTTCAATGTAATCGAATTTATGTATTTTTTTCCATTATGCCTGTGTTTTCAGGGCCTCTTTTTAAACAAGGATTTTTTTTAATTCTACACAGATTATAATATTCTACATATTTTCTTTCCCACTAAAATTTTCTTTTTGCATTTTTATCCACATGGAAGTCTGGTTTTGATATGGGGTGATTTAGGAATGCAATTTTTTCCTGCATGAATAGCCAATTGCCTCAGCAACATTAAACTCTCTCAACATTAAACATTATTAAACTCTCTCTTCTTTAGCCCCTGTAGTGGGTTGAAAAGGATACATTCAAGTTCTAACACCCAATACCTATGAATGTGAGCATATTCTGAAAAAAAGTTTTTACAGATGCAACTAAGTGAAAGATCTGGAGATGAGATCATCCTAAATTAACAAGATGTGCCCTAAATTCAATGACAAGTGCTTTTATAAGATGAGGAGAAGATATAGACACACAGGGGAAAGGCCATGTGAAGATGGAAGCAGAGATTGTCATTCTGCTGCCACAAGTCAAGGAACATGGGCAGCCACTAGAAACTGGGAGAAGCAAGGAAGGATTCTTTTCTAGAGTCCTCACAGGAAACATGGCACTGCCAAGAGCTTGATTTCAGACTTCTGGTCTCCAGAATTGTGAGGGGATACATTTCTGTTGTTTTAGGCCACCAAGTTTGCGGTAACTTTCTATGGGATTCCTACAAAACTAATATACTCCCACTGACCTATAGTGCCACATCTGTACCTCTGTCATGTATTGAGTACCATATATATGCGAGCTATTTCTGCACCCTCAGTTTTGTTTTTTGTTTGTCTTCTTTCCTTCTTTTTTTTTTTTTTTTTTTGAGACGGAGTCTCGCTGTCGCCCAGGCTGGAGTGCAGTGGCGTGATCTCGGCTCACTGCAAGCTCCGCCTCCCGGGTTCACGCCATTCTCCTGCCTCAGCCTCCTGAGTAGCTGGGACTACAGGCGCCCGCCACTGCGCCCAGCTAATTTTTTGTATTTTTAGTAGAGACGGGGTTTCACCGTGGTCTCGATCTCCTGACCTCGTGATCCACCCGCCTCGGCCTCCCAAAGTGCTGGGATTACAGGCGTGAGCCACCGTGCCCGGCCTTTTTTTTTTTTTAACAGAGTGTCACTCTGTCACCCAAGCTGGAGTAGAGTGGCATGATCATGGCTCATTGCAGCTTCAACTTTCTGGGCTCAAATGATACTTCACCTCAGCCTCCTGAGTAGCTGGGACTACAGGCATGGACTACCATGCCTGGCTTTTTTTTTTTTTTTTTTTTAGAAACAGGGTCTTACTATGTTTCCAAGGCTGGTCTTGAACTCCTGAGCTCAAGCCATCTCCCCACCCCAGCCTCTCAAAGTGTTAGAATTACAGGCATGAGCCACTGCATCCAGCCTCAATATTGTTTCATTGGTCTATGTGCCTATTTCCAAGATAATACCATGTTACCTTAATTATATGTGTATATATATATATATATATATATATATATATATATATATATATATATATATATACACACACACACACACATATTACGGTGACTATATTTAACAACAATGTATTATATTTTTCAAAATAGCTAGAAAAGAGGACTTGAAATGTTCCCAACACATAGAAATGATAAATACTCAAGGTGATGGACACCCTCAAATGCCCTGACTTGATCATTACACACTCTGTACATATAAAAAAACTATCACATGCGCTCCATAAATATGTACAAATATTATGTATCAATAAAGAAAGAAAAAAGTTATGAAGTATACTCCTCCTCTTTCTTTTTGGTACAGACACATAGACCAATGGAACTGAATACAAAGCTTGGAAATAAAGCCGCACACCTACAACCATCTGATCTTCAACACACCTGACAAAAATAAGCAATGGGGAAAGGATTCCCTATTCAATAAATGGTGCTGGGATAACTTGCTGGGCATATGCAGAAAATTGAAACTGGACCCGTTCCCTTTCCTTATACCATGTACGAAAATAAACTAAATGTAAAACCCAAACCTATAAAAACCCTGGAAGACAACCTAGGCAATACCATTCTGGATATAGAAATAGGCAAAGACTTCATGACAAAGACACCAAAAGCAATTGCAACAAATGCAAAAATTGACACATGGAATTTAATTAAACAAAACAGCTTCTGCACAGTAAAAGAAACTATCGACAGATTGAACAGACTAAATAGAATGTGAGAATAATTTTGCAAACTATGTATCTGACTGAGGCTAATATCCAGCGTCTTTATGGAAGCTAAACAAATTTACAGGAAAAAAAAACCCCATTAAAAAGCAGGAAAAAGACATGAACAGATACTTCTCAAAAAAAGACATACATGTACCAACAAGCATATGAAAATGCTCAGTATCAATGATCATTAGAGAAATGTAAATCAAAACCACAATAAGATCCCATCTCACACCAGTCAGAATAGGTATTATTGAAAAGTAAAAAAATAGCAAATGCTGGCAAGATTTAGGAGAAAAACAAATGCTTATACACTGTTGAGGCAAGTGTAAATTAGTTCAACCATTGTGGAAAGCACTGTGGTGATTTCAACCCAGCAATCTTATTACTGACTATATATACCCAAAGGAATATAAACTTTTCTATCATAAAGACACATGCACACGTATGTTCACCGCAGCACTATTTATGATAGCAAAGACATGGAATCACTGCTCATCAATGGTCGATTGATTAAAGAAAATGTGGTATGTATACACCATGGAATACTAAGCAGCCATAAAAAAGAATGAGATCATTTCCTTTGCAGAAACACAAATGGAGCTGGAGGCCATTATCCTTAGCAAACTAACACAGAAACAGAAACCCAAATAACACATGTTCTCACTTATAAGTGGAAGCTAAATGATGAGAACACATAGACATATTGAGGGGAACAACAGACACCGGGGATTACCTGAGGGTGAAGGGTGGAAGGAGAGAGAGGACCCAGGAAAATAACAAATGCATACTAGGCTTAATACATGGGTAACAAAATAATCTGAATAACAACCCTGTGTGACATAAGTTTACTGTTATAACAGACCTGTACATGCATCCCTGAACTTAAAAGTTTAAAAAATTAGACAAACTTAGCATATTCAATTAATTAAGCTACAGTTAGTAAACAAAAAATTTAATTGCTGAGGGAAAGATCATAGCGTTTCTTATAGATGCCCCCACTGAAACCCTCGTCGAGTATTCCCTGTACAGTCAAGCAAAATATAGTTTGAAGTATTATGCTCTCTAAAAAAAATGAGGTTGCTTGTTCAAGAAGTCTCAGATTATCAGATGACACTGTTAAGATAAACAGTTCAATGGTACTGAAACATGAAAAGAGAACATAGCAGATCTTTAGAATATTAAAAAACACTTTTTCAACAAGTAGCCTACTTTTATAGTTTCTAAAACATATTATATAAACAAAAAAATCCTAATGTGTAAATAATAGTGTTCTGCGTGGACGCAAAGGGAGAACAACAGACGCTGGGTCTACTTAAGGGTGAAAGGTGAGAGAAGGGAAAGGAATCAGAAAAAATAACTATTGGGTCCTAGGCTTAGTACCAGGGCGATGAAATAATCTGCACAACGAACCCCCATGACATGAGTTTACCTATACAACAAACCTGCAAACATACCCCTGAGCCTAAAATAAAGATTCTTTTTTAAAAAAAGTGTGTTATACATAGAAAATAATTTTAAAACTGTGGACTCATCATATGGAAACTAATTTTTATTACAAGATTTTATATAATTAATCATTTATCTTAGGTATTCAGTAAAAACAGGTAGAAACAGAAACACTATTTTATTCATCAGATTAAAAAAAGATCTATAACAGAGATCAAACACTTTCCTGCCTATAAACTTGAATCTAACACATACACTACATTTCAAAAGTTTTTAGTACATGCAATCATTTCCTTCTGTATTAAAAAACCCTCCCAGGCAACAGTTCCCCATTTTACTAAGTGTCAAAGTCTTGTGAAGTTATTATGACACAAAACTATTCCTTTCTACTGCTGCAAACAATAAACAACTGTGCAAACTGAATAAGCAATGTGACTCCCTCTGATGATCCTCCTCAGTTCTCTCCTCAGAAACACATTATGTCAGAGTTGTTGGATCCTATTTATATTTTAAATAATTGTCATTGTAATGTTCATCTTTAAAATGGGCCTAAATAAAACATTAATTATTAAAATGTGTCTGTAAGTGTGTTTGTTGGGAAGGGGCAAGGTCTGGTAATAGTGAGTGTGTGTATGTATGTGTGTTCTAAGCCCCTTATCACCACCATCACAAATTCAGGGACAATTTTTTTTGACATGTCATCAGATTCACTAGGATTTTTTCTATTATAAAACACATTTGAACACAAAATATACAACCTATCAACAAATACTTAGATGAATAAATGTAATATAATTAAAATCATAATAATGTGAATTTATAATATACTCAGTTCACTGGACTACTCATTATCCTTCCTTGTTCCTGACTCATATGGTCATAATCGATATCACTATGCATGGCTGTATCAAAACATCTCATGTACTCTATAAATACATACACCTACTATATACCCACCTTATTAGTTTGTTCTTGCACTGCTATAAAGACCTGAGACTGTGTAATTTATAAAGAAAAGAGGTTTAATTGGCTCGTCTTCTTGGCTTCTGGGGAGGCCTCAGGAAATTTACAATCATAGCAGAAGGCAAAGGGGGAGCACCATTTCATACGCCTGGAGAAACAGCAAGAGAGAATGAGGCGGGAGGTGCTACACACTTTTAAACAATCAGATCTCGTGAGATCTCTATTATGAGAACAGCACTAAAGGGGAGGGGACAATGTTAAACCATTTATGAGAAACCACCCACATGATCCAATCACCACCCACCAGGCCCCACCTCCAACATTGGGGATTACAATTCAACATGAGATTTGGGTAGAGACACAGAACCAAACCATATCACTCACAAAAATTAAAAAATTAAATATTAGAAGAAAAAATAATGCTGGAAAACACAAAAAATAGGTACAGCAGTACACATTTATGAGCGGCTTAACATTGTGGATAAACTGGACAAATGTTTTCAACAACTGTGTATTGAGCACATATGGTGTTCTCGCCCTGGTGAGATGAGACTCTTAAAACATTTACAGTGCAGGTGCAAAAAAACTCTGAGGTTGTATGCCCCATAATTTTTTGCATGCCATTCCCTTTATCAGGAACATTTTGTCTGAAATACTCCTATTCACCCTTTAAAATGGGTCAGATAATAATATTTTAGGCTCTGTGGGCTATATGGTCTCTGTCTCAACTACTCACCCTTTCCCTTATAGCATGAAAGCAGCCATGGACAATATTAGAAAAGTCGAAGTGTCTGTGTTCCAATAAAACTTTATTTATACAAATGTATGCCAAGGCATATATGGTCTGAGGACCATAGTTTATCGACCGATGGTTTAAAACCTTCCGCATTGCAGTGAAGCAATAGAATATAATGACTAAAACATGGACTCTGGTGCCAAACAACCTGGTTTCTAATTCTCTGTCTGCCACTTATAACCTGTATGACCCTGAACAAGTCAAATAATCGTTGTGCCTGTTACCTCATCTGCAAAATAGAGATTATAATACTTATGTATGTATGGAGCTTTTGTGAGCATAAAATGAGTTAATAGATCTTAATGAGGTCAGAAAAATGCCTGGTACATAACAAGTGCTGTATATGGGCTGTTATGACCATGTAGCATTATCTCCATATTTTCTTATTCCAGGAGATTCAGTACATTACTTCTTTAGGCCAGGGATGCAAGAATTAAACAAGGGCCACAGATAGAATCAACTTTAATAAAAATATTGAAGGGCCTTGAGGTGAGAACACCAAATTTAATCTAAATAAGGAAAAGGGTAGTCCACTAAGAGAAAGAAGGATATAAAAGTATAGCAATAAGTAATCAGATGTCTTCAGAGTGGGGCGTTATAAAGGGGGAATAAAGGAAAAAAATATTAAAAGGTAAAAGTGCCAGAAATTACTGGAATAAAGGAAGGAAAAAGAAATAAACAACTTTAGTGTAATAGAATGGAAGAAAGAGAGGAGTCTAAACTCTAGCCCACCTCTTGAATTCTGGGTTTTGTTGGCAGGTTGCCATTTGTTCTGTTTGTATGAAGATCACCTGGTCTTGAGGAATAAATGTAGGACATAAATTTAAGAAATGATACTCAGGTCCTGGAAACTAAGACTCAAATTCCAGCAAGACAGAGACAGCTTCAAGTTCTAAGAGGAGTGCTTGAATGGACAGAAAACTAACAATTAGCTAGGACCACCTCAAGATAACTTGTCTATGCCCTGAGACCCTTATTTGAAGTGGGTAAGGAGAAATAATTTTTACTATAATGCTAGGTAGTACTCTTCATATAGCTTCTGTATCAGTCAGGGTAGGTTAGATAATATTTCACCAACAAATAACCCCAAAACTTCAGTAGCTTAAAACAACGAAAGTTATTTCTCACTCATACTACATGGCCATTGTAGGTTGACAGGGGGCTCTGCACTATGTGGTCCTCACTCTGAGACCTTGCCTGATAGAGGAGCTACAACCTGGAACATTACAGTCATTTTGACAAAGGGAAAGAGAACTCTAGAAAGTTTCACACTGACAATTTAATGTTCCAGCCTGGAAGTAATATTCATCACTTCCAACTCAACTTATAGACCAAAATTAATCATGTGGCCTGACCCAACCACAAAAGGGCCAAGAAGACGACCCTACTAAGTGGTGAGAAGTTAGACAGCCAGAAGTATGTGATGAGCAGCAACTAGTGACTTCAGTTTTCAACCTAACTTGGGCCGGCGGGGAGGCACTTATTCCAGCTTTTCTGGAAGAGTCTTTGAAGATATTGAAAGAGTCAGCTTTGGGAGCCTACTGAAAGAACTGTAAACACTACCAGGGAGAAGCCCTCTTCCATCCATGCAGCCACGGCAAGTTGACTGAGCAAGCACTGGAAGCAGGTGGACATGGCAGCAGCACTGGCCACATACCTACTACCCTTAAGGAAAGAATGGGAATGAGGCAGAGTGCAGAGGGGAGCTTAGGGTCCTAGTGTTTCTTTTTGTGGGAATTGGAAGCCACAAGGTGCCAAGATTTCATCCATGTACTTGAGGCTGCAGAGACCTGGAGAAATGCTGGGTTTCTTAGTGCTGCCTCCTAGTGGACACAGGTCTATGATTTCTTTAAAAGTCTTGTGTTTTACCCAGAATCTGACAGGAGACTGTGGAGCAAACATGAAGCCCAAGTTCTCTTCTTAAAAGTGAAGTGAAGAGAGACTTCCAGTGCTGGCCAAGATGGAGTGAGCTTATGGATTGTAACTAAAAACTCTGGACGAAACACAAAAAGTAACAACCTGAATACTCAAAAG
This sequence comes from Nomascus leucogenys, assembly GCF_006542625.1. Lineage (NCBI taxonomy): Eukaryota > Metazoa > Chordata > Mammalia > Primates > Hylobatidae > Nomascus > Nomascus leucogenys. The sequence goes on from NC_044406.1 coordinate 49,162,518, forward strand.
TAGACAAAAGTAGGCAGATTGGGGACAGGAATCAAATCTTGAAGAAGAGACCCATATGGGAGTATAAGATTCTCAGATATTTTTTCTCTTTTATCTCATGGCCCAAAGATGGACACTAGTTAGGAGCTGTGGCAGTAGTTGCACAGGCAATAAAATATCCATCTTTCTAGCCATAGCACCAAGAAAAGAGGTCTCTGCAAGCTGATGTGTATATTTTGTGTTTGTGGGGCGGGGAGTGGTAGGTGAAGGGTTGAAGAATCCCAGACAAAAGGGAGAAGATTATTTCTGAATATTGTGTATCATCTCAGATAAGATCTGACCTCACATCTGAGTTGCAGATGCCTGGGACAGACCCAAGTCAGCATAGCAAAGACTTTGAGAACTGAACTAAGATATAACTCACTCCTGAGTCCTAGAATAATCCATGAGTAATTTATGCATAGGGCAGAACAAACACAGAATAGCAAAAGCTTTCAGAACTAAAATACAACATAAACTACTTCTCAACTTCCAGACTGACCCCAAAGTGGCACATGTATGGCACAGACTCAAAGAAACAAACCAAAGATGTTGAAAACTGAACAGACATTGGAATTACTGCTGACAGAGGATGAGACAGAACTTGTGGTCTAAAATACACACACACACACACACACACACACAGAGGAGACAGAGAGAAAGAGGGGGAGAGAGAGAGAGAGAGAGAGAGAGATCTACATTTCTCAGATGAGTTTAAAATGATTCAGTTTCACAGTATGATATTCAAAATGTCCAGAATATTTTCCAAAATTATTTCATATACAAACAGCTAGGAAAATATGACCAATTTTCACAGAAAAATATAATCAACATGTACTAACACCAAGATGACTCGGATACTGAAATTATCAAAGACTTTGAAAGAGCTATTATAACTAGGCTCCATGAGGTAAATACACTTGTTGTAAGTAGAAAGATAGAAGTTCACAAAGTAGATAGGGAAACTATTTTAAAAGGAGACTTTAGAATCGAAAAATACAATGTCTTAAATTTTAAAATTCACCGTTCAGCTCAACAACAGAATAAAAATAACAAAGGAAAGAAACAGCAAACTTGAAGATGAGTCAGTAGAAATTATCTATCTGAATAACAGAGAGAAAAAGATTTTCAAAAGTGAACAGAGATGCAGGCATGGGACAATATCAGAATATCTAACATTTGTGTCAGTGAGTCCCAGGAGAAGATAATAAAAAGATTCATGCAGGAAAAATTGAAAAATAATTACCAAAAATGTGAAAAAAAGGTGGAATATATTCATTTAGAGATTCAAGAAGTTCAGCAAGCCTTAGACAGCATCAACCCAAAGAAAACCATACTGGAGACACCATGATCAAACTTCTGAAAACCAGTAGTAAGGAAAAAAATCTTGACAGCCGCCAAAAAGAAAGTGATACATTGTATATAGGAGGACAATGACTTGAATTGCTCCCATCAGGACAGATTTCTCATCAGAAACCAGGGAGCCAGAAGACAATGGAACAACATTTGTAAGTGCTGAAAGAAAAGCATGTCAATGCTTCTATACAAAACAAAGGTATTCTTCAAAATGATAGCAAAATAAAACATGTTCAGATGAAGGAAAACTAAAAGAATTATTCACCAGCAGACCTGCTGTAAAATAAATAAAGGAAATTTTTTAGACAGAAAGCAAAATGATACATGAGGGAAATCTGGAACATCAGAAATGAGAAAAAGCAACAAAAATTATAAATATCAGGGTCATTATATAATATTAATACTATTTTTCTTAAGTTATTCAAAGTATGTATGACTGTAAAGGCAAAAATTATAACATTGTCTGGTGGGGATTTCAATGTGTCATATGGTTTGGCTCTGTGTCCCCACCCAAATCTCATTTTGAATTGTAATTCCCATGTGTCAAGGGAGGAACTTCGTGGGAGGTGATTGGATTATGGGGGTGGTTTCCCCCATGCTGTTTTCATGATAGTGACTCTCAGGAGATCTGATGGTTTTAAAAGTGGCAGTTTTTCCTACGCTTCACTTCTCTCTCTCCTGCCACCTTGTGAAGAAGATACTTGCTTCTCCTTCACCTTCTGCCATGATTGTAAGTTTCCTGAGGCCTCCCCAGCCATGTGAAACTGTGAGTCAATTAAATCTCTTTCCTTTATAAATTACCCAGTCTCAGGTAGTACTCTTTATAGCAGTGTGAAAATGGACTAATACAAGGTGTGTAGATAAAACACATATAACAACTATGACATAAAGGGGGAAGCATAAAGGGGATGTATATGGTTATAAGGCTTTTATATTTTACTTGAAGTGGTGAAATACTATTAGCTCTAATATATATATATATATATATATAGAGAGAGAGAGAGAGAGAGAGAGAGAAAGAGAGTACAATCTCTAGAACAATCAAAAAATTAATGCAAAGAGATACAGCCACAAATACACAAGTTAAAATTCAAATAAAGGAAATTCAAATAATCCAAAAGTAGTCAGGAAAAAGAAAGAGAAAGACAGAGAAACAGAGACAGAAACAGAAGAACAAAAAGCAAAGGGAAGAAACAAAACAAATATAAAGTAGTAGACCTAAATCCAAACATATCAATAATTCCATTACATTAAATGGCTTAAAAACACAATTATAAAGCAGATATTGTCATATTGGATGAGAAACAACACCCAACAAGAGGCTGTCTACAATAAACTAACATTAAATGGAAAGAGTCTACATAAAAATATAAAAAGTACAATAGGAAAAGATATTTCATGTAAATTTTAATCAAAAGAAAGTTGAAGGGATTATATTAATATTGAACAAAGAGAAGTTCAGAACAAGTAAATTACCAATGATATAAAGAAACATTACCTAATGACAAAAGAGCCAGTTCACAAAAAATAACAATCCTAAATATGTAAGCACTACTAGCACAACTTCAGAATACATGGAGCGATAACTGATACGTCAGAAAGGAGAAATAAACAAACCTACACTTATAGTCAGAGACTCTAACACACTTCTCTCAATGATTAGACAGAATAATTAGAACATTAAGAAGGACCTTGCTATAAACGGAATATGTCCCCCCGCCATTCATATGTTGAAGCCCTAGCACCAAGGAAAGGCCACGTGAAAAACATAGCAAGAAGGGGGTCATCTGAAAGCTAGGAAGAGAGTCCTTACCAAGAACAGAATGAGTTGGCACCTTGATCTTAGACTTCCCAGTCTCCAAAATGGTGAAATGTACATTTCTATTGTTTAAGCCACTCAGTCTATGATATTTTGTTCTGGCAGCCTGAGCTGACTAATACAGATATAGACCTGAACAGCACTATCATTCAACATAACCTAATTTGTTTACCCAACAACAGTAAAATACATATTCTTTACAAGTATGTGTGGAATGTTCACCAAGATAGACCATATCCTGAATCAAGAAACAAAACTTAACAAAATAAAATCAAGTGAAATCAGACACATTATGTTATATAACAAAAATGGAATTGAACTAGAAATGAATAACCCAATAAATCACACACATCTAAATAACCTATGGATAGAAAACATTTTGAATTGAAAGAAACAAAATTATGACATATAAAAATATGTGGCATGCAGTTGAAGCAGTGTTTAAAGGGAAATTTATGGCATTACGTGCTTATATTAGAAAAGAAGATAGGTCTCAAATCAATGATCCAAGTTTCAACCTTAAAAATATGAAAAATAAAATAATTAAATTCAAAACAAGAAGAATGTAACAAATTTAAGAGCAGAAATCAATGAAATTGAAAACAGAAAAGCAATAGAGAAAAATCAATGAGACTCTTGCCAGAAATGTTTTTTAAAAGCCTCAGAAAGAAAGAAAATGATGTAAGTTAGAAACTCAGATCCACATAAAGGAATATTAAAGAAGGAATAAATGAAGGTAAAAAGCAGTTGCTCATATATGTGTGGGTCCTTTTCTTTAATCTCTGTTCTACTTCATTGATCTATTTGTCTATCTTTATTTCAATACAACAGTGACTTGATCATTGTAGCCTCATTATAGGTTTTGAAATTAAGTGGTGTTAGTCCTCTAACTTTGATCGTTTCTCAAAATTGTCTTTGCTGTTCTAGGTCCTTTACATTTCCATATGGATTTTAGAATCAGCTTGTCAATGTCTACAAAAAACGCCTGCCAGGATTTTAATTTGGATTTTATTAAACATATAAATCAATTTCAAAAGAATACATTGCCAATATTGAGCCTTCCAATTCATGAACATATATATCTCCATTTACTTAGTTCTTATAATTTCTCACAATGATGTTTTAAAGGTTTTTGTATACAGTTTGTAGTTGGCCGAGATTCCCACCTCCTGGTGTACATGCCCTATATAATTTTCTCTCCCTGAGTGTGAGATTTCACTCCTGTCATTAGATTACTAATCAGTTGATTTTGAGTTAATATAAAAAGAAAATATTTTGGGTGGGCCTGACTTACTTAGGAGAGTTCTTAAAAGAGGATGAAGTACCAGAGGCACAGTCTCCTGCTGGCTTCAAAGAAAATAAAAGCTTGCATGAAGGTTCTACAGCCTTAACGAACTGAATTCTGTCTATAAGCTGAATGAGCTTTAAGAGGTTCCTAAGCATCAGATGAGAATACAGCTCTGGCTGACACCTTGATGTTATCTTGTGAGATCTAAGTAGAGGATTCAACTATGCAATGCTCAGACTCCTGAACCACAAAAATGATGTCTCTTAGTCTGTTCTGGCTGCTATAACAAAATACCATAGGTTGGGTGGCTTACGAAAAACAGAAATTTATTTCTCCCAGTTCTAGAGGCTGAGATATCCAAGATCAAGGTGCCAGCAGATTCTGTGTCCAGTGAGGACTCATTCCCAGTTCAAAGACAGCTTCTCACTGTGTCTTCACATGGCAGAAGGAGCAAGGGATCTCTCCGGAGCCTCTTTTATAAAGGCACTAGTCCCATTCATGAGAGCTATGCCCTCATAACCTAATCTCCTCCCAAAGACCCCACTTTCTACTACCATGGAGGTTATGATTTCAACACATGAATTTTGGGGGGATAAAAACATTCAATCTATAGCCCAGTGAAATAATAAATGGGTGCTTTTCCAAGCCAAAAGGAAAAAGAAACCAAAAGCTGGTCCTCCGAAAAGTGAAGTGGGAATCAAGCCCATACACTGGTTGGGGATGTGGCTTGGGAAGAAGGGATGTAGAAAGAGCATTCCTTGACTCTCTGGGTTCTATCATTAACTTGGTAAGTCTTCTGTCCTCATTGGATCAAAATTTTCTAATTTTTCAAATAATTACTTTGCCTATGTTATTAGATGAGACATCACTGTAAATGGTTTGAATACAGTGATTCTTTACAAATACAAAGCATTATTAACGTCTATTATTAGTGTGCTAGCACATACAAAGAGAAATATGAAAAATAATGTTATCAAAATTAATTCAATTAATCTCTGTTTAAAGGGTGACACAGATTTATTAATTGCATAAATTATTACCTTAAATTTAAAACTATCTAACTCCCAAGTAGGCTTTGGTAATTGGATGAGTACATCCATTTAATAAAATTATAAAAAGAAGTCACATACTTACTATCTACTATAAATTTATACTCTGAATTTGACTGTATTGAAAACAATTCAGTAACCACCCTGAAATAAGAAGAGTAGAGACCCTTGTGACAATGAAGGTAAAGGTTTCAATAAGGCCCTCCCTTCCTGTCTTTCAGAGTTTGAAAATCTTTATCTCCACAGAGTTCAAAGATAGTTTTACTTTTCTTCCTTCTCAGTAGTGACTGGTGATATCTGAAACTTTAAACAGTTCCCCAGATGACCTGCAGTCATAGCCAAAGAAAGACAAACACAAAGAATATTTCTTGAGTCTAGGGTTATCAGATGCTAGGCTATGTCAAGAGAGAACCACTTCAGAAGAAATAAGAGGAATACAATATTGGTAGATTCCATTTGAGATGACAGTGAAGCAGTCAAGGAAGGGATTGCTGATAGCGATAAAGGTCCCAGGAAGGTCAGGGATAAAAGAGAAGACTTGTGTTCCAACTGCACAGAAAAGTTTTAGCTTAGTAAAAGATGACAAATGAGTAGTGTTTGTGCTAACACCCACCAAGACTTACCAAGAAATGTAGCACACAACCTGAAGCAACTATAACTTATCAAAAGCCTAGGCTACTATAAACAGTGGACTCCCGTAAGAGAGATAACTCATACATAAACATTACAATGGAAAATGTCATCTTTTCTAACAAGCCCAGATATTTAGAATTGTATAATTCATCACTAAATGCTGAGTTAAAATCCAAACTTGCTATGGAAGTTCTTGTTTCTAAATGATGATTTTAAAAGAGTCAAAAATAAATAAATAAATTGTATTTTTGAAATCCTAATAAAAGTTTAGAATACTTAAATATTACTCAAGAACTTTAAAGCAGATTAGTAAACTTCGAAGAAATAAAGATATTGCTTTTTTCCTCTGTATTCTATTCCTCATATTTACTTCTTCATTTGTTTGAGAGAATTGGCTTGATTATTACGATGTGGTAATACATATACTCATCACATCACCTAGTTTCAACCAAAAGTTCATGGCCAATCTTGTCTCATACATTCCCCACCTACTACCCTCCCCAGCCCATGCTACTTTCTTATTTTGAAACAAATCCACAATTTCCTAACATGTAATCTGCAAATATCTCAGTATTTACTGCCAAAAATAATAATATTAATATCACATGTAAAACTTAACAACTTTTCAGTATTGTCAAAATTTAGTCAATATTCAAATTTCCCTGTCTCATATCTGCATTTCTGTGATGTGTTGGATCAGAATCCAAATAAGATCTGTACATAGCAATTGGTTTCCTTTTTTTAAGTCTTAGTTTACTCATATCTTTTCTTTTCTTGCGATTTTTTGTTGGATAAACTAGGTTGATGGTCCCATAATGTTTTGTACAGTCTGGATTTTGCAAATTGTATCTTGTCTTAGTCTGTTTTCTGCTGCCATAATGGAATACGACCGACTAGATACTTTATAAAGAAAAGAGATTTACAGCTGGCCCTCTGTATCCACTGTTTCTCCATCTGTAGATTCAAACAAACCACTGATCAAAAATATTGGGAAAAAAAATAAAATAACAATACAACAATAAAAATACAGATAAAAAACAATACAATATAATAACTATTTACATAACCTTTACATTGTTTTAGGTATTATAAGTAAACTAGAGATTTAAAGTATATGAGAGGATATGTGTAGGTTATATGCAAATACTATACCATGTTATGTCAAGAATTTGAGCATCCTCTGATTTTGGTATCTGTACGGGGCCCTAGAACCAATCCCCCATGGATACTGAGGGACAACTGTATTTAGCTCACGGTTCTGGAATCTGCGAAGTCCAAGATCAAAGAGCCACATCTGGTGATGGCCTTCTTGCTACATCATAACATGGCAGAAGGGTAAGCAAGCACACAAGACAGAAAATGGGAGCTGTACTTATCTATTATCAGGAGTCTACTCTCGTAATACCTAACTGACTCCTACAATAAAGGCATTAATCTATTCATGAGAGCAGAGCCCTCATGACCTAATCACCTCTTAAAGGTCCCACCTCTTAGCAATATCACAATGACAAATACATTTCAAAAGTCCTGAGTTTGGGAGGGAACGTTCAAACCATAGCATATCTCATGATATTATTTAACATGTTCCTCTGTCCCTGTATTTCCTGTAAATTGGTTATTAAAACTAAAACCTTGATCATATTTGGTTATACTATTTTGGCAGTAATCTTAATAGGTAGTGCTGCGAGTATCCATTAAAAGGCCAAGAAAGCTGGTTTTCTCTATTTCTGTGATGTTAGAAGTCACCCACTATCATTGTCCAGATCAATATTTTATTAGAGGTTGCAACATAGAAGTGTTATAATTCTATCATTCCTTCATTTACCAGCTAATATGCTTAAGAGGGAACTTTCATGATGAGTACTTTGAACTAAAAGTAAAAGAAGAAGAAGGAACTTCCACTCATCAATTAATTGATTATAATGATGTGCTTTTTATGTAGGAAACAAAGATAAAAGCTAGATTTTTTCCACTTATATTCCAGTTTTCAGGATATCCGTCGATTCTCTAATACAAAGAAGATTCGAGGTGACCAGTGAGCTTTATTTTTTTAATCAGAATAAGCATACGAAAGGATTAAACATATACAAATATTTCAATCCATCGCAATTGTTATTGATAATCAAATCATCCCCCTTCAAGCGGCTGTTGTGTCCCTTTTAAGAAACCCACAGTATCTTTGAAAGCTTCCTCGCCTCCTAGTATCTTAAGTTGTTCCAGGCTTATCTTATACATTTTCTGCCCCAGTTCTGATATCAGCTAATCTTCCAAGGAGCCCAGGTTCCTTTTAATGGAAAATGGTACTTAAAGACCACAACCTGGACACCAGGGATGTGCATTGCTACTGGGGTGGTCAGTGTTTTTAGGTCTTTTCAGCATTCAAAGCTAGAAAGTCTACTTAGAAAAGATGAGTTATAATGTGAGTTTGTAATGATACTTTCATTCCAAATCCAGGAATATAAGATTTTTACTTAATCTCATCTGTATTATATCTGTACTGCCTGTTATTCATGCCAAAAATCCCAATTCCCGGCAACACCAGCATTCTCATTTGCCTTTTCCTACACTACACACACAACATCAGAATTATAACACTAACATTACCAAGATATTTTTACAGTTCTTTCTGTCCTTAGCACATAATCACTCTAGGAATGTAAAGCCAAATTATTGTGTTTAATTGAAATCATATGGAACAGTTCCTCTCTGTGTGGTTAAGCCAAAAACTTACTACATAGTTTGTTTCATCTGTTTTACATTGCTTTTTATTTTTAGAGATTGCTTTTTAAATTTTAATTTTGTAATATAATTATATAATATAGTTGCTTGTTTCCAAATTCAAATCTACAAAACAAGGTATATTCAGAGAAGTCCCAACTCTATTCCTTTCCCTTCACCATGTTTTCCTATTTCCTGTTCCCCTTCCCTATTGGTAACCTTTTTTTCTTTTCATTTTTAGCTTCAAGTTTATCCTTCCTTTTTTACTATGAGCAAATAAACATATTATACTGTATGTACATTCATATACACGTATGGGTATATATAGTAATATACACATATGAATACATACATTCATACCCCCCTTTCTTAGAATAAATGATAGTTTATAATATATATTTTTCCTACCTTGCTTTTTCACATAATATATGCTGGAAACCAGTCCTCAGCAATGTATAGTGCTATTCCTCATTCCTTTTTATAATTGCATAGCATTCCTTTGTGTAGATGTGTGATAGTTTTTTTGTCTCATTGATAAAATTTGACATTTCCAATTTTTTGCTACAATGTGTTATAGTGAATAACCCTGCATATGTGTCATTCTATATTTTTTGCCATTATATCTTTAGGGTTGATTTTTAGAAGTGGCATTCATAACTCAAAGGGTAACTGCATATACAATCTTGTTAGAAATTACCAAATTCTCCTTCACAAGTACCATTTTGCATTCCTGCCAGCAATGTATGAGAGCGGGAGTGTGCATTTTGTGAGGTAAACCTTAGTGCTAATTTTAAAGAGTAGACAACTACTCCCTCTCAAGTTGGGTTTATGATTGAAAAATAATACCCCTTGTCCTCTTCTACAAATCAGTTAGCTTAATACTTTCTGTTGGCAGTGTGTGGGCATTACCCACAATGCCAATAAATTGCTCCTTTCAGTTCTGTACACAGAGAGCAGTGGGAACTAATTATTTCGAGGGGCCGGAATTGGCCCACCTCAGACCTTCCCAGTGGGACAGGATGTGATACTAGCTGCACAAGCTGCACACAACTTAGATGGCCAGACTCCGATGGGGCAGAAGCCTAGCAGGCACGCTCTTAGAATGATCACACTAGATAATGAGAGTTACAGATCCACGCAGGCAATAAAATCATCTACTTTGAATGCCCTCATCTTTATATCACTGCCCTGCTGAGAAACCTACTCGGGATCCTTCCCATCTGTGTTGTCAAATTCAGGCTTGTCTGCTCAGCGTCCAGGTCCTACAAACAAATCAGCCTCCAGTCTGTTCTCCCCTGCATGTCTCCTCTGCTGTTGCCAAGCCAAGCTCCTTGCCATTCTTTACACTTATAAAGACTTTCTCTGCCTCTGAGCCTGTGATTATTGCATTTCTTGTTCCAAGGATGAACCCTAGAGTTTAGCCAGTCTACTCTGTTCACTTCCCCAAGAACCAGTCAGTGCCAGACTCCATTGGAACCCATTCTCCCCTCACCAATTATTTCATGAACTGCTGGTCACTTGAAGACTGATGTATTTCTACCTCCACAAGAAACTCTAAAACAATTAGCATTATGTTCTGCACATGGTATGGGATTAATACATGTTGGAAGCCTGACTACCTAGCACTTTAACTTATGGCCACATACAAATCAGTCTTAGAGTTAAATCTGAAACTGTAGAACTGGATTTATCATTCTCTCCAGAAAGAGTAGCAAATGAAAATCCTCATTCATGCATAGGGGAGAGCACATTTCCATTTCCATGCACTATGAAGACAGAGTAAAGAACTGGGCTACAAAACATCCCTAAGCAAAGTGCCAATCGGAAAAAGAATAAATCTTACCACAAACACAACAGACACACCAAATTGAGTACCATCTAGTACATGGGATAATAGCTTATGTTAAAAACAGGAACTACAAAACCATATGACCAGTATGATACCAAATTTATAAAGAAACTGTATAGACATATATAAAATTTGCATATGCACATATTTATAAAAATATACAGATATAGATATAGATTCTATCAGTATTTCTGAGTGGTAAGCTTATGGATTTTTACATTTTTTTGCTTATTTACACTTTTTTGGTATACAGTCCAACTTTATGATAAGCATGCATTACTTTTATGATAAGAAAAAAACCAAAACATAAAATATTTACCTGAGATACAGTACAGCATCTGTTTGTCAAATATACTTGAGATACATAAATATGATGTGGGAATTCAAATTTGATCAGCATCTAACACTTCCAAAGGAGAAAAGAGGGCTTTAGAAAGATTCTAAAAACAACTCAAAAGCAATCACTGTTGAGCCAATATTTGAATAGGCATTATTTATAGCCATAATTTTCAAAGATCAAAGCAGCCTTCCCTTCCCCATTGTCAAAACAAAGAGAAGAGACGAACTTGCTGAATCCACATTTTAAATGCACACAGAGAATGAGCACATGGTGTCTTACCTCATCTGTAATGGTATGTTGTTGACTAGAAGGAAGACAAAGGTAAAAAAAGTAACAGAAACAGAGGCACAAAGTCAATCTTTAACCTCCTGCCTTAAGGCTAAGGGGAGGTATTGCCATTCACCCCCATCCAAAAGCAATTGAATGACTCCAGTGTGTTTCTACAAGAAAGAAAAGGGCTTTGGGAACAAACATATTTCAGGAGTGGGCTTTTTGAATAATAAACTGACTTTCTCTCCGAAGCTGATAAAGTGGTAATGGTGGGAGGCAGCAGAAATTACAAGGGTTTCAGTACTATACTCGGGTGGTTTTTAATGAGTTGCCCTGGGCAAATGTACCTAATCAGCCCCCACTATTCATTCTGCTACTGCCCACATCTTCGCAAATTACTTCTCGTTTTTATCCCATAATAAGCTAGGAACACTAGAAACACTTTGCTATTTTTAATTTTTCAAAACCTACCTAACCATATGTCATTTCTAAAGACAACCTCTTCTTGTTTGGGTTGTTGGCTCCTTTGGCAAAGACAGAAACAGCTTAGGGGCCTCCCTGGTTTTCCCTTCTCCTTCCATTGTATTTCATTTTGTTGCCTGTTCATCCAAATGGATATCTGGAAAACTTGATAGATAAGTGACTCCAAAGTAGGTTTCATTTTCTTCCCATCTTCCCATGAAAAAAGAAAAATACTCTCTAGCATGAAACCTTACTCCCTCCCACCACTGCCCCCTATACATTTGGGCTGCATCTGTTCCTGAAGACAATGAATAAGGTGATCTAGAACTTTTTAAAGTTCTAAGAGACTGCTTCTTCTCCTTCATCTCTCACTCTCAATCCATCACTATATTACTCAGCTATTGCTACACTAATCCTGTGCAACAAGCAAGCCCAAAATGCAATATAGCCACACGCATTTATTTCTTGTTCACAGCCTGCAGGCTGACTGTGGTTACACTGAGATCATCTGAGATTTGCTGGACTTTGCCCATAACTGTGGGTTGGAATCACATATGCTCCACAAGTCTCCTCATTCTGGAACCAGCATGTACTCAGAGCATGTTCTTCTCATGGCAAATGCCAGAAATGCAAGAGACCAAGTCAAACACACAAGCACATTTAAATTCTCTGTACTTGTATGTATTAGTTTGCTATGGCTGCCATAGCAAGATACCACGAACCAGGTGTCTTAAAACAACAGAAATTTATTCTCTCACAGTTTTGGAGGCTAGAAATCTGAAATTAAGGTGTCAGCAGGGTCATGTTCCCTCTGAAGGCTCGAGGAAAAAAATCTTTCCTTACCTCTTCCTAGTGTCTGGTGATTCCCAGCAATCCTTGGCATTCCCTGGCTGGTAGCTGCATCACTCCAATCTCTACCTCCATCATCACATGGCCTTATACCGTGTGTGTGTGTGTGTGTGTGTGTGTGTGTGTGTCTGTGTGTGTGTGTGTAAGTCACCAGTCATTGGATTTAGGGCCCACCCTAATTTAGTATGACCTCATCTTAACTTGACTACATCTGCAAAGATCCTGTTTCCAAATTAGGTCACATTCACAGGTTCCAAGAAGACATGAATTTTGGGGAGAAATTATTCAACCCACTACAATGCCCGTACATGCTAACATTCCATTGGCCAAAACAAATCACATGGCCAAGTCCTAAAAGCAATGAAGTGGAGAAGTACACTCTGCTTATTCGTATGAGGGATACCACAAAGTCATACAGCAAAGTCAGTGAACATATCATTCTATTACAGGGTGAACAAAAAGTTGGAAACAATACTCCAACCTACCAGAGTTATCAGTACATGTTGTTTCTTTACACATCTCACACAGCCATATCTTCTTTTATCATTCATAACTGGATTATATGCGTGGGATAAGGAAAATGGTAATCTGTTGGGAAAGAGGTTACCATTATTCTATGAATTTACTAAGGGACACAATGTATAAATCAGACACTTTTCTAAGCTTATCTCATATAATCATTACAACAACCTCATGAGGTAAATGTTAGTGTTACTATTCCTATTTTATAAATGAGGAAATTGAGGCTCACAAAAGTTAGGCAGGTTGCCCAGGTTTATTGCCAAGCCAAGATTTAAACTCATCCTAATCCCAAAGCTTGTGTATTAAACCTTGCAGCTGTGAACTTGAGGCTTCCTTCCATCTATACTCCCAGTAAGATTTAAAACATGATAAAAGAAGTTTATGGAGTTTGTTGAACACTAATTTTGAATCACCAATGCCTGGAATAGAGCCTGAGTATTACAGATGCCCAATAAATATTTGTTTTAAATGATCAACAGAATAAACAAATACTTGACAATGTGTTATGGCCTAACTGCCTCCTTGAACCCTAAGATGTTAGTGTAAGTGGGATAGTATCAAGGACAGACATTTTGTAAGACATTAATTTAAACAAATGGCCATATTAAAATCCTAATGCATTGGAAGTTAATCTTACAAGGCACTCTGTGGGAGCTACTGACCTTTGTGTCTTCACAGAGCTACAATCCTCAAAAATGGATCTAGCTGACCTCCATCTGCAGACTTGACCCCATCCCAGGCTCTGGATCTGATCCTATAGCTTCACAGTGTATTTAGGAAGTCCTGATTCAAGAAGTTAAGTAATCTGGTTTGATCTAGGGAACCAGGCTAGTTCTGGACTTGTATCCCAAGTGTAGGAAACAGACATTGTTCCTGTTTATTCATTCATCCATTAGTTCTTTCAACTAACCATTAAACACCTCCCATTTGCCAATCCCTAAGTCAGGTACAGAACATAAAAAGACAAATATAAAAGAGACAGTGAGCCTGGGATCTCTTTCCTAGAAAAGCTTGTACTTCCCATAGCCAGTCCTCAATCTGTACCTCTGTATGAACAGTTCAAATCCAGCACAGGTTGGATTCCCTGGGACTGAGACTCTGAAGCACAGATTTGTGTGCAGGAATTCTATTAGGGAGTGCTCTTAGGATCCACACCTGTGGAAAAACTGCCAAGGAAGCAGGAGTGGGCAGAGAGAGGAGTGGGAATGCTAGGAGTCCAGTGTGCTGAGGACTGAGTTGTCTACCCCAAAATTCATCTGTTGAAGTCGTAGTCTCAATGTGGCTGTGTTTGGAAATAGGACCTATAAGGAAGTAATTAAGGTTAAATGAGGTCATGAGGGTGGGGCCTTAATCTGACAGGATTGGTGTCCTTATAAGGAGAGGAACAGACCCCAGAGACTCTCCCTCTCTCCCCAAGAATACAGAGGAGCGGCCATGTAAGGACAAAATGACAAAGTGGCTACTCAAGCCAGGAAGACAGGCCTCACCAGAAACCAAACCTGCCATTACCTCAATCTTAGACTTCTAACCTTCAAACTGTAAGAAAACACATTTCTGTTGTTTAAGCCACCTAGTCTCTGGTATTTTGTTATGGCAGCCTGAGGAGACTCACATACAGTCCTGATGAAGGCCTCATTCAAACCCCACAGGCAGATTTGGAGCTGGGATAGGCCTTCAGAGTTGTCCCAAGTTGGGGTGAGGGGTCAGACATTTATACCTCAGCATTGCACCAGCTTCGGGTAGGAGATATTATTTTGCACAAGGCAGCTGTCTTCAGTGGAAATGGTTATCCTCAGCTGAGACAATCCCCAAAAAGGGCTGACAGTTGAAGCCTTCCAGCAGCAATGGGACTAAGTTTTTCAGCCCTTTCTGGGCAACACTGTAAGACCCTGCCTTTATAACCTACTTGGTGCCCTAAGACTCTAAGTCTGGGATCTTGCCTCGTTCTCAGCAATGTCTCCCCTTTCTGAACAGGATTCCTGTCAGCTGGAATCCTGTTCTTAAACTCCATCTCAGTGACTAGGGTGTGCAAGCTTCCACATCTCTGATCTCAGACCTCTGATTGCCTGCTATGTCTTCTCACAGTGCCTTATCCCTGAGGCCATGCTCTGCTCATGTGCAATGACACTGTGCTAGACCTCCCTGAGGCTGACTACTTGCTCTTCCTCCTATATAACACTTGCCCCAATCTTTCAATCTTCCTATACACTCTGCTTCACCTGCCTGGCTAGAACACTTTCTATGACCTAGACTTTGGTCACCTCCATTGGTATGCCTAGCACCCAGAAACTCCTTTCTTGGCAGTTCTGCTGCCCATGGAGCATCAAGCCTCCATCTACTACACTCTGGAGTAGTTTCTCATATTCTGACCTGCAGAACATACACTTATATTTGTAACAAGAGAAGAGGGTTCCCAATTGCCAATCACCCTGTCATGCTTTGGATATGCTTAAAGATTATGTGCCTATTAAAAGCTTCAAAATGTTCTGCAGTAAAGACATATGTTTAACTGTTTCAGTCACCTATTGCTGTATAATAAACTACTCTAAAACTTAGTGGCTTAAGACAATGCTCTACTCTTTATCATGATTTTATGGGTCAGGAATTCAGGCTGCATTTGTTGACATTCAGCTAACGGCTAGGCTGGAAAGCCCAACATGGCTTCACTCACATGGATGGCACCTCAGTGCTCCTCCATGTGACCTCGCCAAATGGCTAGGCTGAGTTTCTCAAAATATGGTGATCTCAGAGCAGTCATACTTCTTATATGGTAGCTGACTTCCAGACAAAAGAAGCCAAAGCTGCTAGTTCTCTCAAGGCCCGCGTTTGGAAATCCCAAAACATCACTTCTGTCACATTATATTGATCCATGTAAGTCACAAGGCTGGCTTTGACTCAAGGGGCAGGGAGGGACAAAGTCTTCGTGTGAAGAGTGGCCTGCATATACAGGGAGGGGAAAAAATCATTGGGAGTCATATTTGATGTAAGCCACATATTTCAAAAATTATCAGAAACATTCAACGCTTTTGCTTATAAGACTCATCAATGTCTTGAAAGTCTTTTATTCAACATAGCCAGTTTAAGAATCTCTGATATCATATAATCATAGTCTCACTGTGTTATGTGCTAGAGAGGCCTAATCAAAGACAAAAGTGTGAGAAAGTTAACATTAGACTTCTAGGTCTTAAGGATCTACCATCCCATGGATGGTAGTACATGGTAGCAAGTGTGACTGCCTCTAAGAACTTGGAAAAAAAGTACAGTTTCTCCTTATTGTCATATGCAGAGTCTCAGCCCTCCACCTTATTCTGTGCTTATGAAACAACTCTCTGATTACTAAATCCATGAAGCACATGCTGTGGCTGACTCTCCAACATCCATTCTATCTCTCTTCCAATGAGCAGACTTAGAGGAAGTTGGCGAGCTAGCTTTAACTCTAGACAAGAATGATTGGTTTAAGAGTAATCCCATATTTTCCTTGCCAATGACTGGTCTAGGAATTGACTTGTGACCAAATTTTAGCCAAGGAGATAAAAGGAGTATATTGGTAAAAGTTTATTGAAAACTTCATAGAAACATAAAACATAGAAAGCCTCTTCCTTTTTTGGCCACTCCTAAAAGGGAGCAACCCAATGTCTTCCCAGCTGCTATACTTAGCTGCAAGCCCATCCCTGGTTGACACTGAGTCCTCTCTATCAGGTCAAGATATAGTTCCTGGTGATCAAGCAATAGATGGCTATAAATTAAATAATACATCTTGAGCACATGTAATACACAATTGGCTGATAAAGCACAGAAGCTCTAATAAAACCTTCCTTTTAGAAAATAATAATTAAAAAAATGGCCAGGCATGGTGGCTCATGCCTGGATTCCCAGCACTTTGGGAGGCCGAGGTGGATGGATCACTTGAGGTCAGGAGTTCCAGACCAGCCTGGCCAACATGGTGAAACCCCATCTCTACTTAAAAAAAAAAAAAAAAAAAGCCGTGGCTCCTCAGGAGGCTGAGGCACAAGAATAGCTTGAAGCCGGGAGGTGGAGGTTGCAGTGAGCAGAGATCGCGCCACTGCACTCCAGCCTGGGAGACAGAGTGAGACTCTGTTTCAAAAAACAAAACAGAAAAAAGAATGAAAAATACCACCAATGATCATCAGTCTATGGATATATGATATATTACTTCCTGGACATTGTAGCAAGGTTTACTATTCTAGTAGTAAAGGGAGTTCAAGAGAGACAACCAATCTGGCATCCCACAGTTCTCTCTGAAAGAAACCCCACTGTCTTCCAATGGCAACATCTGAGATGAACATTGAAGCTTATCTCATTTTTGCAAGACTTTACTGGAATATGTAAGAAGTACTCAATAGCCTGAAATTGTTCTACCAGATCCTTTAATGTTCCAGTTGTGGCAGGTACATTATTTAATTAGAGAACGACAAACGTTTCACTCTGGCTTGACAATGATAGAAAACTCAAGCTTTGAGCTGAGTTCTCAAAAAACTCAGTTCTTTGAGCTGTATAAAATTGAAAACCGGTCTCAACCTCTCTTCAATAATAATAAAACGTATTGTTGGCCAAAATTAAAGTCAACTGATCTCAGACCTCTGCTTGCCTGCTATTATCTCCTCATAGTGCTTCATCCTATAGGATAGACTTCAGGGTTAGTTGAGCAAGAAAATCATCAAGGACACAGGTTACTTCCATTTCTTCATTCTAACACCAACACTGTCAGCTTCATCCTGAGGCTGATTCCCCTCATGGCTATACAATACCCCCTTATAGCAACTAGTGCTAATGGCTACTCATTTATACCCAGTGAGATACTGACTTCCTGTAGCTGTGCTTATCAACAAGAAAGTTGTATTTCCAAAAACTCTCAGAAAAGTTATTTTTGTTTCTCATTAGACCAAGTTGATTTGGGCCAGACGATCTGCTTAACAGACTGGCTTACATGACTAGATTAGACTAATTGGGGCTTCAAGGACTGGGGTCGACCAGCTTCCCTTGAGGCATGTGGGTTATGTGTGGGAGTAGATGACACCTACACAAAATCACAATTTAGTTAGGAATGGAAAAAGAGGGAATGAATGCCAGGATGACAACCAACATTTCGTATTGCATTAGGTTTTGATTCCGGGAGGTAGGTACCTTGAGTGGAGGATAGGATCATTCTGCTCACTAGGGAGGAATATTTCCCCCTGGAACGTAACACACACGTGCATTTATTTGTAAATCTGTATCTCGTGATTTGCCTACTTTGAATAAATAGCCTTGCTTTAGAACCACGTCTAACAAGGCTGAAGGCCAATCCTAATCGTTGGACCAAGTTATAATCACTCAGGTTAGGCCACTACTCACCATGGCGAGTACTTTTTAGTCTATAACAGCAAGAACTGAGCTAGTTGAAATAAGAAGAAAAAGAAAAAGAAAAAGAAAAAGTTACGATTGTGTATATGCATTAACAAATTGCACCCACAAATATGCACCCACAAAATGAGAGAGGGAAAGAGAGATTTACCCAGCCAACACTGATAGCTATTTCTAATGTTTTGCTTGTTCTTTCAGCAACTACTTCTTTGTATCCAACTTAAATTCTTCCGCTTAAAACTTATTTCCTCTTGCTATTTTTCTAAAAGCATTGTCAAACAGGATACATATTGTCATCTGTCTCACATATGTAAAAAAATATCCAGTTGAAGTGAAAATGATTCATTTCTAGATCAACAAATGGGTTCTCAAAATCCCTTCCATGCCTAAGAGCCCATAAGCTAGTGTTACCTTGATTATTAGTATAAGTAAACCTGAAATATACTAGAGTATAAACGCCAAACATTAAGCCTGCAGGCCAGCTCCAGTCTACAGAAGGTCATCATTCAATGATAACACCCTCAGTGAAAACAGGTTTATTTTAGCTGGCATATTTTTTAATGAAATATTAGTTCAGCCCACTAGGATTTTCATGAAGAGAAATTGGTCCATGAGTAAATTTGAGTTGACACTCTTGTCCTGAGGAAACAAAATGGCATTTTTTGAGAATGCAAGATTAATGCAGTAAATGATTATTATTCACTCCAAACTATGCCCCTGGAAATTCCAGCAAAATTGAGGCATCAAATGTCAGAAGCTGCAACATTGCAGTTCAGTGCAATGTGTGAGTGTGCATATGTGTGTGTGTGCACACAGGCACGTATACACTTCCTAAAAACATCCTCTAAACAAATCACATTTGCACATTGAGCAAGATCATATTCTGGTTCTGAATTTCTCAATCCGCTTTTTATAGTGTTACTCATAGTTTTTCCTAAGGCTTTTAACCTAAGGCAAGCTTTTTCAAGAGCTAATTCAAAGTGAAGATTGACTTTTGCATAATGTCACCAAAAGGTGATGTCACTTTCTTTTCTCTCCCTTGTCTCAAGAAAACTGGATACTAATGTTGGATTTACTTCACCTGTTAACACACAGACAAGTAATCTCTATAGACACAGTATCAGACAACCTGACGTTTTCAGTGGAACTCTGGATAAAGCAAAACTTTCAGGGATAGGCTCTCTAGCTCCCAAGGGAAGTTATGCTTCTTTTCAACTCTCTTTTACACAATGATGTGGTGATTATTTTTAACATTAGAACTAAAACTTGTACTTTAGTGAAAGGGAACTGATCAAAATTTCCAACTAAAAGTCCAAAGGAAAATTTATTCATGAAAAACTCAAACTCTACCCCTAAATTCTAAATTCTAAATAGGTACTAAAAATAGTACCTATTTTTATCAACATATATGACTAAGTGTTTCAATACAATACCGTCAGTCACTCAAGTCAATCACAAGTCAAGTCTCCAGTGGCCAGTGTTTCCGGAAAAATATATTACATGCCAATGCAACTGGAAAACACAAACACAAAAAGACAAATATTGTATGATTCTACTTATATGAGGTACCTAGAACAGGCAGATTCAAAGAGATAGAAAGTAGGTTAGAGGTTACCAGGGGCTGAGGGAGGAGGAAATGAGGAATTATTATTTAATTAGTACAAAGTCTCTTTTTGGGAAGAAGGAAATGTTCTGGAGATGAATGGCAGTGATGGTTGCACAATAATGTGAATGTACTTAAGCCACTGAGTTACACACATTGAAATGGCTTAAATGGTAAATTTTACGTTATGCATATTTTAATCATAATAAAAAGAATATAAGAGGAGGTAATATATATGTGGCAGAAAACTATGGACTCACACATAGATTGGTCCATTTTATCTTCAAATCCATCTTGGGACAGGATTCATTCTCTATTCAGGAAAAGGCCAGATGCTGAAGGAGCTGCTTGAAGGAGTAGCCAAAACAGAGAGAAGCCCACATCTTTCCCTTCACATCTGAGTAAAAATAAAGTCAGAGATTGCAATGACTTTGAATTAAAGTGTACTTTGGTGCCACTCAGCCGATAATTACATGTATAAGACATTTGATGTTGACTTTGCCAATAAGGCTACTTTCCCTCAAGTGGTGTACACTAATGGACACTGGGTTGACCTGTATGAATCTAAGATGTTATTATTTTAAATCTGGTTATAAATGCACTGTGTAACTAGAGTCTTAAAAATGGAATGCTACCTGAGGCATAATGAGTTGAACTGAAGACATTGAACTTCATTAAATCCAAGGATTATTTTTCAAGTCCAAGAAATTGACAGTCTCCTTAAGAAAGGAAGACTGTGCTGTTGAATTTTTCTCTCTTACTTCAGTATCGAGGTTATTAGAAAGCATTCTGTTTCATCTTTTAGATTTCAACCACACTGTGTTACAAAGACAGCATCTTCAGTACAGAAACAATGTCAGTGCTTGATGTCAGGGCTGGCTCTGTAGATACTTCTTAGTTAAAGGGCTGCTGTTTAATTCTGAACAACCAAAATTCAGGGTAAAAATTGCAATTCCACATTTAATCATAATTTCCTACACCTCTCTATCAAAGCTGGCACAAATGAAATGGAAGAAATTCTTGTGTAAAGGGGAAAAGGTAAGAAAGGAAAGGAAGATTGCTTGGATTTCCAGATGAGCTTGCACCTCATTTAGCAATCCCATGAGATGGTTTTGCTACCAGACAGCATGGCAATCTTTCTATTATCTGTCCTTTTCATAACAGACACAGATGAAACATTGAGCTAATTCCTAAATACACTGTACTGCAGATCTGCAAATTGAATGAAAGCCTCGTTATTCAGTTATACCAAGCAATATGCCAACAGATACCTGAATAACACAATAGCCAGTGGGTATAATGAATGGATTTTGATGCTATCTAACGAATGCTTGCAATACATTTTATTTAGTATAGTATATAAAAATTGCCTTTCATCACTAAAAGGGGAGGTGCTATTATTGGTTTCTTGATGCACTGTCAAATGCTTTTCACTTCCCTTACCTTCTATGTCTGTCCTGGCTTTTCTACTCAGATTGGAGCATGAAACCTCAAGAGATCCAGGGGTTTCCTCTCCATAAGGACAACCAACAAATTCAAGATATTTCTATAACTGTACTGAACACTGTAGTTTAACTGTAAATGTCACAGTGCTATGATAGAAGTTGGGTAGAGGAGTACAAGATCATCACAATAGTATCTATTGACTGTTAATTATATCAGATACTGTTCTAAGTGCTTTAAAGCCATTAAGTCACTGAATTATCACAATACCCTTTCAAGGTAGGCACTACTGTTATCCCCATTGTACGAACAAAGAAATTGAGGTGCAGAGAAGTTCGATAATTTGCCTATGGCCTCAGAGCTACTAAGCAACACAAGTGGAATTCAAATCCAGGCGGTAAGTCTGCAAAGTCCTGTTCTAAGCTCTACACCACACTGCCTGTCTAACAAGAGGAGCACAGTATTCTGGAACCCGCCCATCCTGTCTGGGTTCTTATGAAGCACCGCTTCTTCTAGTGGAAGGAATCATTACACATTTGGTATTCTCAAAGCAATAATTCTTGTTATCATCACAAGTCAGCACTTCATATATATATATATATATATATATATATAGAGAGAGAGAGAGAGAGAGAGACATATATATATACACACACACACATATGTATATAGTGAACTCTTCATCACCCATGAAATGTGCAGAAAATCCAAGACTACATAAGTAATCTGTTTGTGGTCATCTACCCAAATATGGCCATACCTTCTGGATATCAACTAAAATGGGGGGATAAAACACTGAAAAGGAAGCTATGGTTTCTTTACTTAATGGTTTCATGAAATCTTTAAAATTCTCTGACTTTCAAATAACACTTACAAACCAAGCATGAATATGAGAAATATCTATTTAATTTCTTCCATAGTTGATAATTCATTTGATTCACTGAAAATTTAAAAAGCTACAATGGTTGAATAAAGGATAAATAACTTCATAAAATAACTTTTAACCATTAAACAGAGACTGTACTTTAAAAAAAAATTAGTGGACTATATTTGTTTATGACTTCAAAATCTCCAATAATAAAGTCTGAATTTACGTTATTCAAATTCAAATTTTAATCCATGTGAAACTGTTTTGGTATTATCATTCTGTTTTAAATTAAGATTTATATTTTCATATTTACATTTAAAGACAAGAAATACATGCATATTTTATAAAATTTTAATATAAAGATCTTTTATAATCATATTAATATTTATTCTTATAACAATATCTAAAATTATTGAGCATTAATGCACCAGTCATTGAACTCTTTTCATTCATGATTTGAATATAATTTGCATAACAGTCTTTTGAAGGAGGCATTTTTGTCTCCATTTTATAGATGGTGAAACAAAATGTCTGAAAAGTTGAGTCATTTTCTCAAAGATCATTGCAATAGAACCATGGAAAGAGCCAGGATTCAAGCCCTATTCATTCCGACTCCAAAAACCTGGATGTTAAATACTACATTGTATTGCCTCAGAAACCATAAGAAAAAGATTTGATGAATTTATCTAAAAATTTTAAAATTGCACAAACCCCAAAGATTATTAACAAGGTTAAAAGAGAAAACAAGGACTAAAAAAATTAAAACACCTGAAACATATGTGAAAGAATTAATGTCCTTAATACATAAGGAGATTCTCACAAATCAATAAGAAATATAAGCAAAATGAAAGAACAAAAAGTTAAAATGGCAAATGTATCCATGGAAAGCTTTTTAAACCTAAACAAAAAAGTTAATTAGATTGATTTATTACTTTTACTTTATAAGATTATCAAAGATTTTTAAAATTAATATACCTAACATTGTTCAGGGAATAAAGAAACGGGCATGCATGCTCACATACCCCTAGAACCATGTATGGAACAATCATAAACATAACAGAAACACACAATTTACCAGGATCTAGTTTATATTTTAGTGTTTCATTTCAAAAAATATGTTTCATGTGAAAAAAGTAGAATATGTCACACACACACACACACACACACACACAGTATGCTCCCGATTTTGAGAAAGACAAGAAAAATCATTTTGAAGCATATAAAAGTTCTGAAAGGCTCTATACCAAAATGTTAATCACAATTGCTTATTTTGGGGTTAGTGGAATTATGCATTATTTTATGTTCACTTTTTATTATATCTTTTAATATGTGAATTTTTATAATATCAATTAATTTTATAATTACACAAACATACAAGAGCCAATCAAAATAGCTGCTGAGGCAACCATTCTTGGTGGTAGACAGTCTTGGAGCCGCCAGTCCAAAACTTATTTCACAGTCTTCCTTGCCTCGATGTTTTTGGTGGCAATGTACCCAGGCCCAAGCATGAAAAATGAGGGGTGACTGTAAGTCAGTCATGGACATTTCATTTCCCATTGCTAGTAATTGACCCAGGGGTAAGCATGTGACCCAGTTCTGGCTAATGAGATATGGAAGTTTGTTGATGGCCTCGGGTTAAAATTTCATCCTGGCCGGGTGTGGTGGCTCACATCCATAGTCCCAGCATTTTGGGAGGCCAAGGCAGGCAGATCACTTGAGTCCATGAGTTGGAGACCAGCCTGGGCAACATGGCAAAACCCCATATCTACAAAAATTTAAAAAATTAGTCGGGCATGGTGGTACATGCCTGTAGTCCCAGCTACTCAGGAGGCTGAGGTGGGAGGATCACCCTAGCCTGGGAGGTTGAGACTGCAGTGAGCCGTGATCACACCACTGCACTCCAGCCTGAGCGACAGAGTAAGACCCTGTCTCAAAAAAAAAAAAAAAAAAAAAGATTTCACCCAAATAAAAAGAGAGCAGTGGATACAGAAGGCATTTTAGTCACTCACACCTGTCCACTTGCTTTTCTTTTTGGGATGCTGTTGTATAAGGATGAGATATTTAACTACGTAAATACATAAAGATACATGTATAGATTCTGTTACCCTCTGTTTTCTCAGGAGTCTTAGTCTTTCTTATACCATCTCTCTTTTGTATATAAAGCTTCTTCTCAATTGGATACTTCTCATCAGCATCAAGCCCATTCATCCCAATGCTCCCTTAGTTACACTTTCCACTTCATATTCTGTCCCCTTCAAAGCCAAGCTCTTAAAAAATTTCCTCTACCCAACACCTCCATTTTCTCATCTTTTGCACCCATTAGTTCACCAAAACAGTACTTGCTGATTTACTTATGAGCTATGACCTCAATGTTACTAACCAATCTAACTTCAGTTCACATCACCACTCTCTTTTTAATGAAACACTCTGTTCTCTTGGCTTCGGGTCTTCTTTCTACATTTGAGTTTTTCTTTTACCTCAATGATTGGTCTTTCTCAGCTTCCTTCACCATATCATAGGCTCGTCCTCTCCTATTAACCCACTAAATGCTGGTATTCCTCAAAGCTTATTCCTAGACCATTCACTCTTTCCATTTTATTTTCTCCCTTATTAATACATTTGGCATCAATTTCCATTTTTGTGCAGATACATACATATTATCTCAGACACATAAATCCAATATCTCTTTGTAAACATTTCAGAGGCATATCAAGCTCAACATTTGTATTTGAGGTCCTCCTGCTCAAATCTGAACCTCTCCCTCTATTCCCTGTCACAATGAATAGTACCAACATTGGTTCAGCTATGTAGTCCTAAAATCTAAAAATAGTCCTTGATACCATCCCCAAACCTAATTCATCACTAAATACTATCAACTTTACCTCCTAAATATTTCTCAAATTTAATCACATCTGTTTCATATCTACCACTACCATTCCAGCTAAGCTATTATATTCTCTCAACTGAACTACACAATAAATTCTCAACTCACCCCTCTCTATCCATTCTTGCAACTCCTCAATTTGTCTCCACACTGTAGATAGTGTGACCTTCCTTTAAACTCAATTCTGATTATATCACTTTCTTTCTTAAAACTCTTTAGTGGTTTTCCATTGCACTCAGGATGAAGAATAAAAACTTTAACTTGATCTGCAAGGCCCTGAAAGGTATGCTCTGAACCTTCTACAATCTTGTGTCAGGAGCCATTCTCCAGCCCCAGGGAATGAATGTTTTCTAGTGTAGGCCAATCATGTCAGTTCTATTCCCCTACCAGTGATTGGATTAGGAATGGGCATGTGAAGCAACTCTTGCTAATGAGAAGTCAAATAACAAGGAGATGGGGAGTCGGCCTTCTAAGAAGGAATAAGATAGGACACATCTCTTCCCTTTTAGATAATATCATAAGATGATATGATGCCTAATAATATTTCAGACATTTTATGACCATGAGGAGAAAACAGTTGATAAGTAATACTTCTGGTTGTGCATACTAGGATTAGTTGAATTCCTTATTCCAATTCTTCATGCCTCTGTAATAGATAACCATACCCTTGCCACATCCTCATGGTGGTAAGAATGTTCTTCTCTGTCCCTTGGCTTTTGGCTTGGTTATGTGTCTTGTTGTGGCCAATGGTATGTTAGCAAACATAATGAGAGAAAAACCTCAACATGTACTTGCATGATTTGGTTTGCTTTCTTGTTCTATCTAAATGAGAAGATCATCCTCTAGGTAGCTGTTTTCCCACCAGTCTGGGTACCAGAATGAACACATATAAAGAGGACCTAAATTTAACTCACACCCTAAAACAGAGCCACCTCTGCCAATTCACAGACCTACAACCTAAAGCACAGTTTCCCAAACTGACCTGCAGACCTGTGAGCATGGGAAAAAGTGTTTATTGTTATATGCCACTGGGTGTTGGGGTAATTTACTATGGAGCATTGCTGTGTCAATAGCTGGCTGATATACCAGCAAAAGCATTGTAACTATTGCAGACATTAAATAATCATATAATTAAATGTAATTCTCCCTCGCTAAATTACAAGGGCCAAAGGGCAGAAACTGTGTCTATTTTCGCTTTTTATTATATTCCAGCACTTAGCCCATTAAATTGCATAATAAATCTTTATTGGTTTAATATTATTAAGAAAGGCTGAAATAATAATATACATGGAAAATGTTAAAATCAGTTGATAGAATAAGTAATATTTATATCTTCATTCTTTCCTGTATGATATTACTTGTCTGTATTGTAATAATGTTTTTGTATAATAAACATGAATTGCTTTATAATCTGGAATAAAAGCAAGAAAAAACTATTTTCACTAAGAAAAAATACATATATAATTATCTGGAAAGAAATACTGTCATGGGTCACACAAGAAGTCATTTGCATGAGTTAAATCTATATATAGCTCCAAATTCAGGAGACTGTAAGTTCACACAAAGGAGATAAATATTTAGGTGTCAGAATAGTAAATAAGGTCTTGGTTAGCAGCAAGATTTAAGACCAGGCTGAGACAGACTGGGCTTTGCTTTGTTTTGCTTTGCTTTCTAGGATCAGAGATAAATATCCAAGGTAAGCCAAGAAAAAGCAGAGAAATTTTGGGAGGCTGGATCAAATGAAAATGCTTGTAAGCTACTTGTTATGAATGAACTCACTTTTTCACACTCGTTTCATAAATTTTTGGTTACTAAGGGCATCTCTCCAGTCACATCTCTTCACCTTCTATCACATCCCACTCCCAACTTCTCTGCTGTCTGCCTTCACCCCATCTTCTGAGGTGGGAACTTTGCTCTCTTCTCAGGATCCTTCAGGCCCCAGGGCCTTGGTTCACTTGGATCCTTTCATGCCTAGATCTCAGGATTCAAGGATACAGCAATCAGATGTAAGGAACCAGCTCATATACAGAGATACTGATCATTCTTAAAGATGTAGCATTGAATAAAAACTAAAACCTATGGAAAAATTAGACTTATTATAGAAGATAGTTTATTTAAGTTTAAAAGGTGTACATTCACATGTAACTTTTGGGTGGGTTACATATACAAGGACATGTATTAAACATTTGAAAGGGTGCCTAACTGAAAAGAAGAATGAGTATGGGCATAGAGAATAAATGGCAGAAGGAAGGAAGGAAGAGTAAAATGAGACTACACATTTGTAAGGACAGAGAACAGGTTTCGCTTTAAATGATTTCAACGAGGGGCTATTAATGAAGGATCTACTCACAATGGTGTGGGGAGAATGAAGGTGAAAGGAAAAGAATGGGAAGGTATATTGGTTTTTTATTGCTGCTGTAACAAATTACCAAAAATTTAGTGGCTTAAAACAACATAAATGTATTATCCTACAATTCTGTAAGGGTGATGGTTAATTTTACGTGTCAACTTGACTGGGCTAAGGGATCCCCAGGTAGTTGTTGAGACATGATTTCTGGGAGTGTCTTTGAGGGTGTTTCTGGAAGAGATTGGCTTTGGAATCATTAGACTGGGTAACGAAGATTCACACTCACCCATGTGGTGGGCATAAGCCAATTCACTGAGAGCTCACACAAAACAAAAAAGGCAGAAAGGTGAATTCTCTCACTCTGCCTTTGCGCTGAGACATCAATCTTCTCCTGCCCTTGGACATTGGAGCTCCTGGGTCTCAGGTCTTCAAACTCTGGGATTTATACCAGCCCTCCCTCAAATTCTCAGGCCTTCTGCCTCAGACTGAATTACACCACTGGCTTTCCTGGGTCTCCAGCTTGCAGATGGCAGGTTGTGGGACTCCTCAGCCTCCATAATCACATGAGCCAATTCTCATAATAAATCTCCTCTTATATATCTCTCTATATATATCCTATTGGTTCTGTTTCTTTGGAGAACCCTAATATAGTAGGTCAAAAGTCTGACATGGATCTCACTGGGCTAAAATCAAGGTGTTGGAAGGGCTGCCTTCCTTCTAGTGTCATCAGGGGAGAATGTGTTGCCTTGCCTTTTCCAGTTTCTAGAGGCTATTTACATGCCCTGGCTCACAGCCTCTTTCTCCACCTCCAAAGCCAGCAACATCTGCTTTCTCTCGCTCTCTGACTCTGCTCTATTGTCACATCTCTTACTACAGCTGGGAAAGGTTCTCTGCTTCTAATGACCTTTATTAGATCAGGCCCACCCAATCCTTGGGAGACTGGGAAGGAAATGTTTGGTTTTGTGTCTTAAAGTGAACAAGGAAAGATTTGGACAGAGATAAATCAGTGTGTAGGTTACACCACATTCACTCTTGTCTCCCCTCATTCTTCATCTTGTTGCACAGTGGAGCCAGGTAGAAATCACCAAAGCAAAGAAATATGGAGAGGTGGGGAGAAGTGCAGAAAAGAGAATGAAGACACAGCAAGAATGTAGGCCAGTCAAAATTTTTGTGGAGGGCTTTTTATTTAAAAAAAAAAAAATTCTTTTCCAAAGTGGTAGAAATTCTCCTTCAACATGTCAGTGTGTGCCTTCAACATGGAGTCTTGTTTTTAATTTATATATTAATATGACAATCCATGTAGCCAGAACACGATATTTTACTGTACAAACTGCTCATTTAACTCTGAGTTAGATTCTATTATGAATCCCTCTCAGAGGCATCACTTCTAAGACCATTGCTCTCTATTCTCTGATTTTATTTTAAGGGGCACTTGTCCCCCTTTGATATCCATTTCATTTTATATCCAGGCTATAAATTCCATCTTAGGCACAGTTTCTGTTTGATTTTGAAGCTGTGAAAAATCCCATCATGTCTGGCCAAAAAGTAAAATTTGATGGATACCACCAGTGGAAAGCAAAATCTCTTCCTGTTGCATATACACTCTAGGTCTAAGATCATCCTCAAAGCCACTCTAGCTTTACCCAGAGGCCCTGAGGATTTGGAACTTTTCCCGCCTGGGGGACAGTGACTCGGGGGTTCACTTAGACTGTAACAGCTGATCCTGAGACTTTTATGCATACAAGCAGTTGAGGAAATTCAAAATCAAGAGCAGGTAGAGACTGGGGAGGAGGAACAGATAGGGCAGCCACTCTACATGCTGAAATCTGAAATAAAACAGAAAACTATCCAGAAGATCTTAGTTCCAGTTCAGCCTTAGACAAGCTTGAGGCAAATCTTGTAATTAATAAATAATTTATTCCTTTATACCAGGGTGTCTAGCATTCAGCCCATAGAGTAGATTGCATTTATTTTGATTGAGCATTTACTATGTGTCAGGTGCTGTAAAAAGTCCATTTTAATTCCTCTCAATAAACATGAAGTCATTTCTATTTTCACCTCCTCTGTAAAGAAGAGGAAGAATTAGAAAGTTTAAGTAATTGTGCCCCAAATTTAACACAGCTAAGTGATGGAGGCAGGATCCTCAGATCCCACAGTCTGAGGGTTTAACCACCACACAGCAAATGTAGTTCAGTCGACCCTGGGCAAGATTCCTCCTGAGCTATTAATGGATAAAAAATAACCAACAAAGAAAGAATGAAAAATCCATTGCCTAATTAGTTTGCTCACATAAACATCGAAGGACTAACATTCCACAAGTAAAGAATGTTTAAAGTTTGATCTACTGTGGAGAAACTGAGTTCACTTGCCACAGAAATGGCATTGGTAATGAAAACATTGTTAGAAATGTATTTTTTATTTAAATAGGTTTGTAGGGAATAGGTGGTGTTTGGTTACATAAATAAGTTCTTTAGTGGTGATTTCTGAGATTTTGGTGCACCCATCGCCCAAGCAGTGTACCCTGTACCCAACGTGTAGTCTTTTATCCCTCGCCATCTCCTTCCCTTTCCCCTGAGTCTTCAAAGTCCAATGTATCATTCTTATGCCTTTGCATTCTCATAGCTTAGCTACCACATATTGGTCAGAACATACGATATTTTGTTTTCCATTTTTGAGTTACTTCACTTAGAATAATCATCTCCAATTCCATCCATGTTGCTGCAAATGCCATTATTTCATTCCTTTTTATGGCTGAGTAATATTCCATGGTATATATACACCACACTTTCTTTATCCACTCGTTGATTGATGGGCATTTGGACTGGTTCCATATTTTTGCAAACTGCGAATTGTGCTGCTATAAACAAGTGTGCATAAGTATCTTTTTCATATAATGACTTCTTTTCCTCTGGGTAGATACCTAGTGGGATTGCTGGATCAAATGGTAGATCTACTTTTTGCTCTTTAAGGAATCTCCACACTGTTTTCCATAGTGGTTGTACTAGTTTACATTCCCACCCACAGTGTAAAAGTATTCCGTTTTCACCCAACATCTATTATTTTTTGATTTTTTGATTATGGCCATTCTTGCAGGAGTAAAGTGGTATCGCATTGTGGCTTTGATTTGCATTTCCCTGATAATTAGTGCTATTGAACATTTTTCCATATGTATATTGATCCGTTTTCATACTGCTATGAAGAAATACCCAAGACTGGGTAATTAATAAAGAAAAAGAGGTTTAATGGACTCACAGTTCCACATGGCTGGGGAGGCCTCACAATCATGATGGAAGGCAAAGGAAGAGCAAAGGCACGTCTTACATGGCAGCAGGCAAGAGAGCCTGTGCAGGGGAACTGCCCTTTATAAATCCATCAGATCTCATGAGACTTATTCACTATCATAAGAAAAACCTGCTCCCATGATTCAATTACCTCCCACCAGGTCCCTCCCATGACACATGGGGATTATGGGAGCTACAATTCAAGATGAGGTTTGGGTGGGCACACAGCCAAACCATATCAATATGCTTGTTGGACATTTGTGTATCTTCTTTTGAGAATTGTCTATTCATGTGCTTAGCCTATTTTTGATGGGATTGCTGGTTTTTTTCTTCTAATTTGTTTGAGTTCTTCGTAGATTCTGGAAATTAGTCCTTTGTCAGATGAATAGATTGTGAAGATTTCCTTCCACACTGTGGGTTGTCTGTTAACCCTGCTGATTATTTCTTTTGCTGTGCAGAAGCTTTTTAGTTTAATTAAGTCCCATCTATTTATCTTTGTTTTTGTTGCATTTGCTTTTGAGTTCTTGGTCATGAAGTCTTTGCCTAAGCCAATGTCTAGAAGGGCTTTTCTGATATTATCTTCTAAATGTTTATGGTTTCAGGTCTCAGATTTAAGTATTTGATTCATCTTGAGTTAATTTTTGTATAAGGTGAGAAATGAGCATCCAGTTTCATTTTTCTACATGTGGCTTACCAATTACCCCAGCATCATTTGTTGATCTGTTAAGTCTTTTCCTCACTTTATGTTTTTGTTTGTACTGTCAAAGATCAGTTGGCTACAAGTATTTGGCTTTATTTCTGGGTTCTCTATTTGGTTCCATTGGTCTATGTGCCTATTTTTATGCCAGTACCGTGCTGTTTTGGTAACTATGGCCTTATGGTATAGTTTGAAGTCAGGTAATGTGATGCCTCCAGATTTGTTCTTTTTGCTTAGTCTTGCTTTGGCTATGCAGGCTCTTTTTTGGTTCCATATGAATTTTAGGATTGTTTATTCTAGCTCTGTGAAGAATGATAGTAGTATTTTGATGGGAATTGCATTGAGTTTTTAGATTGCTTTTAGCAGTATGATCATTTCCACAATATTGATTCTGCCCATCCGTGAGCATGGGTTGTGTTTCCGTTTGTTTGTGTCATATATGATTTCTTTCAGCAGTGTTTTGTAGTTTTCTTTGTAGAGGTATTTCACCTACCTCCTTGGTTAGGTATATTTCTAAATTTTTTTTGGCACCTATTGTGAAAGGAGTTGACTTCTTGATTTGATTCTCAGCTTGGTCTTTGTTATTTCTTTTCTTCTGCTGGGTTTGGGTTTGGCTTGTTCTTGTTTCTCCAGTTCCATGAGGTGTGACTTTAGATTGTCTATTTGTGCTGTTTCAGACCTTTTGATGTAGGCATTTAATGCTATAAACTTTCCTCTTAGCACCACTTTTGCTGTATCCCAGAGGTTTTGGTAGGTTGTGTCACTATGATCATTCAGTTCAAAGAATTTTTAATTTCCATCTTGATTTCATTGTTGACCCAATGATCATTCAGGAGTGTGTTATTTGATTTCCATGAATTTGCATGGTTTTGAGGTTCCTTTTGGAGTTGATTTCCAGTTTTATTCCACTATGGTCTGAGTGAGTACTTGATATAATTTCGAGTTTCCTAAATTTGCTGAGACTTGTTTTGTGGCCTATAACATGGTCTATATTGGAGAATATTCCATGTGCCAATGCATAGAATGTATATTCTGCAGTTGTTGGGTGAAATATTCTGTAAATATCTGTTAAGTCCATTTGTTTTTTTGGTTGACTTTGTTTTGATGAGCTGTTTAGTGCTGTCAGTGGAGAATTAAAGTCCTCCACTATTATTGTGTTGCTGTCTATCTCATTTCTTAGGTCTAGTAGTAACTGTTTTATAAATTTAGGAGCTCCAGTGTTAGGTGCATATGTGTTTAGAATTGTGATATTTTCCTCTTGTACCAGTCCTTTTATCATTATATAATGTCCCTCTTTGTCTTTTTTAACTGCTGTAGCTTTAAAGTTTGTTTTGTCTGATGTAAGAGTAGCTACTCCTGCTTGCTTTTTGTGTCCATTTGCATGGAATATATTTTTCCATTCTTTACCTTAAGTTTATGTGAGTCCTTATGTGTTAGGTGAGTCTCCTGAAGACAGCAGAAAGTTGGTTAGTGAATTCTTATCCATTCTGCCATTCTGTATTTTTTAAATGGAGCATTTGAGCCATTTACAGTCTATTAGGTTGCTTCAAAAGCAATTGCAGTTTCTGCCATTTTGACAAAAACTGCAATTACTTTTGAAGCAACCTAATAGCATTAAGATGTGAGGTACTATTCTATTCATTATGCTATTTGTTGTCTGAATACCTTGTTTTTCTTTTTCATTGTGTCATTGTTATATAGGTCCTGTGAGATTTATACGTTACGGAGATTCTATTTTGGTGTATTTCGAGGATTTGTTTCAAGATTTAGAGTTCCTTTTAGCAGTTCTAGTAGTGCTGGCTTGGTAGTGGTGAATTCTCTCAGCATTTGTCTGGAAGAGACTGTATTTGTCCTTCATTTATGAAGCTTAGTTTCACTGGATATGAAATTCTTGGCTGATAATTGTTTTGTTTAAGGAGGCTGAAAATAGGACCCCAATCCTCTCTAGCTTGTCGGGTTTCTGCTGAGAAATCTGCTGTTAATCTGATAGGTTTTCCCTTGTAGGTTACCTGATGCTTTTGCCTCACAGCTCTTAAGATTCTTTCCTTTGTCTTTACTTTAGATGATCTGATGACTATGTGTATAGACAATGATCTTCTTGTGATGAATTTCTCAGTTGTTCTTTGAGCTTCTTGTATTTGGATGTCTAGATCTCTAGCAAGGCCAGGAAGGTTTTCTTCGATTATTCCTTCAAATATATTTTCCAAACTTTTAGATTTCTCTTCTTCCTCAGGAACACTAGTTATTCTTAGGTTCAGATGTTTAACATAGTCCCAAACTTCTTGGAGGCTTTGTTCATTTCTTAAATTTTTTTCTTTATTTTTGATGGATTGGGTTAATTCAAAAGCCTTGTATTAAGCTCTGAAGTTCTTTCTTCTGCTTGTTCAGTTCTATTATTGAGATTTCCTGTGCATTTTGTATTTCTCTAAGTATGTACTTGATTTCCAGAAGTTGTGATTGTTTTTTATTTATGCTCTCTATTTCACTGCAGAATTTTCCTTTCATATCCTGTATCATGTTTTTCATTTTTTCAAGTTGGACTTCACCTTTCTCTGGTGCCCCCTGGATTAGCTTAATAATCGATCTTCTGAATTCTTTTTCTGCCAATTCAGAAATTTCATCTTGGTTTGGATCCATTGCTGTTGAGCTAGGATGATCTTTTGGAGGTGTTAAAGAACCGTGTTTGTCATATTACCAGAATTGTTCTTCTGGTTCCTTCTCATTTGGGTAGACTATGTCAGAGGGAAGATCTGGGATTCAAGGGCTGCTGTTCAGATTCTTTTGTCCCACAGGGTGCTCCCTTGATGTGGTGTTCACTCCCTTCCCCTAGGAATGGGGCTTCCTAAGAGCTGAACTGTAGTAATTATTTTTGCTCTTCTGGGTCTAGCCACCCAGCGGAGCTACTGGACTCTGAGCTGGTACTGGGGGTTGTCTGCAAAGAATCCTGTAATGTGATCCATCTTCAGGTCTGGTAGCCATGGATACCAGCACCTGCTTCAGTGGAGGCAGCAGGGGAGTGAAATGGACTCTGCGAGGGTCCTTGGTTGTGTTTTTGTTTAGTGCGTTGGTTTTGTGTTGGTTGGCCTCCAGCCAGGAGGTGGCACTTTCAACAGCACATCAGCTGTGGTCCTATAGGGAGGATGCAAGCTTGCCCTAGGGACACCTGGTTTAGTATTTAGGAGTCTCAGGTGGTAGGCAAAGCCACAGACCTCCCAAGAGATTATGATGTTTGTCTTTGGCTACCAGGGAGGGTAGAGAAAGACTACCAGGTAGGGGCAGGGATAGGTGTGTCTGAGCTCAGCCTCTCATTGAGCAGGGCTTGCTGTGGCTGCTGTGGGGGATGGGGGTGTGGTTCCCAATCCTATGGAGTTATATTCCCAGGGGGATTATGGCTGCCTCTGCTGAGTTACACAGGTCGCCAAAGAAGTGAGAAAAAAGCTGGCAGTCACCAGTCTCACCCCTCTCCCATTCCTAAAGACCAGTCTTACTCCCACCATGCCCCCTCCCCACTCAACAGCACCAAGTCTATTTCCAGGCAGCTGGTGACCAGGGCTGAGAACTTGCCCCAGACCACGAGCCTCTCCATTGAGAAAGCAAGCAGACTCACAGTTTTTCAGCATCTCAGGGAGCCTGCAGTGGTGATCCAGTTCCTTCAAAGGGTCTGTGGATTCTCTCAGCTTTCCTTGTATGTTCGTGTGGTAGTTCTTGGAGCAAAAGTTCAAAATGAGAGTCTCCACATGCTAATCTATCTGTCCAAGTGGGGCTGCAGGCTGGTCCTGCCTCCTATCTGTCATCTTAATCCCTTCCTAGAAATTTCTTTTTTATAGCTTTACTGTGATATAATTTAAATAATAAACTTTACTTACTTCAGTGTGCAATTGAATGGTTTTTAGTAAACTTAGAGTTCTGCAACCATCACCTCTATCTAATTCCAGAACATTTTTATCACCCCAGAAAGAAACACCTTGCCAATCGGTAGTCACTCCCCATTCCCCACCCCACCTTACTCTACTCCCGGCCCCTGGCAACCACTAATCTATTTTCTATCTCTATGAATTTGCCTATTCTGGACATTTCATATCAATTGAATCATACAATATGTGGTCTTTTATATCCAAGTTCCTTCACTTAGCATAATATTTTTGAAGTCCAGCCACAGTGGAACAGTATTGGTACCTCATTCCTTTTCATTGCCCAATAGTATTCTATTGTATGGATAGACCACATTTTGTTTATCCATTCACCCATTGATGGACATTTGGATTGTTTCTACTTTTTAACTATTATGAATAAAGCTGCCATGAATACTGACATGCAAGCCTTTGTGTAAACATGTGTTTTCATTCTCTTCCATACACAGACAGGAGTGAAATTGCTGGGTTGTATGGTAAGTTAATATTTAACTTTTTAAGGAACTGCCAAACCATATTCCAAAGTGGCTGCACTATTTTGCCTTGCCACAACCAATGGTTCAAGGCTCTAACTTCTCTACATCCTTGCCAAAACTACATATTGCCTGTTTTTATTGGTTACATCTACCCTGGTGGGTGTGAAGTAGTATCTCGTTGTGGTTTTGATGTGCATTTCCCTAATGGCTTATATGTTGAGCAGTTTTTCATGTGCTTATTGAGCATTTGTACAACTTCTTTGAAGAAATGTTTATTCACGTAGGTTGCACATTTTTAATTGGGTTTTTTATTAAATAGTTGCAAAAGTACTTTACATATTCTAGATAAAAGTCCTTTATTACATTACAATTTGAAATGCTTGTCTTTTCATTTTCCTAATGATGTCGTTTGAAGCACAAAGGTTTAATTTTTAAGAAGCCCAGATTATCATTTTTTTCTTCTATTGCTTGTAATTTTTGTGTCATATCTAAAAAAAATTTGTCTAACCTCAGGTCACAAAAATTTACTTCCATGTTTTTTTCTAAGAGCTTTATAGTTTTAGCTCTTACATTTATGTCTATGATTTTTGTGTATGGTATGAGGGCGAGGTCTAAATTCATTCTTTTGCATGTGGATATCCAGTTGTCCCAGTACCGTTCCTTTGATTTATATGTCTCTTCTTATGCCAGTACCACACTTCCTTAATTACTCTAGCCTTGTAGTAAGTTTTGAAATCACAAAGTTTAAATGCTCCAACTTTGTTCTTCTTTTTCAAGGCTACATTGGCTATCCTGGGTCCCATGCATTTTCTTGCATTTCTACATAAATTTCAGCTTGTCAATTTCTAAAAAAAAAAAAAAAAAAATAGCACGATGGAATTTTGATGGGGATTGCATTGAATTTATAGGACCGTTTGAGAAGAAATGCCATCTTAATAACATTGAGTCTCCCAATGCATCAACATGCAGTGTATCTCCATTTATTCAAATCTTCTTAAATTTCTGTCAGCATTGTTTTATAGTTTTCGGTGCAGAAGTCTTGGTCTTTTGTTAAGTTTGTTTCTAAATATTTTCTTATTTTTGATGCTATTGTGAACGGTGTTGTTTCCTTAATTTCAGTTTTTGGATTGTTCATTACTAGTAAATAAAAATGCAATTAATCTTTGTATATTGATCTTGTATCCTACGACCTTGCTGAAGTTGTTAGTTAGTTCTAGTGGTAGTTTTTGTGACTATCTCAGAATTTTCTACACCCTGGATCATACTGTCTGAAAATAAAGACAGTTCTACTTCTGCCTTTCCAACCTGAATGCTTTTTGTTTTTCTTGCTTTATTGCACTAAGACTTCAAGTATGATATTGAATGGGAGTGGTGAGAGAAGACATACTTGTCTCATTTCCAATCTTCAGGGGAAAGCTTTAGTTTTACACCATTAAGTATGATGTTAGCAGTAGGGCATTCATACATCACATTTATTTGGCTGAAGAAGTTTCCTTCTATTTCTAGTTTGGTCAGAGTTCTTGCATCAATTGGTGTGGAATTTTGTCAAATGATTTTTCTGCATCTATAAAAGTGATCATGTGGTTAGAAATTTATATTTTTTTCTTTTTGAGTGAAAATAGAAGGTAGTTATGTACTGCTTCCACTGCAACATTTGTAAGGAGAATTTATGCTACTAACTTTGCAATAAGGTTCATTGCATAAGAGATGGAGGAACTTATCAAAAATTGTTTATTTATTCGTTCTGCAGTCCCTCCTGAAAAGGCTTTTGACAGATACCAATTAATTCCTCAGATAGTTTTTGTTGTTGTTGTTAAAAAAAATCTGCAGCGTTTGGTGTTGGCTAATTTGGTTATTTAGTCAGAAAGTACAAGTTTTCACATTCAAACTGATTGAACAAATTAACCTTAAGACTGCACTTATTCTGTATAGATTCCACTGAGTTCAATACATGAGACTTTAAAAATTACAGACCTATTAGGTAGAAATAAAATGACAATATCAGAAGAGAGTCATATACTTTTATGCATCAAATTATACTTCAAACTTCTGAAGCTTTCTTTGAAAGGCAGGCCTCACAATGTATCTGTATTAAGCATCTGTTCTATATGTGTGGCTCAGTTTCAGGAGCAACCATTTAGGGTGAACATGAACTATGCTTCTCTAAGACATACTGTCCCTGGAATCTGGAGATGTATATAATTTCTAGGATTAAACAGAAACTTCTGACCATATGGCCATACTCTGGCAATGTTTATCTCCACATGACTTTAAAAATACATATCTTATAAAAATATAATGGCAAAGATGAAAATTACCAATCATGCATTTATTCAACAGGTGCATATTGGTCACCTACTACATGCCAAGTTCTGTGATGGGCACTGAAGATACAATGTTAGGCAAAATAGAAACAATCTTTGTTTTAAGCAGCTTACATACTAATGAGGGAGAGGGATACTTAACAATTACACAAATAATTATATTCATACATGATAAATGCTGTAAAGGAAATGTACAGAGAACTATAAGAGAGAATAGTTGGGAGGATCCAACCTAGTCTGGAGAGGTTATTCACATATTCCCTGAAGAACAGGCAGTCAGGTTAAAATCTAACATACAAGCAGGAATATGTCAGCAATAATCTTCCTTTTTCATTTGTCTGCCTTCACTCTTCCATTGCCCTCTTTGTTCTTGGCTAAGAAATATATAAATGTGAAGGTCATGAGACAGGAGTATGGTTCTTTCGAGGAGATGAGAGAAGGTCAATATGGCTGAAGCTTTTCAGGCTGAGTTTTGGGGAACTAGCATGTAAAGACAAGAAAGAAAAGGAGGAGCCATGAAAATAACCAAGAAGGAGTGGCCAAGGAGAATCTGGTGTTCTAGAAACCAAGCGAGTGGAATATTTTAAGAAGGATGAAGGAAAGGCTGTATTGAATACTGCTAAGAGGTCAACAGAGATAGGATTGAAAATGTTTATTGTGCTTAGCAATACACAGGACATCGGTGATCTTATCAAAAGCAATTTTGGTTGATGGTAGTCAGAAAAAATGCTAAAGCAGAGTAAATTAAAGAGTGAATTAGTCACTATAAGGCAGGTATTATTATAAAAATGAACTGCAAAATTTCAGTGGTTTAACACATTTATTGTTGCTTTTTCTTATTTCTTGCTATTGTAACATGTACAATGCACATCAGCAGGGGTTTTCTGTGAAAATCACTGGATTGCCTAGAGCAACAGACATTCTATCATCCTAAAGTTGGACCATCTACATTATCATCTACCTCAGTTGCTGTGGCAGAGAAAGAAAGCATAGAGACCCATGAACTCATTCTTGGCCAGACTACCCACATGATGCCCTACTGCAAAGGAAGCAGAAAGTGAAGATTTTCATCTGCTGATGAAAAGGAGAACCAGACATTTGTGACTTCTAGTAACATCTACAAAATAAATAGGAGATAAGGAAACAGAGATAGTGAGCATAAGGCACCATTCTAGGAAGCTTAGTTAAAAAATAAATGAAGATATAGGATAGGAGCTAGACAGGGATATAATGCCTGGGAGAAGTGGTGTGTGTGTGTGTGTGTGTGTGTGTGTGTGTCTGTGTGTGTGTGCGTGCTTTCATAGCAGTGCTTAAATCAAGCTTAATGTTTAGGAAAAATCCAGGAAAGAAAGTAATGGGATAAAGACACAAAAGAGACAAAAATAACAATAATAATAATGAAATGAGGTTCCACCAAAAAGCAGGAATGATGGAATCTAGAGGAGAGTGGAGGGTTTGACCTAGGATATAAAAAGAAACACTTTGTCCATTGTAAAAGAAAGAAGGAAATGAGCAATGAATTAAGATGCAAATAGATTCTGAAAATCAATGACCAAAGGTTGAGGGAGTTCCTTTCAATAGTGTTCAGGCCAGACACAGTGGCTCCTGCCTATAATCCCAGCACTTTGGGAGGCTGAGGCAGGAGGATTGCTTGAGGCCAGGAGTTCAAGTTCAGCCTTGGCAATATAGTGAGATCCTGTCTCTACAAAAACATTTTTTAAAAATTATCTGGGTGTAGTAATACACACCTGTATTCCCAGCCACTTGGGAGGCTGAGGTGGGAGGACTGCTTGAGCCCAGGAGTTCAAGGCTGCACTCTAGCCTAGGTGACAAAGTAAAATCCTGTCTCCAAAAATAAATAAAATAACAGCGTTCAATTTCCACATGAAGTGTGAAGTAAGGTCATCCACTACGAATGAGAACAGAGTGATGGTAGAGGAGATAATCAGAAGTTTGAGGAAGATAAAAGATGTATGAGATAGTGACTCCACGAAGTACAGAATGAGCAAGTAGGCCTGCTGGGCAGTTTTGAAGGCCTGCTTGGGCCTGATAATCATCAGTTTAGCAGGATAATCTATTCTGTTATGGAAGTTCCTCCAGAAATACTGAGTTATGCAACTGGCCCATATGAAGATGACAAATGATTGAGTTCACCCAAGTGATAGTGACTGGAGGAAAAGGAAGAGGGTGGTTAAAAATATTTACAAGGGAATGGTTGTATTGATAAGAACTATCTAATCTATACTGGATAAAGAGGGGAGTGGGATCGGGGGAGCACGGTACACAGGAAAAAGTGGAAAGGTCAATGGATTGAGGAACTTGTTGAAATTAAAGAACTGTTAAAGAGAACGCATCTCAGTGATAAGCTGGAAAGGTAGGAAGTTGTGAACAGAGTGAAATGTTCCTAATGTGGAGATGGTATGGTTTTCAATGGTGATGGTATCCAGTGTTTGACTGTGGGATTGGGTGGCTGAGGAAAGAGCGAATAAGAAAGCCATCGAAGATGAAAAGGTTAAAAAACAGCAAACACAGTGTTGGGTGGTTCCCCCATGGGGACATTAATTTAATCCCAGAATAATGGGGAAAAAACTGTGAAAACTTTGACATAGGAGCCAAATCTTTAATACATGAGGAGGAAAGTACGTTGGACGTTAACAAGTGATTCAAAGGGAAAAAGGAAAGGACGATATACTCTCAAAAGAGATGAGGAGGGAGCAACAGTCTAAAAGCGACAAATGAATCTAAAAATACTTGAATTAAGCTCTTCTGGAGAAGCATAGATCCCATTCGATCTGTAAAATGTCAAGATTCACATCAACTTTCTCAAAAATTGATTAGTGGCCAGCACTTGACCTAGAAATTTGCAAATTTGTATGAATAAAGTTGATTAAACTACTTTTGGACTGCTTTCGTATTTATATAAAAAACACATTTGCATGAAACTAATAATCTATGCTTCACTGTTGTTACTAAATTTTAAAAATTTGTGCAGCTGTACCCATGTGGAATTCTGATCACATGGGCATAGCACTCCTTGCCTGAGCTAGCTGTTCTTACCCTCTTTCACACTAAAGAAAGATATTAGAATACGATGAATACCTTTGATCTTTTTTATGTTTATAAGTAAATAATTTACAAAACTTCTACACTTTAAGCGTTAGTAACACATTACTTTCTTCCAACCTTACAACAAAATATAGGACTCCAGTGTGTAAAGATCCCATGTCTTAGCTAGACCCCTCAGGCAGTTCTTACGAAACTCCTTTTCCTCTTCAAATTTGCTTTTGTCATTCCTGTTGCCCAATATGAAAATGGAGTTGGGGAAGCGTAAAAGGTGTCACACAGTTAAACTTCCACAAGGTTCTCCCTGCTGTTCAGAGCTAGCCTATGCAGGCCTACAGTTAATTGTTTACAAGTATTATTTCCTTGATCTACAGCAAGACAGAGGTTTAACTTCAAAATCTGTCCTGGAGTGATGATTCTTTTTAAGAAACTCAGAATTGTATCTACTTCAGTATGGCTTTCAAATGTGTCATTTGAAACACTGTCATTTAATTTTATTTTCACAAATAGGGATAAATCAGCCTTAAAATGAGAAGTCCTAGGGTGGTAACAGCTTCCTGCTGTTGCTATTCTCTGGGTGCTTTCTCATCCCTTATCGTTCCCTTAACCTCACCCTTACCTCTATAAGCTGTCTGTTAAAATTCTCTGAGCGTGCCATTTGTTTTTCTGCCGGGACCCTGGCTCTGCCCTTGCTAAAAAAAAATTCAAAATGTTCAGCATTCTCCAAACTCTACTGACCCAGACGGTTAGAGAGCTTGGGAACTGGTAATGACAGGTCAAAATGTTCTCCTCAGAACACTTGTTCTGGGGTACACCCTGACCATCCCTGCTGTGCTAAGGTCCACTTAAACTTCATGAGGAACTAAGCATGTGTGCCCACAAACTGGTCTTTCTTATGTAGTTGCAAGGTCACTGCACGAGGGTGATGCCTGTTCATTACTATATACACGGTGGGCAAAAGAGCAAGATGAGCTAGTGGGGTAGAAAGAAATGATAGCCGGATGACAGATCATAGTGACATGGTTTGCTAAAGACAGTGTTTGCAACCACACATATAAGGTGGTATTTTAGAATGATATATTTGGGAGCACGGGGTTCACTTGATCTTGTGAACTGGCAGAATCTCTCAGAAGCAACAGAATATGACATCATCACCAACCAAGAAGGTCTCTTGAAAGGAACTGGGGCAACGCGGAAGTCTGCTTACCAAACATCCCTCTCAGTCCACTGTCTCCTGGTATGCTCTGCTGGGAATGTATTCTTTGTGCTTATCACAGGAAACCATGACTTGTACAATATTCACACGTCAGAGAGTTCATTTTCACAGAATCTTCAACCTAATCCTTTGTGGGATATGGCAAGCTCTTTGGGAAGCTATTAAAGATTATTGGGGGAAAATAGGTAGTATGGTCAAATATATCTAGGAAACACTGTGTTAAGCAAAATGAAACTGTGTTCTGCAGAAAAGCTGGAGCTGGATATGCTCCTGTGCATTGTGCCTCTCCAAGCAGGAAATATGGTATGCAGAGTTTCCCAACCTGCACATAACAAGGAACACTTTTGTCAAAGGCACGCCCACGAGACTTTGAGCAACACTCTCCTACGGTTAGAAACATTATGGGTGTTCAGTGGGGGTGGGGGGATGCTATTGAAAACAGCAGGATGGTAAAGAAATCTTCAAAGGAAGGAATTCAGTCCCCGTCAATCCTCCAGTTGTTGCTGAACCAGAAACGCGAGTCACTCTAAAGCTGACTGAATTGTACAGCTTATTGAATTTACTCTGAACACTTCATTTGAAATTTGGCAACATCCCTGATTGTCAGAGGTTTTTAATCTGGTACAAAAGGTTACAGAGGAATGCTCCTGCCCAGATCTGGCAGCCTATAGAAGACTTTTTAATTAACTTTAAAAGGTCTGTGTGAGTCCTGCACATGATAGGATATATAAAACACACACCTCCATTGCAGGAGTCAGGGAAGCAACTGGAGCATTTCCAAAGCCACCTGACTATCATTTTGGGAAGAGTGAATTTCTTGTTTTGAAATTCAAGTTCATAAAGGATTAGATTTTTTAAAATAAAATAAAATGAAGCCTTACCAACATAAGCTACAGGGTCAGTGGAGCCTTTATTACAGGTAGGTTGTTCTTTCAGAATAAAATCCACACTGAGCCTTTTGTTCTGAAAAGGAGGCACCCTCCATGGATGAGTGACATGGGGAAGAGAAGATCCTTACAAGAGAGATTATAAATGATGACAGTGGAACACAATGACCTTAAGACTTAAAGAAATCCCTCGGGGAAGAGAAAACAGCACGAAGTCATTCTAAGCAAAGTCTGGTGGCCCTCTGACACTGCGGACACAATATGGTGACACTAGACTTAAAACCTTGTACAATGACACCTGCTGGGTCCTGCTTTTTGCCCTTTGCCACAAATGAGCAGGTCCATTAGTCCTACCTTATCCCCCCCACCCCTGAATGCCAGTGCATTTAACAAAGTGTATGTCGTTGAGGGTGGAGGTGGAAGGCTAGTAGGTACAAAAGAGTTCATCTTGCCTTATAAGTACCATGCACTAACTAATTGCACCCTGGAGCTACAAGAGTTCATTCTGAAAAGCCACTTCATCCTAAATCCCCAATCTCTGAGCTATGAGCTTCATTTGGAGGGAATT
The DNA here is from genome assembly GCF_006542625.1 of Nomascus leucogenys. Taxonomy (NCBI): domain Eukaryota; kingdom Metazoa; phylum Chordata; class Mammalia; order Primates; family Hylobatidae; genus Nomascus; species Nomascus leucogenys. The sequence goes on from NC_044406.1 coordinate 49,206,623, forward strand.
AGGGTAGGGAAATCTATGAACTCCTCTCTTGGCCAGTTAAATAAACTAATATGCCTCACACATACATGGACTGCTAATTTTTTTCTAATTATTTGTAGAAGCTGTGGTAAGGAATAGACTACTTAAGCCTAACTTAGTAAACTAAGTAATGTTTTTAAATGATCATAACTATTATATAATGAATACTGAAATAACAGCAGCAGCAGCTTCCCGAAATATTTGGATTTTAAAAATATTTATACCTGAAGAGGCTAAGAATTGCTGGTGTAATCTTCCCATCATTTTCTGACAAATCTGCTCTGAAACCTCCCCACATATATGTTTTCTTAAATATCCCTCAGAAGGAAAATTCTCTGTGGCCAGCGGTAGAATACTTCATTCAGCAATGAATTGTTCATCGTTTATTGTATTGAACCAACACTCAGAATTCAGCAGTTGTAGACCCCACAGTGATTCAACTTCACAGGTTTCCTGCAAACGTGTTCACACAGACTACCATAGACTGAAGAGGTGCCTGGAAACATATGGGAAAAATAACCCTATTCACTATGGAGACTCGAGACTGCCTTCCAGATATTTCCCAGTGCTGATTGGAAAAGTCACCCCATGCTTCATACACTGAATAAATCATTATCTCTGGCAAACTGATTAGGAAAGATTGTGCTGAGGACTGCTTCTTCCAAGCAGAGGTGGTTTGTGTTTAACCTGAATCAAGACATTCAGTGCTGACACGAAAAAGTCCGAAGCTGCACATCAGCGGGCTTCTCTCATAATTACTGGAAACTCTCCTGTAGTTATTACAAGCCAGCTCTCCAGCACCAACCGCTACTTGCATTGATGTAAGGAACTGCCTGATTTACTAGCCAGGGTGAAATTATCCACCCTCTGAGATCCTTATTAATTTTCTTACACAACCAGAAGAAACAGGTTGCCATTAAGACTCCACATTAGAATTTTTCCAAAAGGTTATTTATTTGTGTTATGAAATTATTTGAACCTGAAGAGAAGCAAAAGTGAGTTGAAGTCCCAAACAAAGCCAAAAAAGGAAGGAAATGTTGAGGCAAACTGGCAGGCCAGCCTCACCCACCCTGTGCAATTGCAACTCCATGTGAGTGCAACTCCTGTTGGTCTCAGAGCTTGTGCTTGTATCATTGAACATGACTTCAGAAGGCTCCATGACAATTTCTAAATGTTTTGTTTGTTAGCAGAAAAAATAAGTCCTATCCTCCACTCAGGGTTCCTTGTCTCCTTAAAACTGCAGCTAAGTTTGATTTACATTTATGTATTATAAATCAGTTTGACAAATATAAAAATATCTGCATCTAGGTATAGATATAAGTCTAGATAAACTGTTAAGTACATATTATAAATAAAATGTACAGCAGTTTATTTACACGTAGGCATTTGCATCTGTGTTTAAAGGGATAACAAGAGCCATCTAAACACATATTATACATAAAGTGGACTTCAACACAGATTCCAATGCTTCTACTTTCAACTTAGCCAAGGTTTTGCTGCTCACCTGCCAATAGTTACCAGTAAAGCTCTGCGGTCACACAGCATTTTCTCCATACCTAGGTTCAGAACTGATGTTGAATGCTAGAAGCACACTCCCACTTCGAGGTATCTGTTTGATCTTGCCACTCCTCCACCTGGAACACTCATTCTTCAAATTATCTTCACTGTTCTCTCCCTCATCTCCTTCAAAACTGGTTTCCAACGTCTCCTCAGTGAAGCCTCCCCTGACCTACCCTATTTAAAATTCCCTATTCACCTCTCCTGCCTTACTTTTCTCCAGAGCACTAAGAACTCTCTAATATGCTGTATAATTTCTTTGTGTTTAATGACTAGTTTGTCATCCCTCCCACCTCCATCTCTCTCTCTCTCTCTCTCTCTCACACACACACACACACACGCATACACACACACACATACCAAGCTCCATGAGGACCAGAATTTATATCTCTTTCATTCATTGCTATATTTCTAGCATCTATACGAATGTTTAGCACATGATAGATGATGAGTCAGCATTTGTTGGGCAAGGAGGAGGGAAATAGGCAATGGCTGACTACAGAGATATAAAACAGTAAAAGCTATCTTCTAGATGTTTTTCAAATCTGTAAAATTTCTCTTCATATGACACCTACCACCTGCTCAACACAGAGACTAACAAAGGGAATACTTGCTGAATAATTTTCACTATGTATGCCACACTGCTTCGAAACCAGGCCTAACTGGAGCAAAATTTGTGAATTAGATTTATGGTTTCATTGCTGAAATCTCACGTATAAGTGAATACTCTAGAATTAGACCATAAAATTCTTAGACTTTAGCGCTCATCAGAAATCCCTGGAAGCTTGGTTAAAGCACAGAGTGCCAGGTCCATGCTCCAGAGTCTCTGATTCTACAGGTCTGGGGAAGGGCCTGAAAATTTGCATTTCTAACAAGTTCCCAGATGATACTGATGCTGCTGATCTCGAGCCCATGCTCTGAAATTTGCCAGCCTAAACATTTTAAAGTGAACATAGATCAGCCATTGGTGTTTTCTCATCAGTTCTTTCCTTTGTATTTTTCTGGCAGAACCAATATTATTTTGTCTTCTTTCCACTCCTGGAGATAAACACATCTTACCACAATTGAGATACTGTTGGACTCTATCTCGGAACCTAATTTTTATATGTCTAGCTTTACACAGAGAGAAGAGGGACCAATACAATGACTGCTCAGCCATCTCAGTAGGTAAGTAAGTGAAAGACTTTTAATCGGTCTCCTTTCGACTTTCCTGTATCCTTGCTTTCCACTGCCAGTTCAGTGCCACAAACAGAGGCTTGGTGTGAAAAGGATCTAGTTCACCCTGGAAATTTCACCTGAATTATATGAGCTCCTCTGACTCCTGTCAAATAAAAAGGCTGGTATTCCTTCTCCTAAGTAGCAGACATTTTTGGTGCTCCACACCACAGACCCTCAGCTACGTCTGATTTTGGAACTATCCCACCTCAATACCTGCTGGGCCTCTCTTATTTTCTGCCTTAGGGTACTCTCAGAAATGCTGAGAAATTTTCCATTTGTGCACAGAACAAGCAGAAGCCTGGGGGCATTAGTGTCTCTAGAGATAAACCTTAAATAGTTGGGGGCAGTAGTATATGGATAAATACCCCACCATCTCATTCTTTGTTGAGACATATCTGAGCCACACTCAGATTTCTGCGACATCTCCAGAGGAATTGATCCCGTTGCCCACGGCAACAACCAGCTTGATTATGCACTTCATATTGGCTGTTTTCTTTTTCTGTTTCATTCCTCCTGCTCCTTCACTTCCAATACCTAGAATTATCTCTTGGGAGATAAACCTTCTGCACCGAAGTTCTCCTTGCAGGCTCTGCTTTCAGGGAATCCAATTAAATGTATTATCTTAGATTGGATTCCCTGGAAGCCAACTCTGAGACAGAGAGTTTTGTACAAAGGACTTATTAGGGAGAAACCTCAAGAGATACATTTGTAACTGGGTAAGAAGGCGAAACTGACCCGTAAGGTGAGACTTCAGCTGAGACTGCAACTGAGACCTCAGCCAATCCTAACAGGGGGCTCTGTAGAGCCGGTATGGCTCCTAAAAGTTGTCCTAAATTGAAGCAGGGGGCTCAGTCAGTCATTGGCCGTCTGCAATCAATAGTCACAGCAGCTTGGTTATGAGTGTGTTGGCTCTGAAGAGGTATCTAGGCCGAGCAGTACTGTGTCCACTAGAGAGCTCTTCCATCATTGCCTCATCCCTCCTTCTTGGCAACTTTGGACAACCCTGCAAATTCAATCATCTCTCTGTCTCCAGCAGACAGCCTTCACTTGGAGGGAAAACTTCCCTGTAGACTCAATGTTTAGAAAAAAAAAAAAGTTACATTTGGCGTACTGAGTAAATATATTAAAGAAATCTAAAATCCCAAGTGTAAAAATTGGCTACAAGGTGCTAAACTTAAGTGCTCATATATAATTAAATTCCATCAATGATGTGAAGTTATATTCAAAACATGTTTTCTCAGAAGGGTTTTACTTCTAAGCTGTGGTGTTTGGGGTTGTGGATTTTTTTTTCACATGTAGACTGAAGGCAGAAGTGTCTGTCTAGGCACTTGTTATAAAAGAGCAATTGAAACATCCTAGATCCAGCAGGTAAGAGCCCTAGGGCTACTGAAAATACTTCACTAATTACAGTCTTATTTAGTGGCAGGCCCAAACAAAAGCAGGCTACCACATTTTTCAAATTTAAATAAACAGCATTCAGTACTTAAGCACTCTCTTCAGGAGCAGGAAAGCGTGGCTGCCTGAATCTCACATTCTGTCCACGGTCACTGCTCTCTCTAGGAGCCAAGAGCTGCCCAGACTCCTCCAATGCCTGTCCTTCCTAGGACAGTGATCTGTGTATACCATCTACTTCCTTCTTTTTGAAATGGCCTCCTTTTTCACTGAACTTTTTTATGAGATGATCGTAGATTCACATGCAGTTTTAAGAAATAGTACAGAGATCTTGTGTACCCTTTACTCAGTTTCCCCCAGTAGTAACAACTTGCAAGACTATAACAATCCACCCGTCTTATTCAGATTTCCTCAATTTTATTTGTACTCGTTTGTGTGTGTTGGAAGGGGGTGTTTAGTTTTAGTACAATTCTATGCCATGTGTAGGTTCGTGTATCCACCACCACAATCAATATACGGAACAGTTTCATCATGACAGAATGCATCCTGTTGCCTTTTTATAACCACAACTACCTTCTTCTAGCCCCTCCTCCACCCATTCTCTCCATCCACCCCAGTTCCCAACCCCTGAAAACCACTAATCTATTGTCCATTTCTAAAAATGTGTCATTTCAAAATTATTATATGCATGGAATCACACAGCATGTAATCTTTGGGGACTGCCTTTTGCTCAACATAATTCTACAGAGATTCATCCAAGTTGTTGCATGTATCAAGAGTTCATTCACTTTTATTGCTGAGTAGTATTCCATGGTATGGATGTACCATAGTTCGTTTAACAATTCACCAGTCAAAGGACATCTGGGTCGTTTTCAGTTTGGGGCTATTACAAATAAAGCTACTATAAATATTCATGAAGAAGTTTTTGTGTGAATGTACATTTTTATTTCTCTGGGATAAATGACCAAGAGTACAATTGCTGGGTCGTATGGTAGTTGCATATTTAGTTTTTTAAGAAACTGCCAAACTGCTCTCCAGAGTAGCTGTATCATTTTCCATTTCCACCAGCAATGTATGAGTGATCTGGTTTCTCTGCATCTTCACCAGCATTTGGTGTTGTCACTATTTTTTATTTTAGCCATTCTGATAGGTACTTGGTGATATCTCATTGTGGTTTTAATTGGCACTTCCCTGATAGCTAATGGTATGAACATCTTTTCATATGCTTATTCACCATCTGTGTATCCTCTTCCATAAAATGTCTGTTCTATTTCTTTGCTGAGATTTTCTATTTTTTTCATTTGTATGTTGCCTGAGACAGCAGAGGAGATTTCCTCAGGTCAGGCAGCCAAGTATATCTCAATGTGGGAAGTGAGTCTTAGGTCCACAGGGACAAAAAGGCTTTATGGTAGGCTGGGCTACTTGTGCTGGTGCCTAGGTATCTCTCAGGAGGGGAGGGGAGTCTCGGGCTGGGCAGGGAAAGAGAACACCTCCCTTGACTACTTATTGTTTACAGTACTCCTTATCAATCCTTCTTACTGGTGATGCTGGGCTTGCCTTCATTGTCAGAGGGCCTTCCATTTGATCCAGGGGTAGAACAAGCTTACCTTGGCTGCCTTCTGTTGCCAAGTTAGGGATACAGAAACACCGGGCCTGGTAACCTTTTTTTGTTGGGTGAGGGGACATGAATGCTCTGCATCTGTGTTGTCCTTTCAATTCTGGGGTCCCAAACCAGTTCACCTTCCTGTTACCACCCTTCATTCTGACTTCTCCTCTAGTTGCTTTTTGCACTATTTCCTGGATTTACAGTAGTACTTAACTAGGAAGAGCAGGGGAAAATGTGTCTATACCATCTTGTCTGACACAGAAGTCTGATATGCCCTCTTGCATATATATTTCAGTTCAGTTACAGCTTAGTTTCACCTGCTGTCATATATAAAGAGAAAAGAGAGGTGATTTTCACTCGGGCTTGCTCTTCTGTGACCTTAGATGTTGTTCCCAGAACATTACTCATGGAAGCCTGAAAGCAGGCAAAAACTCTGGTACACTCCAAATATTTTAGAGAGTCAAAAGAATCTTAGAGACCATCTAGACCAAGAATTTAACATTCCTAGTCATGGAACACTTTGTTCAAATGAACTCCAATGGAGAAAGACAACATTTAGATATTAGTCAAGCTGTCTGGGTAAAGTAGGAGTGGGGACTCAGCCCTTGGCTATTCACCTTCCCTCTCTCCCCGTCAGACAATTCAGAATTGAGAGGATTTAAGGAGCATAGTTTCAAAAAGAATCATCTAGTCCAACCCCTTCCTTTTACAAATGAGGACTCTGGAACCCAGAGAGGGGATATAATTTGCTTAAAGTAACAACAAATTAGTTCAGAGCTAATAATAAAATCTAAGTCTCCTGAGCCGGCAATACTAATCCTAGACATTTACACCCCAAAATAAAAATATATGTCCACCCAAAGGCTTGTTCATAGTGGCTTTATTCAAAATGAAAGCTGGAGGCAACATCAGCAGGTAAATGATTGAATAAATTGTGGTACATTCATGAAATGGAATACTACTCAGCAATAACAAGGAATGTATTATTGATGCATACTACAACATGGATGAATCTCAAGACCATTATTTGGAGCTAAAGAAGCAGACATGAGCTGGGCATGGTGGTGCATGTCTGTAGTCCCAGCTAATTGGTAGGCTGAGGCAGGAGGACTGCTTGAGCCCAGGACTGTAAGACCAGGCTGGGCAACATAGTGAGATACCATCTCAAAAACAAAACAGAACAGAAGAAGCCAGACACAAAACCAATTCATATTATATGATTCCATGATAAAGATCTTAAACTGACCTTGATAATTACATTTTTCCTCTTTGAAACTTCACCATAACGCTCCCTTCCTAAAATGTTGGTTTACAGAATTATTTTACTGACATATAAGGTGACCTCAGGATCCCAATTCATGCTGTTCAATCCTGAGCTCTACTATATCTAGTTTTCATGTCTGTAAAATGGAACAGCTGATATAGATGACCTCTATGGCCCTAAAACTATATTAAAACTATGAGATTACAGTAAATGAGAAGGGACTGTTAAAGTCACTAAAAGACCAGGAAATGTGTATGAGGATAGGACTGGAGACACTGGTGCCCAACTGAAAAACACGAAGATAGACTGGGTAAGGTAGTGGGAGAGGGGGCTTTGAGAACTCATGGGTTCTTTAGACACCTAAGGAGAAAAGCCGCCCCAACTATAATTTCCCATGTCTACTCACCTTATCAGGGTAGGGTGCTCTATGTCCCTGCTCTGTCTACAGGGGATTAGATCAGGGCCCAGATGTGAGCTGAAGACAACCATATGTGGGCTAAGCAAAGAATTCAACTAGAGGAACTTCTGGGCAAACAACCCACTCAAATTCTCTGTCTACCCAATTTCTGTTCTGGAACTTCAACAAGAATGAGGCAGGTTTTTCTGCTCATGGCCATGGCCCTGAGCCATTTAGGACTATTCCGCAGGTTACCAATGAAGGCCCACAGCTCCTACTTCAGCCAGGAAAACTCAGTCCTCACAGGATTATGTTGCTGAAGGGGCAAATTCTTCTTCCACCACAAATTCTCTGCACTCTCAGCCAGAGATTACTTTTGGTAATGGATATTTATTCTATCCATTCCCTGGGAGCCTCAGAAATTTGATCAGCTGGCCTAGAGCAGCCTAGAATCATAGGGAAAATATGCCTTCTAGCAGGCACAGAAAAATAGAAGAGTGAAAGTATAAACGGAGGGCTGACCAACTGATACAGCTCTCTGCTTGCTTTAAAAGATAAGCAAGTCCTAATTTCCATTCCTTCATTCCTCTTGAAAAGACGGGTCAAAATCTCAAGGCATTGTACTCACTCTGCTTGGTAAAATTGCAAGACTCTAAATGGATCATGATTTCTAGAAGGCAGAGTCACTGTATAAAAAGGTCTCCTATTTCTTACCCCACTCAGAGGATAGGGCAGATGAAGACCAACTCTGCTGGAAGGATGGCAGGGGAGGGCAAGCAGGCCACCAAGTTCTATCACCTGCCTACTACAGGGCATTAGGGATAAGCAGGCTTTTCCCTGTGTCTCATTTTCTGCAACTGCCCTGTTCTCTCTCTAGGCCAAGCATACCACCTCTCATCTGAACTATAGAATACATTGCTGATAGGTTATTAGGGAAAGTATAAATAACAAAAGAGGAAACAGGAAGAGCAGAGTGATTTTTAAAATTCATTGGATCATGTCTATCCTATGCTAGCCTTTAAAGGTCAACATTGCTGGCTTTCTAATCTACTTTTATTATTACTGATGTGGGATCTTGTTCAGCACCATCTCCACCCCCACTTTTTTTTTTCTAGTCACAAGCTGCAGAAATCAACCCTGGCTAACTTCAGCCAAAAATACTGTTCAGAATTGAAGGAAAATATCAATAAGTAGTCTTTGGGAAGAGCAGGAGATCCAGTGACTCTAGGAAGCTCAGTCAGAAACTTATAGAACAGTGAAGACATCAGAACAGCCCGGTGCTGACAGTTTTTTGTCCTTAGGTCACTCTGCTTGAGATTCAGATCCTCGAGACACACACTCTGATTAGCCTAGCTTGTGTGAAGAGTCCTTTGGCCACTGGGACCATATCAAGTGGGGGAAGAGGGTGGGTCTGCTTATCAAAAAAGGGGTCAACTCTCACACTTATCATAGTCTCAAAGGCCCTGCCCCATCGCCCAACCATCGGATGTGCCATTTGCTTCATTCTCCCCACCAGGTTCCAGGGCCTGCGATTCATCAAATCCATCCTTGACTCCAAGCCTTCCGCTTACTATTTCCTCTACATGTGACACACTTTATCCTAGTCTTCACCTGGCTGGCTCCTGCTCACCTCTAAGGCTCTCTCATGAACAGCCACACCCCCATCTCCATCCCCAAGATTCTGCACTTGTTTTTCAGAATATATATTCCAATTATCATTATCATTATGTGCTGCTCTGTTTAATGTCTGTCTCCCTACCAAGCTATAAGCTCCATAACAGAAGGCATCGCATCTATCACGTCCTCAAATCTTTCTCCATTGCCTGACAGGTAAGGTAGCACTCAGCTACCTTAAGGAACACAAGGGAAAGTGAAGTTTCCTTCTTTCCTCTGGAATACAAAGTAGGAATTAGAATACCCTTTGCTCTTTGAGAGGTAAGATTCTGATTTGGAAGGAGACCCATTAGGTCTGTAGCCAGGATATTGCAGTCCAGTGTCTCTCCAGGGTTCAGTATTGGTGGTTGCAGAGAAAGCCACAGTTCACCCAAAACTACTGTTTTGCCAGTATTTGCCAGCCTTTTTCTCAGGCATATAATTTCTCTAAGCATCTCATGAGTAGGAGTAAGAGATGGAGGTAGGATTAAGACAACAAGTTCCCAATGTCACCTCATAGCATCCCATATCACTACAATTTCTATCAGTTTTCCTTGAATGTTTTTTATAGCAAACATAAACATGAAGAAAGGGAAAAAAATCCATGCCCTTTGTGGTACTGGTTCTAAACAGGGGATGAATAAATGTATATACAGTTTCTCAACAATGTTCAGTGGGAAGTGAGGCCTTATCTAAGGATGCCATCATTTAAAGAGAGAATTATAATTTTAAAGGCAGTACTAGTGTTAAGTTGGTGGCTTCTGTTCCCCGGACTTGAGTCCTGGCTCAATTACCTAACTGTGTGACCTGAACACTTGACTTAACCTTTCTGCTCCCCAGTTTCTTTAAATATAAAAGGAGACTAAGGGGTTATTGTAATATCTACCTTGTAAATACTAAATGACTTGGCAGGCGAGCCTGGCCACTAGGGAACAACAATAAATGTTAGTTGGCCATTATCATCAACCTAAGGTGGCATGTATGGTCACACGTGTAGTAGAGTGACTTGATGAGTTTGAAGGCCTGTAAAGGTAGGCTTGAAGGTAATTTGAGGTAGGAGCTGAACTCTTCTGCTTTAGAAATCAATAGAAATGTGGGTGTTCAGAGGCTGGATACCAGATAGGAGAGATGGGAGAACATACAAGGTAAAAAGCAACCATTCCTACCACTGAGAGTTTCTCACTAGCTGAAAAACTTGTAAGAATATGAATTCATAGTAGTCAATTTAATGCTGTTTGCTGCAATGGTTGAGACCCCAAAAGGCTGCTACACAACTACCTTGGGTGGGCGATGCCTTGGGGAAATCAAAAAAAGGAAGACCTTTTACTTTGGGGGTTCAAAGTTGGAATGTTAGAAAGGGCAACAATCACAGAGCACAGAATGATAGTCAAGAATAGTCAAGAGCCTGGGGCTGCCAAGAAACTGGAGCAGTGCCTCGGACTCAGGAAAATGTAAGCTTCTTCCACAGAAGGGGGCTGTTGGACTTCCAGCCAAGCAAGGGGTGATCAATTCATGAAATAATGAAAGTTCATCTCTACTATGATCTTACTGTCCCTATGCTGTCCCTTTAGTGTTAATTAGGTGGGGGTTACCCCCTGCCTCTGAATGAAAGTGCCTGCAGGCCCTTGAATTTTCTGCTTACTCTGAGGTAAAATAATCCTATCCTTACTTTGCATCCCCAAAGTTGCAATTCAAAAATTGGAATGTCTAGTCTAAGTTAGGAAACAAAATATTGCCATTAATTTAACCTTGTAAGTTCTTGAGGTCATAGTATCACTTCTGCCACATTCTATTGATCAAAGTAAATCACAAGGCCAGCCAAAATTCAAGGGAGGAGACAGGGCACGGTGGCTCACGCCTGTAATCCCAGCACTTTGGGAGGCCGAGGCGGGCGGATCACGAAGTCAGGAGATAGAGACCATCCTGGCTAACACGGTGAAACCCCGTCTCTACTAAAAATACAAAAAAATTAGCCGGGCGTGGTGACGGGCGCCTGTAGTCCCAGCTACACGGGAAGCTGAGGCAGGAGAATGGCGTGAACCCGGGAGGTGGAGCTTGCAGTGAGCCGAGATCGCACCACTGCACTCCAGCCTGGGCGACAGAGCCAGACTCATCTCAAAAAAAAGAAAAAAAAAAAAAAAATTCAAGGGAGGGAAAATGGAGTCTACCTTTTGGTAGGAGGATAGGCAATGTCACATTGCAAAAGAGCATGTGGGATAGGAGGAATGGTTGCAGCCATTTTTGGTAACTATCTACCATTCAATGTTACAACCTTGAATTAAATGAAAGGGTCTCTGCCATTCAGCTCAGTATCCTCTAGAAATACTCTAGTTTAGGCACCACATTGTGTAAAGGGTTATTGGTAAGCAGGAACACCACAGAAGAAGAATTGAAAATGGTCTATAAACATAGAAAAGAATGCTCAATGCCAATGGTAATGAAACCCAAAAATAAAGGGCATTTTTCACCTGCCAAAGTAGCAAAGAGTTTAAAAACTGTAAATCCTTGAATGTAAAGGATTTCAACTATTCGGAAACAACTCAAAGGCTAGATTTGATCCGTAGTAATTTGAAATTATGTTGAGGTTCATATTTGGATACCACATGATAGGAATGCAGAATGAAGTCACCAGAACTAGAAATAGAGCCCTGAAGAGCTCCTAAAAACTAAATCTCAATTCACCTATGTTATTTTCTGCTACTTCTGCATATCAGTCTACTCACAAGCTGGAAGAATATATGCCAAAATACCAAGAATACTTGAATAGTAGATGATTTATACTGTCTTTAAATTTTTTATATTTTTCAAATGCTTTCTTTCCAAATATTTTCCTTTAATACTCAGCTAAAAACAGTAAGGATGAGGCCTAGGATTGAACACAGTATTCCAATTAGGGCTTCTTTCATTTTTCTTTAATAAGATAAGCACATCCTACATCAAGATCTTTGTACTTGCAGTTCCCTCTACCTGGAGTGCTCTTCCCCCTCAAATATCCACTTTTCTTTTTTTACTGCCCTCAAGTTTTGCCCAAATGTTATCTTCTCAGTGAAGCGCTCTGTGGCTGACCTATCTAAAATTGCAAATAGCCCCTTCTACTTATGGCACTGTCTTCCTCCCTTCTCTGTTTATTTTTTTCCATAGCTCTTATCGCTAATTGCTCATATAACTTATATATTTGTGTATTGCCTCCCTACCCCACCCCCATAGAATTTAAGCTCCACGGGGATAAGAATGTTATATCCCCAGAGCCTAGAACAGGGCCCCACTCGTAGTAGGTCTTTAATGTTTGTTAATGAATAAATGACCCTTAAGAAAATGAGAGTCAGTCCAGAGCAGGGTCCATAGAGTCTGTGGCTACATGAGACCTGCATCCTACATTTCTCTTCATTCAATCTCCAATCACTTCAGCTTTCTGAACAATAACACTACATAGCTACTTCTTATTAAATCTGTTTGTGAAACTCGCAGACCTTTTGCACAGGAACTACTCTCATATCCTGTGCTGGTATAAATCGTGGCTCTATACTTATTTTTATTAAATTTTAAGTTCAGATCCCTGTACTTATTTTGCAAGGGTTGACCATCCTTCCAGCTGATCAAAATCTTTTCGAATCTTCGTTCTAATATCTCTTATACCAGCTCTATCTCCCAGTTTTGTATCGGCAGATTTGATGAGTGTCTGAAACATCTTCATTGGTTCCTTGTGAGGCAGAGCCCAGTGAACATGTGGAAGGTGTTGAATAAATGGTGGCTTGTACCAGATTATTTATTAATACGTACATTCTATCACTTAATCCTTTCAATCATCCTATTAAATTAATGTTATCTCCAACTTACAGGTACAAAAACTGAGGCTCAGGTAAGTAAGCAAGTTGCTTAAGGCCTCACATGTAGCAAGTGGTGGTACCAGGATTCCTACTTGGGTCACCAAAATCCACATACAGCTGTGACCTAAAGACCTTCTCGTCTGTATGGCCACCAGAAACCCTGAAGTACCAAAAGCGGGTTGCTGGCTTGGATCTCAACTGCAGTCGCAAGCACTCCACTTAAAGCAATACTCTTGTGCCAGTAATTAATCTTCATTGTAAATCAGCATCACCTGAGAAGCTTAAACACACACACACACACACACACACACACACACACACACACACACACACACATACACACAGAGATGCCCGGATTCTACTCCCCAGAAATTCTGATTTAAATGGTCTGTATTAACACCCAGGCAAGCTATTTTATAAAAGCTTCTCAAGTGATTCTAATGTACAGCTAAAGTTGAGAACCACTGCATATAAACAGTGAAGTAGAGGAAATGCAAAACTTCCAACCTTCAATTATTTATAAATGAGAAAAACACTACATCTGCAGAACTTCCCAGATGCTCTCAAAACCCCAGGCATGTATTATACATATATCTGTCATCCAAATCAAAACTCCTTCTTTCCTTCCCTCTCTTGACACAATCCCCTTCTGGGTTCCCACCAGCACTTCCCCTGGAGTGGTCTAAACACCTCTCATCTCCCTCCCCTCCTATATACACATGTCTCTGCCCAGGTCAGCCTTATGCATCCACCTGCAAGTGTTACCATGTGGGGGTGAGTCCCAGGCCAAACTCCTCTGGTACCCTTGCAATTCTTCCTTAGGTAGAACCCTAATGTCATTTGGTTTTCTTCCAAGATTGAACAAAATATATTATGCCTTTGTATCTAAATTATGCATAGAAGCAAACATTTATACCAGTAGATGTTAAATGAACAGATCTATTTTATCACTGTCCTTGTGCTTTCTTTTTACTTTTCTGCACAGACCTGTTTAATTCCTCATATTTTTAAGTCTACTTATTTCTGAAATACCATTTGCATTTGAACATGCTATATATTTGATGATCACTCTTACCATTTTATTGTTTTATATCTTAATTTTGTTTCCCGCAGCCACATCACCTTTCACTGCATTTCCAACTGTGAATCCCACAGTCAGAAATCTTAAAAAGTGACGTAGAGTAACTTCAATTTTTGCAAACATTGAACTGATCCAGCTGTGAAATAATAACACAAAGAACAATTCACAATTTCACATTACTAGAAATGTATTTCCCTAAGGTTTTTGCTTGGTTTTGTTTTTGTTTTCATTTTTCTTTTCTTCCCCACTCTTGCGAAGCATCAAATCCCCAGCCAGGTGGCTTTTAAATGGTCAATCTAAACCTACTGCAAACATGTTTATGTTTAATGTTAGTGGACCCTACCTTTATGGAGTGAGCAAATAAAGGCCTTCAGAGAATGCAAAGGAACTACAGTGAACATCAATCAAAATTCTCTAAATAGTAGCATGCCTTTAATATACTTTTCCTCTTGAGAATATCAAACTCTAATACCCTGTAATGTTAAGAATTTAGCCACGTGTGTTCTGTGTTGTGGGAATTGTAGAATGTAAGTTGTGCCTCACTTTACTCAGCTGAAGAGTTAAAAAACAATTATCCCAAGTACAGTCTGATGGAAAAGAGGAGCCAAGTATATAAATGCCTTTTTCTTAGACTTTCCTGACTCTCCACTGGGGATCAATCAAGCACAATCATTTACAGATTTTCTGTTCAAAAATGTGTCTTCTCAGGGACTCCCTTCTTTTTCACATCTTTCTCCTCATCACAGTTACCCATGCACATAACACACATTATCTCAAGGTTCTCAAACTGGTCCCATGCCAAAGTCTGCCTGGCCCAGTTTATTCCACCTATCAAATCTTTCATTCAATTCATTCATTCAAATAGCTGCCACTGGCCATCCAGTCAGCACAGAGTAATGGGCTAGGAACAGAATATATGTAACAACAATAGCTCCCTGGCCCTTTATATAATTAGTGTGGTGTAAGGATTTAAGATGATGTAAGTACGTTATCCCCATTTTATAGATGAGGAAATGGAGGCTTAGAAAGGTTACCTCACTGGCTGAATGTCACACATGCTAATAAGTGGTGGAGTGGGAAAGAACCCAGGTCTGTCTGATGCCAAAGATTTCCTTCTGATTCTCTCACATAAACTGTTTCTCCTGCCACTACAGAGAGGTAAAGATACGGAGACAATTTTCCTGGAAATTTAAGTAGGGTCCCTAGTTCATACTGCTTTAAATTCCAGGTTAACATGTCCATTTCATTGATAAAATTAACAGGTCTTTGGGAAGTATACGTCTTTGTAGGCCTTTGAGTAGAAAAGTATTGTGTTTAAGAGCTATTTTATTCAGCCTAATCTAGCAGTGGCCTGCAGAATGAACTAGAGAGGAAAAATAGGTCTGAACAGAGACCAATTAGCAGGCAGCTGATATAGAAGGAAGGACATAGAGTTTGGGGTTGATTAGATCTAGGTTTCAATCCCAGGTCACCAAATACAAGCAGTGTGATCTTGGACACATCACTTAACCTCTCTGAACCCCAGTTTCCTCCTCATCATCTTGTAAAAGAGGGAGAGCGGTCCCTACTTCACAGAGCTATTGAGAGGATTACCTGAGAAAATGTGCGTAAGCCTCCTAACACAGTGCCCAGCACAAATGGCAGATGTGATGGCATATTGAAAGAAGGTAGTGGGAAAGAGAAGAGATGGAACTGGACTAACTATGAAAGACAAATCAAACATATTTAATAATTTGATAAATGATTGATGAGAAGGTTGAAGGAGAGGAATAAAGCAAAGAGGACTCAGTTTTGGGCTTCGGTGAGCCCCACATCAGTGACACATCCTAGTAACCAATACCATAATGCTAGTCAGAACAGGATTGGTCACCTGTATAGCACTTTTGAGTTTCCAAGAGTCTATTCAAATCTTTCAGTTTGTTTTACTATAACATCGTGACCCATACTAGCTTAACAAGATAACCAGCTCTGGGAAGAGCCTGATAAATATTTGCATATGAATAAGAGGGCTGAAGTGATCTCAAATAGTCCCTCCATTAGTCACTGCTTTCAATCAAGGCATAAACATTGTAGGAAAGAGTAACAGTCCTCTAAGTCCCCAATCCATCTCATAATAATGGGCAGCCCAATCATGTGTCCATGCACAGCCCTACTGATATTCCCACAACTATTCAAATACCTTATAGGGCTGTTTATTGTGGATTGTAATAGAGAAAAAAGGAAAATAACCCAAGTAACCGTCTGAAAGAGACAGATTTAGTAATTAATCATGTATCCATACCTGGAGTACTATGTCATTGCTCCAAAAATAAAAAGGGTAAAGATGTGCTAATCTAGAATAATCTCCAAGATACATTATTAAGAGAAGAAAAGCAAGGTACAAAACAATGTGATTCTATTTATGTTATTTCAAAACAGATGAGATAAATATAACTATATATGCATCAAAAATTTGTAGAAGTATTCTGAAAATGGCTAACAGGGTTATTTGACTGATGTGATGGGGGTTAAAGAAAAAATAGTTTACATAGCAGTTTTCCTTTTATACACTCTTATTCTGCTTGAAATATTTATTGTGCAAATGTATTAGCTTTATGCTAAAAAAGAAAGTAGTTTTTAAAAATCCCTATGATCCTGTGAAGTCCCGTAGGCTGAAAACACTCCATCAAATCCAACAGCTTAAATTAAAGAGACAGATGCACTTCTTGCCCAAGTCGATGATTGTGTTTGTATTCTCTGTGCTATTAGGTGGTTGTTTTCCTCCAGAGGAATTTTATTTGATTTTAAATTAGAGATAAGTGAGCTATAGTCATGGGGCTACTGTATTGATACAAAGTGCTGAAATTGAATGCCTATTGGCAAAGGCAGCCTCATTGATAGATACCATGAGCAAATTTCTTTCAAGGTGTCTGAATAGTAGTACTGACAACAACAGTATTATAGTAACATCAGATAATCTTTGCATGTGCCCAATGTGTGCCCAGCAGGGTTCTAGATGTTTTGCCTGCTCAATATGTACCCAGCAGAGTTCTGGATGTCTTGCATGCATTATCTCATTTAATCCTTTCAACACCTTTGCAAGGCAGGTATTATTAATTTCATTTTAGAGATGAAGCCAACTATTACCTTCCTAGCTAACGAATTCCATCAAATAACTTTTCAAATGTTTTAATTTGCTATGGCTAAAACCACATTTAGAAGTTATGCTTAATTATCACCATAGTTTTGAGGACTTGGCACTTCCGTAAGACCCCAAGCCCTATGACATACCAACATGTTCAGGAGTTCCTCCCTCTAAAAATTTATTTGTGGGGGCCTTTACTACCATCACCCACAGCACACCAACTGTCAAGGACCCAAGAACCCACTCACCCACCCAGCCCAGTACTGCCACTAGTGGCATATGAGCAAGCCACCTGAAGGCCCAATAATTGATCCACCAGTAACCACCAATACAAGTGCCATTCTACAGCACCCTGGTGCACAAAGACATGCATGATCAGCCCATGACAGCTACCACTGGAGCCTGAAGATTGGCCTACCTGACTTCCCAATACCCAATACGACTTCACCACAACCTCCAGTAATAACTTCACCCTAACCCTCCAAGTAAATCACAGAAAGCACTAACACTTGTTACAACCAAAGAAACCATGTGAAGACTATGCTACTGTGTACACCCAGAATCAAAGCCAAAGGATCCAACCAAACCAACACCACAGGTACATCTTCAGAAAAAAGTCCTCCGCTATGAAAGTAAACTTAAAAATAGGAAGAAGTGACTGTTTCACTACATGCACGGATATCAGTGTAAGGACACAAGAAACATGAAAAGCAAGGAAATATGACACCTCCAAGGAAACACAATAATTCTCCAGCAATATGTGTTAATCAAGCAGAAGTATTCCAAATTCCAAATGAAGAATTTAAAATATCGATTTTAAAGAATCTCAGTGAGATAACATAGAATTCTGAAAAACAATACAAAGAAATCAGAAAAACACAATTCAAGATATGAATGAGAAATTTACCAAAGAGATAGATTTTTTTTAAAAGAACCAAACAGAATTTTTTGTTTTTTTGAGATGGAGTTTCGCTCTTGTTGCCTAGGCTGGAGTACAATGGCACGATCTTGGCTCACCACAACCTCCACCTCCTGGGTTCAAGCAATTCTCCTGCCTCAGCCTCCTGAGTAGCTGGGATTATAGGCACACACCACCACACCCAGCTAATTTTGTATTTTTAGTAGAGACAGGGTTTCTCCATGATGGTCAGACTCATCTCGAGCTCCTGACCTCAGGTGATCTGCTGGCCTCAGCCTCCCAACTAAAGAATTCATTGAAGAAAATACAAAATACATTTGAAAGCCTTAGCAAAAGGCTAGATCAGGCAGAAAAAAGATAATCTCAGAACCTGAAGACAGATATTTTGAAATAACACAGTCAGACAAATTTTTTTTTAAAAAAGTAATTTTTAAAAATGAGCAAAGGCTTCATGGCATTTGGGACAGCACAAAGCAAATAAATATAGGAATTCTGTGTCCCTGAGGGCAAAGAGGAAATGAAAGGATTAGAAAATCTACTTAATGAAGTAAAAGATAAAAACTTCCTAGGTCTAGCAAAAGATTTAGACATTCAAATATAGGAGGCTCAATGATTCCCAGGCAGATATAATGCAAAAAGCCCTTCCCCATGGCACATTACAATCAGATTGTCTAAAATGAAACATAAAGAGGAAATCAAAAAAATGGCAAGAGATAAATGCCTAGTTACTTATAATGGAAACCCCATCAGACAAACAGATTTCTCAGCAGAAACCTTACAGGAGAAAACAGAATAGGATGATACACACATTCAAAGTGCTGAAGGAAAGTAAACTATTGGGCAAGAATACTATATCCAACAAAATGATCCTTCATAAATGAAGGAGAAATAAAGTATTTCCCAGACAAGCAAATGCTGAGGGAACCCATTACCACTAGACTGGCCCTACAAGAAATGCTCAAGACAGTCCTAAACGTGCAAGCACAATGATGACATTTACCATCATGAAACACACAAAGTATAAAACTCACTGATAAAACAATCACACAAAGGAGGAAGAGAATGAACTCAAATAGTATCACTATAGAAATCCACCAGACCACAATAAATGATAAAAGAAAAAGAAATAAACAAAGAATATATGAAAGAACCAGAAAACAATTAATAATATGACAGGAACAAAACCTCACATATCAATAATAGCCCTGAGTGTAAACAGATTACATTCTCCACTTAAGAGATATAGAATGGCTGATTGGATTTTTGAAAAGCGTAATCCAACTATATGCTGTTTACAAGAAACTCACCATACCAGAAAAGACACATACAGACTGAAAATAAAGGGATGGAAAAAAAGATGTCCCATACAAACAGAAACCAAAAGCAAGCAGGAGTAGTTATATCAGATAAAACAGACTTCAAGTCAAGAACAGTTAAAAAAAAATTAAAAAGACAAAGAAGGTCATGACAAAGGGATCAATCCAGGAAGAGGATATAACAATTCTAAATGTATATGAACCCAACACAGGAGCACCCAGATTCATAAAGCAAATATTACTAGCTCTTAAGAGAGAAAGAAATGCACACAGCAACACAATAATAGTGGGGAAATTTCACATCCCGCTGTCAGCATTAGAAAGATCTAGACAGAAAATCAACAAAGAAACATCGCATTTAAACTGGAGTATAGATGAAATAGACCTGACAGACATTTACAAAATATTCTATCCAACAACTACAGAATATACATTATTTTCATCAGCACATGAAACATTTTCCAGGATAGACCATATGTTACGTGACAAAACAAGTCTCAACAAATTTTTAAAACTTATAGGTGAGAATTGAACAATGAGAACACATGGACACAGAAAGGGGAACATCACACACCGTGGCCTGTTGTGGGGTGGGGGGGGGGGGGGGGAGGGATAGCATTTGGAGATCTACCTAATGTTAAATGACAAGTTACGGGGTGCAGCACACCAACATGGCACATGTATACATATGTAACTAACCTGCACGTTGTGCATATGTACCCTAAAACTTAAAGTATAATAAAAAAAACAGAAAAAAAAAATGAATGGAAAAAAAAAACTTGAAATCATATCAAGTATATTCTGAGACCACAATGGAACAAAACTAGAAATTACATCAAGAGGAACTTTAGAAACTATACAAAAACATGGAAATTAACAACATGCTTCTGAATAACCATTGGGTCATAAAAGAACTTAATACAAAAATCAAAATATTTCTTGAAACAAATGAAAATAGAAACACAACATATCAGTCTCCGGGATACAGCAAAAGCAGTGCTGAAAAGGACATTTATAGTATGAAACATCTACATCAAAAAAAGAAGATTACAAATTAATAATCTAACAATGTACCTCAAGGAACTAGAAAAGCAAGAACAAATCAAATCCCAAATTAGCAGAAGAAAAGAAATAGTAAAGATCAAAGCAGAACTCAATGAACTAGAGACTAAAAAAATACAAAGGGATCAAAGAAATGAAAAGTTTGTTCTTTGAAAAGATAAACAAAATTGATAAAACACAAGTTAGACTAAAACAAGAAAAAAGGAGAGAAGATGAAAATAAATAAAATCAGAAATGAAAAAAGACATTACAATGGATACCACAGAAATATAAAATATTATCAGAGACAATTATGAACAACTATATACTAACAAATTGAAAAACCTAGAGAGAATGGATAAATTCACAGACACATACAACCTACCAAGATTGAATCAGGAAGAAATAGAAAAACTAAACAGACCAATAATGAGTAATGAGATTGAATCAGTAATAAAAAGTCTCCCAACAAAGAAAAGTTTAGGACCACATGGCTTCTACCAACTTCTACTACTGAATTCTACCAAACATACAAAGAAGAACTAATACCAACTCTTCTCAAATAATTCCAAAACATTGAAAAGGAGGGAATTCTCTCTTACGAATTCTATGAGGCCAGCATCACCCTAATACCAAAACCAGGCAAGGATGTGGAAAAAAAAAACAACTATAGACCAATATTCCTGATGAACACGGACACAAAAATCCTCAACAGAATACTGCAAACTGAATTCAACAGCACATCAAAAAGATGATACACCATGATCAACTGAGATTTATCCCAGGGAAGCAAGGATGGTTCAACATATGCAAATCAATAAATGTGATACATCACATCAACAAAATGAAGGACAAAAATCATATGATCATCTCAATAGATGGAGCAAAAGCATTTGATAAAATTCAACGTCACTTTATGATAAAAACACTCAACAAACCAGGCATAGAAGGAGCATATCTCAAAATAATAAAGTCTACCTACAACAAAACCACAGCTAATGTTATACTGAATGGGGAAAAGCTGAAAGCCTTTCATCTAAGAACTGGAACAAGACAAGGATGACCATTTTCACCATTCCTATTCAATGTAGTACTCTAGTTCTAACTAGAGCAATCAGGGAAGAGAAAGAAATGAAAACCATCCAAATTGGAAAAGAGAAAGACAAATTGTATGTACCTTTTTGCAGATGACATAATCTTATATCTAGAAAAACCTAAAGACTCCACCAAAAAACTCTTAGATGTGATAAATGAATTCAATAAAGTTGAAGGATACAAAAAAATCAACATACAAACATCAGTAGTGTTTCTGTACACTAAAAATGATCTAACTGAGAGAGAAATCAAGAAGGCAAGCCCATTTATAATAGCTACAGAAAAATACCTAGGAACATACTTAACCAAGGAGATTAAAGATTTCTACAAGGAAAAGTACAAAACACTGATGAAAGAAATTGAATATGACACAAAGAGATAGAAAAACATCCCATGCTCTTGGATATAAAAAAATTAATATCATTAAAATGACCATATTGCCAAAGCAATCTACAAATTCAGTGCAATCCCTATGAAAATGCTAATGTGATTCTTCATAGAAGGAATTAGAAAAAACAATCCTAAAATTCATATGCAACCAAAAAGAGCCCAAATAACCAAAGCAATCCTGAGCAAAACAGAACAAAGCTAGGGCATCACATCACCTGACTTCAAAATATCTTACAGGATGATAGTAACCTAAATAGCGTGATGTTGTTATGAAAATACACACAAAGATTAATGAATCATAATAGAGAACTCAGAAATAATGACACATATTTAGAGCCAACTGATCTTTGACAAAGCCAACAAGAACTTACTTTGGGGAAAGGCCACCCTCTTCAAAAAACGGTGCTGAGAATATTGGAAAGCCACACACAGAAGAATGAAACTGGACCCCTATCTCTCACCATACACAAAAATTAACTCAAAATGGATTAAATGCTTAAATGTAAGACCTGAAACCATAAAAATACTAGAAGAAAATCTAGGGGAAACTCTCTTGGATATTGGTCAAGGCAAAGAATTTATGATTAAAATCTCAAAAGCACAGGCAACAAAAACAAAAATAGACAAATGGGACTTAATTAAACTAAAAAGCTTCTGTACAGCAAAAGATATAATCAACAGTGTGAAGAGACAACCTGTTAAATGGGAGAAAATATTTGCAAACTAATCACCTGACAGGGGACTAATATTCAGAATATACAAGGAACTCCAGCAACTCAACAGGAAAAAAGCAAGTAATCCCATTAAAAAGTAGGCAAATAACATGAATAGACATTTCTCAAAAGGAAACATACAAATGACCAACTGGTATATGAAAAAATTCTAAACATCACTAATCATCAGAGAAATGCAAACCAACACCACAATGAGATATTATCTTACCCTAGTCAGAATGGCTATTATTGAATGGCTATTATTAAAAATAACAGATGCAGAGAAAAGGGAACTCCTATACACTGTTGGTGGAAATGTAAACGAGTACAGCAATTATGGAAAACAGTATGGAGATTTCTCATACAACTACAAATAGAATTACCATTCTATCTAGCAATCCCACTACTGGATATCTACTCCACTTGATAGAAAAGAAATCAATGTATCAAAGATACACGTGCACTCACATGTTTATTGCAGCACTCTTCACAATAGCAAACACATGAAATCAATCTAAATGTCAATCAATTAATGAATGGTGAAGGAAAATGTGATATAGATATATATATACACACACTATATATATATATATAAGTGTATATATATATATGTGTGTGTATATATATATATATAAGTGTGTGTATATATATATATATATATATACACACACACACAATGGAATACTATTTGGCCATAAAGAATAATACTATTGGCCATATACACAATGTGTGTGTATATATATATATATATATATATATATATATGTGTGTGTGTGTGTGTATATATATATGTGTGTGTATATATATATATGTGTGTGTGTATATATATATATGTGTATATATATATATACACAATGGAGTACTATTTGGCCATAAAGAATAATAAAATCATGTCATTTGCAGCAACATGGATGGAACTGGAGATCATTACGTTAAATAAGCCAGCCATAAAAAGACAAACAGCGCATGTTCTCACATATATGTGGGTGCTAATAAATTTAGTCACATGGAGGTGGAGAGTATAAACAGAGATAACAGAGACCAGAAAGGGTGAGTAGGGGGAAGGGGACAGGAAGAAGAGAAGTAAGTTAAAGTGTATAAGCATAGAGTAAGATAGAAGGAATAAATCCAATGTTTGATAGCAGAATAGGGTGACTATACTTAACAAAAATGTATTATACTCAAGTGGTAGACACTCTAAATACCCTGACTTGATCACTATACACATTATATATATGTAACAAAATTTCACATGTAACACCATAAATTTGTACATTTTTTAAAAAGACATTTAGTGCTAGAAAGATCCTAGAAACCATATATCCCTGACTTTAAAGTTGAGATCTGTTGGGTGAAAAAAGCCACAGTAACTTATCCAACATCATACAGCAGAGTCAGCCTCAAACCCAAGTCTTTCAAGTCAAAATCAGACACTTTCAACTTTCTTGGCTGTCTCCCCTTGCATTCTCGTCACTGCCATCTAAATCCTTACCGTGCCATGTGCTGTTTTAGTGAACAGATCTCTGCAAGTCAGAAATTCTCCTTTGGCCCTCAGTTTTTTCATCTGTGAAATGAGTAATGAAGACTTCCATGGTCCTATTAGGATATGTCCTGTAGCTAGTCAGTAGCAAAGTTGGGACTAGAAGTCAGGTCTCCAGCCCCCAGGGCTCTTTCTGCCATCCCCAGTAGTCATTGCTCCCTGAGTAAAGTGAGTTTTGTTAATAAGTTGAATAGGCAGAGAACAATCTATCTGATGATTGAAATTGCCACCTGAGGAAGCATCTCAGCACCAACACACCAAAAAAGTCTGAAATCA
Organism: Nomascus leucogenys; assembly: GCF_006542625.1. Taxonomy (NCBI): domain Eukaryota; kingdom Metazoa; phylum Chordata; class Mammalia; order Primates; family Hylobatidae; genus Nomascus; species Nomascus leucogenys. The sequence goes on from NC_044406.1 coordinate 49,231,050, forward strand.
CACTATCAGGAATTCATTTCTTTGAGTATTCTCTGTTAATGTGCAAGTATCTTTGAAAGAGGTAGCAACAGTGACCACTTCAGGCCATTAACTCTCAAGCTCAGGAAATTGGGAAATAGATACTGGTTTGGAGTTTGACCTGAGCTCAGATCCAGTCTCTGCCACCTTCCAGCTGTGTGAGTTTGGGAAAGATATCAAACTACTCCAAGCTCAGTTTCACACCTATAAAGTGGTTATTATAATAGTACTCATCTCAGCAGGGTGGACTGAGGAAAGTTAAATGGATTGGGTATGTATGGGGTCTGACTAATTAGCACTAAGTAAATGATACTGTCATTACTATTATTACTGATGTTATGTTTTAAGTTGTTTTCTAAAAGTATGACAGAGAACATGAAAGACACTGAGATGATAGATTTGATGGAGTGAAGAGGCTCAAGAACATCAGAGTATACCAAGACACCAGGCACAGAATCAGACTCAAGATTCTGATAAAGGACAATTTTTTAAAGAAGATATACGTAACTCTTTTATAGAATGAACAGACATCAAATATTTTATTTAACTTGCTAATTAATGAGGGAACCAGTAAGATGTTGCAACTTGTCCAAAGGAGAATTCAAAGCACCACACATACATAGGCAAATAAAGAATGCTGAAATAAAATTGCAAATAGATGCAAAATGAGTAAAAAATCAATTGCATTCCACCAGACACAACTAATTTGCATTTCTATGGGCAAAAATAATTTGCATTATTATGAGTTTTCTACAACCCACAGGGTTGTGAAAAAGCTCAAAGACAGTGAATGGTGGAGATAACCATGAAAGGTATACTAGACAGGACACTCAGTTTTTTTTCTATTTTGAAGACTCACAGTTTTTCCTGATAAGTCCTACAAAGCTGTCTGGCCTATAATTGCCCCTTGAGGTCAGGGCACTGGGAAAAGAGGGCAGAAGAAGTGAAGGGACATAGAAACAGACAATGAAAGAGAACAGGTTTTTCCTTCCTCTGAAACGTAAGGACAACCTGTAATATAATCTAATATTATATTATATTAGATTATATTACATACCATCCCTGCCGGAGGTCTGTTTGCTTTGCCCTTAATAAAAGGTAAGCAGTCTGTGATAAAGACAGTTAATTATCTCTTAAAAACCATTCTCTTCTTCTTGGTAACCGAATCCTCCATTTTCAGCTATACTTAACTATACAGGGCCACCCAGAATAAAGTCTTCTCAGCTTCACTTGTAGCTAGATGTGATCACGTGACTAAGTCTTCTGGCCAATATGATGGAAGCTGAAGAAAGGCCCCGGCAACTTCCAGGAAGGGTCTTTATAGGGAATGGACATGTCCTTCTTTGACTCTTCCATTTTTCTGCCAGCTAAAACGTGGAAACAGTGACCGGAGCCTGAGCAACCATCTTGATGAAAACCACCTGCTGAGCATGGCTGAGCATCAAGATGGCAGAAGCCTGTGACTGTGATAACGTTGTAAAACTGCCTTCTACAGAAGACAGAATGGAGTTTACATTTCTTTTTACTCAGATTTTTTTAGGCTATGTTATTTTGGGTGCTTTGTCATATGCAGCCGAACCTAATCCTAACTGATGGCAAAAGGAGCCCTTAGGGAAGTTTGCGTTGTTTGTTTTCCTGAGGTATTTCAATTTACAGTTGTTCTTCTGAAAAATACATTTCTATTTATAGCTAAACTTCAACTCATTATCACCCTCCATTACTGCCTTCTGCTCACTCACATGTACATACTTTCCTGGGGACAGAGTCGTCTTTGCCTGAGATCCATAAGGGGCATTCGGAGACCTCGCCTGAAATTGACAGTGGCAACTAGCAATAACTGTGGTAGGGGAAGCCCAATGTGGTTCACGGTTGTCCCATCACAGGCATGAGCCATAGGAACACATACTTGCAACATGAACCCAAGCTCTCTATCTCTGAGCTCAGGAAGTCTGGGTGGATGCTGAGCAGAAAGGTAGCTCACTAGAAAGCAGGACTATAGGAAGATGACCAAAAGAAAGTCCCACATGCCGGAAGAGAAAAATTTCACACCATTCATGATTATCTGCATTTTTATAGCATGAATATTCCAAAACCACATCCAATATAAAACCCAGTGGCATCTAGTTTGGGACACATTCATTCTTGCAGCAGCTGCAGATTTACCTTGGTGATTATGTTTTCCTGGAGCTAATATTAGAGTTGGTTGGCATTCCCCAAGCACATGCTAACTAATTACAGGCAAAGCAAGCTGAAGAAGCCATATTGGGATTAAAATTTTGTTGCCGATAATCAACAAGCTGAATAATCCACCCACTGATAATCAAATTGACCAAACTATATAATTTTCAGACTCTGCTAGCCTTCATATATTCATACATTCATTTCCTGTGAGATAGTGGAATACCAGCCCGGAGATTCTTTGATTATTTTCATGTTTTTTTTAACAGCACCCACAATTCCATCTGCTTCTTTAATGTGTTCTGAAAACTTTATCCTCTTACTTTTCATCAATGTGAAAATTATAACTTTATCTTTCAAGCTCCATTAAAAATCCACATTTTGAGGAATTGTTTAAGGATCTTTCCCAAATGGTAAGATGATATTTTACACAAAGAAGCCTAATACTCCTGCAGACACTGCAACCTTGGGAGTCACATTTCTATTTGACTGATGCTGGAAGGCTCAGGTTGTGGACTTCCAAACATATGATTAAAACATCAAAAAATAAATCTATACATTGTTTTACTCTTCTCATAATTCAAACTATTGCTTCCTATATACTCTTTTCTGCTTTTTCTGGAAGCAGAACAGAAAATCTGTTGTTTTTATTTGCTGTGCTGAGACTCTCATTTTTACTCTTAAAAACTCCACTGAGGGATGAATAGGCAGAACACAGAGGATTTTTAGGGCAGTGAAACAACTCTGTGATACTATAATGATGGAAACATGTCATTATTCATTTGTTCAAACCCATAGAGTATACAACACCAAGAGAGAACCCTTATGTAGACTATATGCACTCTGGGTGATAATGATGTGTCAATGTAGGTTCATTGCCTGTAATAATAGCACTGAACCACTCTGTTGGAGAATGTTAATAGTGGAGGAGGCTATGCATGTGCTTTGGGGTAGGGAATATATGTGAAATCTCTAGAATCTCCCCTAAATTTTGCTCTATAACTGAAACTGCTCTAAAAAAATAAAGTCTATTTAAAAAATGCACAAGTCAGAGGGGCACCTGATCCCAAACCACCACCATAAGAGGGCACTTGGGCCTGTGGTTTTATCTCAGACTATGGGCCTAATATCTCCATAGCTGGCCAGGAGATCATAGAATGTGGCCAAGAGTCTGTCCCCCCTTTCCAGAGGTGGCTAACCTATGTTGTGAGTAGCCACCCTTCACTAGTAAGGTGTGAATCTAGCTTCTCTGCAAATCACTGGAGTCAGTCTTATTAAATAAAAATATTCACATTATCGAGGACAGTAATTTTTACCACTTAACCTTACCATCTATGTGCTTAAACCTACCAATTGTTTTCTTTCACTCTACTGTTAAAGCTTATTTCTTAATGTACTGGAATCTTTTTCCCTAGACTTTATCCTTTTGACTCATAAGTACAGTAAATGGTTTAGGGTTGCTGAACTCAGTTTCTAGGCTTTTCCTAGACTTTATCCTTTTGGCTCAGAAATACAGTAAGTGGTTTAAGGTTGCTGAAGTTCGAATTTAGCCTCTACTAATATAATAGGAAACCTTAAATCAGTTGTCTTCAAAGGGTGATGCCCAGATCTTTGGCATAAGCATTACCTTGTTGGAAATATCATTTTCGGGCACCATCCCTGACATATAGTATCAGGGTTTGGAAGGACGAAGGGGAGTGGTGCCAAGCCCTCCAGGTGATTCTGATGCATGCTCAAGTTTTTAAACATTGCCCTAAAGTGATGGTTATTATTGAGGTTACCAGGGTAGTATTCTAATGCCAGCTCCCCATGCCCAGAGTATGGGATTTACTAGGTCTGAGGTGGGGCCAGAACGTATAGCTTTAAAAAGCTCCCAGGTGATTCTTAGACACAGTTCTAAATAAGAATTACTACATAGTCCTCCATTATAGCTTTAAAGAATGCATTTGACCAATTATCTTATTTTCACAATATTCATTTCAAAGAAAGGGTTTGTGGAGGGGTGCTCAGTGGGCAGAAAGATAAAGCAAATATCCAAGAATTTGGCTTTGCTAAACTGGTGATAGCCAATACATTTTAGAAGCCTAATTTGAAATCTGCTCAGAACCAAGAGATAACTTCACACATTAACCAAAGATCAAGGTCATTTAAGCTCAAAACTCTCTCCTCTTCTTGATGTACAGCCTTCGCTTAATGCATTTCCATCTTTAAATGTTCTTATTTTGGGTAGCAGAAAAGCTGAGAAAGGAAACTGACATTTATATGCCAGGTGCTTTATATTGAGTGTCTCATTTAATTATCACAACAACACCCTTAAAGAGCTATTAATATGCCCTCACACAGAAGAAACTGAGGCTCAGATATTAAGAAACATGCCCAATTTCCAATAACTACTAATTGGCCAAGATGAGATTTGAACCTAATCCGTCTGACTGCAAAGCCCACACTGGCACAATTTCTTCTCCACACTGCAATCCACCTGCATTTTGTGGCCATTGAAATCATTTCCAAGTAGCAATGTATTTTCCATGCAAAAAAATCTGCCTCGGTTTCCAGTTTACAGCAACGTTTACTTGTTTCAAGATGATAAAAGTTCACAAAGTTAAAAACTCAGACCAAAAGAGAAAGATCACAAGTGTCTGAACTTATTCAGCCTGGAAAAGAGATTTGAGATTGAGAGCATTTTACCAAGAGTTTTTGGAGCTCGGAAGGATTACCCTCCTTCATAAAATGGAAAATAGAGTCAGTTATTCTCTATCCTCACTGGGAACTGAAAAAGAAGTACTCACCCAGCCCTGTTCTGTGTGGGTCTTTGGTTCCAAACAGGCATATTTGCTGCATGCCCTGTGAAGTCCAGCTTGAGCCACCTCATTTGGGGAAAACATGAAGCTGAAACACTTTTCAGAAAGTATTATTTTTATCTCTGTTTCAGATAGCACCTGGCACAATGCCTGAGACATGGTTGGTGCTTTCAGTATATGCATAATAATAAATGCAGTTGAATTTGTGAGCAATTGTTAAACAGAAAATGGGTCACCAAGGATATCCTTTGAGAAGCTGAGAGGTTGACAAATTAATAAACAAATAAATAGGTATTCCTCCATCTGAGGTGGCTGAAATAGGTTTTCCTCAATAATAGGAGCTGAGAAGTCTTCCATACTCCTCTAAGTCAATGCTGACACTACAACTATCCACCCATCCACTTCATCCCCTTCAGAGTTAGCTAATAACCACCCATGCCACTACACTCCAGCCTGGGTGACAGAGTGAGACCCTGTCTCAAAAAACTAAAAATAAAAAATTAAAATAAATAAAAAAACCAGTTTCACCATTCTCTCTGGAACTCTACTAAGTAATCGATAAAGATAAAATCCTCCAGTCCTAAGGGTGGATGGTACACACTACAAGGATACCAATCACTATTTTCAACAAAGAATTCATTATTTCCATTCTCATAAACCAACATGCTTGATCCGTATTCCTTAAAAAACCTAAGATTCCAAATGGGTAAAGAGAATTCTCAAGTTCACAAACACCCTATGAGTCTAGACCCCAGAAATTGCTTTCTCACATAGATGATGTGCTGGTCTTTTCAAAACGGTTTCACAGGGACTCCATTTACCTCGATGAGGTAAATGGACACACCACGATGAGCTATCTCCAAAGGTCACAGGCAGAAGGAAATTTTAACCCTCTCAGGAGGCACATGCTCATTTCAACTGCATGTCCTTGGTAGGTAGGTCATTTGCCAATTGAAGCAGAGAATTACTAACAGATGACCTTATTTTTGAAGCTGGGGAATCTCACCCTGAAAGACTGGAGAGTAAATACAAAGCATATGCATGGCAGATGCTCCCATATAAAGATCCTGAAAAAGGCAGAATGCAGATTCTTCAGCAACTTGGAGGAGGGGACAGTCTGAAACACGACCCGATGGGGATGAATATCAGCATTCTCTAAGGGGCATAACTTTGGCCATATCTTGGCACTATACACAGTCTTTCTGATGATGAAGTTGTGAGCCACCAGCATGGTCATTACTTGGAAAGATGGCTATAAATGCAGGTTCACCTCCAAAATTTCCTGAAGCACAATGCTTATGGGTGGGGTCTGGGAGTGAGCATTTCTAACAAGCAACTGGATAATTCTTCCTGTGGCACACCAAGTGCTGACAGAACTGAAGAACTTTCCAGCTGACCAGGAAAGCTCCATTGCTATGGCAACATGCTTTACAGCCATTTAGAAGCAACTTATTCTAATGTCACCACTGGAAGGGATGCACACCACTGCTTAATGGTGGCTAAGGAGTGGTCCGGTCACCATATACAGAGGGTCAAAACACTCTGGTTTGCTGAGTAGAGAAAACACAGAACTAAGTGCTTTTAGGAAATCAGAACAATACATAAACAGGATTTTTGTAGTTGAGGAATTCATATCAGATGATCAGCCTGAATCTGTTTTAAAAAACAACAACTAGGAAATTTGGAATATTAGCCCTACTAATATCCTGAGAAGATCCATAAGGGAGCAACAGCAGGATGAGATGGCTAAAATTAAAACTATTTTCAAAAGGCTAAGGTTGTTGCTTTTTCCCTCCTATGCTTATAAGCTTTGCCAGAACCCAGCCTATTTTTAAAGGTTCTGGAAACCCACTTGAAGTGGTTTTCAGAGGATGTGGCCACAAATGGTGCCCATGCTACATCAGATCCTGAATAATATACGTGTGGATCTGGGCAACTATAAGGGGAAAATTTTTATCATGAAAGAGTAAATGAAACTCTGGTGTGTGTGAGCTAACAGTTTTAGCATCCACATTGGTCCCAGATGTTTCTTCAAAGGGACTGAGTTTTATAGAAAAGCCGAGGCAGACCAAGGTTTCTATTCCTTTTTACCATGCCCTTAATATAGGAAATGTGTGCCAATTAAGCAATAACACACATGGACTGATTATTATTTTAAGATTATCTGTAATAACCCAACTCTGTTTTTCAGTACTTTGGGGCCTCAATTGTTTTTAATAAGTTCATGTATTCCCAGAAAAAAAATTCAATGAGTAGATGGAAATAGAGAATAAAGATGTCTTGCTAAGATATTGCCCAAAAATGAAGAGAAACAAATGAGAAATTTGTATGACAAAGCAATAGCTTTTGAAATAAGAATGAGCCTTTGGGATCTTAAATCTCCTGAGGCTAGTCAGTGGGTAGACAAAAGAGGAAAAGGAAACAATAATGAACCTGGAATAGACTGTCAGAAATCATAGCATCTTCCAGCGTTCCCAGTTAGCCCGTGTTTAAGATTTCGCAGGATGAAAACCACAGCTCCCTTTCCAACCTTCCCTTTCCTATTTGCCTGGTACCTGACAAATTGGCCTCCTCAGTGTCCCCCAAGCTCGCGCTCTGCATTTCCACCTGTGACACTTTGCTTATGCAGTTCCCCTCTCACATCTTTCTGCACCCTTGATATCTTTTCTCTCCTCCTCTCCCCATATCATCCTTTGAGAGTGACCCAAGTCCCCCTCTTCTGTCCTCCAGCTTCCAGGCTCTCCACTTCCCTCCTGTTCTGACCCTCTTGGGCAATTACTATCATTACCTGTTACGGGTTGACTTGCATTCTCCTCCCCCAGATTCATATGTTGAAATCCTAAACCTCAGTACCTCAGAATGTGACTTCATTTGGAAACAGGGTAGGTGCAGATGTAATTAGTTAAGATAAGGCCATTAGGGTGGGCCTCGATCTAATATGACTGATGTCCTTAAAGAGAATGCCATGTGAAAGAAAAAGGAGATATGCATAGAGGAAAGACTACGTGAAGAGACAGGAAGAAGACAGCCATCTATAAGCCAAGGAGAGAGGCTTGCACAGATCTTTCCTTCACAGCCTTTAGGAGCAAGTCAATCATGCTGACATCTTGATCCTAGACTTCCAGTCACCAGAACTGTGAGACAATGCATTTCTGTTGCTTAAGGTACCCAGTTTGTGGTACTTTGTTATGGCAGCCACAGCAAACTAATAAACTAATCCTCACTTGGGATTTACCACTTGGGGCCAGGGCCAAATTTTGACATCTGTGGCTCTAGACACTTGCCTTCTTGGGCCCCTTTCTCTATACAAAAATATTTAAAACTATATTTTATGTATGTATGATTCCATTGCTATAAAGATAAATATTGGAATAGTACTTATTTAAACATATTCCTTGACTTAAAGGTTCACTGTTTTTCTGATTTTAAAAGTAATTAAACCATTTTCATGGGCTCCTGAAAGTATAACGAGCCCCAGTCACTGTGTCTGTTTTGCTTAATGAACAAGTTGGCTCTGCTTGCAGCCTTCTGAGTAGTCATTTGGTGACAACACTTTGTGCTACCAAGTAGACCATAAGCTTTGGGAGGGCAAGGACCATGTACGACCTCCTCTGCACCCTCCGCCTGTAGCAGATGTTTGAGAAACATCTATTAATTGATCTAGTCTAACCTCCTGTTTCTAGGAAAAGCATCTAAAACACATAGAACGTTTCATTGTGGTATCTTCTTCCTTTTTAAATCTCCAGGGAAGATGACTCCATTTCAATGTTTATCAGAGCTTACATCTGGAATAACCTTCCCATAGATGGCCAAGATGCCTTCAGTTCAATACAGTCTAAGAACATTCCTGATTATAAATGTCCCCAACTAAATATAACATATCCTCTCACCATGTGACCTTGGGCATCACATAATTGCTTTGGGCCTCAGTTTCCACTTATGTTAAATGGGAAGGTAGCTCCACGTGATCACTTTAAGGGCCCTTCCAATTAGCTAGTTAAGCAAGAGCAAAAAACAAATCTGGTGCTCTCAAATTCAAAGATTTTCAAAGATGGAGAATTTCAAAGATAAGACAGAGAAGCCCACATAACCTCATCTCCACTGGCTCTGCCAAAACACGAAGTGGCCACCCTGTTTGCAGGTTTCCTAATCCCTACCCCATGCCTTTTGGCTTTACTGGATCCCCAAAGTAATTACAATTGACCTTTCCCTTCCCTTCAGAACTTGAATTTGGAACGCACAGGTACCCAGTGAATAAAGGAGTCTTCCCATGGGACCCAGAGGAATAAGTTATGCAGATACCACTGTCACCCCTAGCAAATGATTCTACTATCCCCATAACCATTCCTGATCCTCAAGCACATGTGCTAAAATTTATTAGTATATACTTCCAGAAGGATTTCTTCAGTTTGGGGTGGTTTTGTTTTGTTTTTGTACTAGCATGATAATAGACACAATGCAAACTGAGTCTTAACAGGAGTTTGGTGCTTCATCGTTAATGAGAAGGGAAAAAAACCTAGAAAAATAAAACTAAATTGTCTTCAATTGAGAAATGGTTAATAAAACAGGATGCATCCATACTGTGAAATGCTATGGTTACACAGGATGTAACCATACTGTGAATTACTAAAAATAATAAGATAAATCTATATGTGCTGGCGTGAGATCTTCAACACCTATTTTTATTTTTTACATAAGTGGCAAAAACACATTTACTTAACTGTATTTACATATATACATTCATATATACACAAATATAGTCATATATCACTTAACGACAAGGATACATTCTGAGAAATGCATTGTTAGGTGATTTTGTTGTTATGCAAATATCACAGAGTATAACCTAGGTGTGTAGTAGGCTTCAGATGGTAAAGGAGCCTGCTGTACACCTGGGCTATATGGTATGGCCTATTGCTTCTAGGCTACAAACCTGTACAGCATGTTACTGCGCTGAATACAGTAGGCAATTGTGACACAATGGTAAGCATTTATGTGTCTAAACATATCTAAACATGAAAAAAGTACAGTAAAAATATGCTATTAAAGATAAAAAATGGCACACCTGTATAGGGCATTCACCATGAATGGAGCTTGCAGGACTGGAAGTTACTCTGGGGGAGTCAGACTGGTGAGTCAGTGTGAAGGCCTAGGACAGTATTGTCCACTACTATAGACTTTATAGATACTATATACTTAGGCTACACTAAATTTATAAAACATATTGTTTCTTTTTTCAATAATAAACTAACCTTAGCTTACTGTAACTTTTTACTTTATAAACTTTTTTAACTTTTTGACTCTTGTAATAATGCTTCACTTAAAACATACATTGTACAGCTGTACAAAAGTATCTTCTTTATAGCTTTATTCTATAAGGTTTTTTTGTATTTACAAAATCTTTTGAAACATTTTTATTAAAAACTAAGACAAAAACACACACATTAGGCTAGCCCTATACAGGGTCAGGATCATTAAGATGTCACTGAGCAATAATAATTTTTCATCTTCTTTGTATCTTATGGGACCACTATTGTATATGTAGTTCATTGTTGTCCAAAACATCACCATGTGGTGCACGACTGTGTGTGTGTGTGTATGTGTGTGTGTGTATAAAATTACATATGTGTGTACACACACACACATCTTAGTGTGCAAACCCTGAGACAAGGGTTAAAGTGCAAATAGTTTATTTGGGAGGTAATCCCAGGAAACACCAACAGGGAAATAAACACATGAGACAGGGAAGGGAAGGAAGCCAATCTGAAAAAAAAAAAATGTGTTTTCAAAGAGGTTACCACTCTGAACAACTGGAGCTGAATCACTCTGGGGACACTACTGAACACACTGTAGAGTTATCCCAAATTAGAGGTAAAGAAGCTGGGTATTACATAGCAAATCTCGCCAGTTATTGGTTGAAGGCTGCTCTTGAACCATGTTAAGTACTTAGCACTAACATGCTCCATGGTTGGAGAACACCCACAAACAGACAGTCATATTTGGTGGCAGCCGAAAGTCGGAAGAACATGTACAGAATTGATAAGTGCCAAGGCATTTGCCGTAGTATACCTCCATATTATCTTCCTCTACTGCCAACAACGAAATGACACTTTGCAATTCTGGTTGGTAAGACAAAACACACTTTTGTCTCCTTGAAGGCAACACCTCATATTCTTCTCTATATGTGGAAGAACACTACACAGTGGTGGGTATCTAGCATGGTAGCTGCTCAACAATCATGATGGATCATGTGACCAATGAAACAGACCCTTTCTTGGCCCCCTCTAGGAATCTAAATTCAACACAGCTAACACACGTATATTTTTAACCAATAATCATTTATGTCAATCACAAATGTTTTAAGATGCCATAGTCCTCTATTCCATTCTTCTCCAACCCTCCACCTCCACCTGTCTACCATTTCCTAGGCTGAGACTCAAAAAATTAGCCATACTACATCTTGACCATTCTGGTAGCATTAAATCAACCACTAATATGACAGGGGTCTCTGACTGCTTCAACTCATTCTGCCTGCTACTCAGGGTTCCAGAGCAGTCGGTAACATTTCCTGGGTCTGAAGCATTGTAAGAAGCTCCTTGAACATTTCAGTTGACTCACCAAGCAGAAACCAGCACATATGTGATGGCTTAGCCTAACTGACTTTTGCCGAACATGCTCAAAGAAAAATGGTTGAAACAAAGCATAATTCTCTAGACATTTTTAAGAAGTCTAGCCAAACAAAAAAGGAATAAAAATATGAGGTCTCCAACTAGAGACAGGTCTTGGGTGTCTTGTCTTTGTTTGGGTGATGGGTCTTCATTCAAACATTTATTGAGGGTTTGCGATGTGCCAGGCACTATGGTGGGTGCTTTGCCAACTCATGACGCACACGAAGGCATGGACCTGACCAGAGGTCAACTTAAAGAGGAGAGGGCACTTTCTAGATGAAGTTCTCTGCCAATCCTCTCTATTTTATAATACCCCAGCCTTGCTCATCTCCCTTTAATTTAACCTGCTTCTGTATTTGTCTGGCAGTATACAGTTCTTGCATATGGCTATACTCTAAAACCCGAAGCCCAGAGAGCAGGGAATACTTCATGGCTGGAGGGCTCACCCCTGTACAGGCTACAGGATAACATCTAAAGTAGTAGTCAACTTGCTCCAGCCTCACTGCTCCTGTCACTGTGGCTGGTGGGGCTGAGTTTAATCTCAAGATCTCTGTAGCTCCTTGCCCAACCCTTCTAAAATACAGCTCAAAAATCTGCTCACACATAACAGAGCAGCCCCACATAAGCCAATGGTGGAGCTGCTTCTTAAGCTGACACTATCCCTTTATGGAAAAACAAAGGCTGGGAAAGGAAACAGGAAACAAGCAAAGATCGAAATCTAGGGCCTCGAGCTAAAGCATCAGGCCCCCCAGTGTGTGATTTATTATAGAACACAGACCAGAGGTGCTTAGTTGAGCCACCAAAGACTGTATCTCCTCTGGCTTTGTAACAGTACCATTCAAATAGCGTCCCTGGATGTGAAAAGATCCATTAATACATACAGCCTCCGTATCACATCTTGCAGTCAAACATGTATTTGGGGGTGAGGACAAAACAGAGCCTACAAATGCCTTATTCTAAAGGGACAGTTTCTTTGAATAGAATTTCTTCATAAACAGGAAATTGGGACAAAAGAGTGAAAATTGACATAATTTTCTATTCTTTGTGAAGAAACATTTGACATCATTTATCCAGTGGAAATCAGGAAACTAATCAATGCTCATTATTGGTTTTTGCTTTGATGTACCCCTCCCACAGCTATACTTTGAATTATACCTCCTCATCTCCCTGAAGCAGGAGGTTGCAGGTAGATAATGAAAAAAATAATTGCCCTGGTTACAAAGGTAACATTAAAGTAGGGACTGAATTTAAGTGACTGTAGCTCTCAATTAAGCAAGCAGAAGCAGGCAATATCCTCAAAGACACTTCCCTCAATTCTTAAGACATTTGAACCACTGCTTACCAGAAAAGTGGAGAAAACAACTTTAAGAATTTTTTTCCTATATTATCTATTTTTTATTTAAAGGATATAAGTGCAATTCTGTTGTATGAATATACTGCGTAGTGGTGGAGTTTGGGCTTTTAGTGTAACCATCACCCAAATAACGTACATTGTACCTATTAAGTAATTTCTCATCCCTTCCACACTCCCCCACCCCTCCAACTGTTGAAAAACAGCCCTGGATGAAGTTTCCATATACAAATAGATTTATAACAGGTGAATTGGACTCCAAAAACCCAGGTGGGCAAATAAAAGTACATTATTTTTCAAAAATAAAGTTGCATTTAACAGCGAATTGCATTTGACATGAACTGCACTGGGCTGAAGAAAAACTCTATCAGTCATTAGAGACTCTACCTCCCTGACTCCTGGAAAAGTTGCTCAAACACCCTCAGGGATTTGATGCAGCACTCCAAGGTCAGGAAAGGCCCTCTGGTCTTCAATCCACATTCACCACCATTAGTATCGGAGCCACCATGGTCCCTGGAATGCAGATCTGCCATGTCTGTGCCCCACTTGAAAACCCCAATGCCTGGGGACTTACTTCCCTGGCACACCTCTTAGCCACAGCATTCGCAGGTTTTTCCTCCTCTCAGGCACTGTGAAAGCCAGAACTATGAGCCACCCATAAAGCCCCAAAGCACCATTCCCTTTCCTGTCTTGGAGAGTTTCCCTCTTTTCTTTCTGCTGTTATAACATCTGCTTCCAAAATATGTAGTTCTCTGAGTGGATAGAAAGATGAGTGAATGTGATAAAGCGAGTATAGTAGAAGATTAATGGCAAAATATAGATGATGGGTAATGGGAATTCAATGCAAAATTCTTTCACTTCTGCAATATACTTGAGATTTTTCACAATAAATTGTGGAAGAAAATACAACTCTCTCTCCAATCTTAACATTCTATGCTGTGGCTTTTAAAAACAAAAGCCAGGCTGGACGCAGTGGCTGACGCATGTAATCCCAGCACTTTGGGAGGCTGAGTTGGGTGGATCAACTGAGGTCAGGAGTTCCAGACCAGCCTGGCCAACATGGTAAAACCCTATCTCTACCAAAAATTAACCGGATATGGTGGCACATGCCTGTAATCCCAGCTACTCGGGAAGCTGAGGCAGAATTGCTCCAGCCCAGGAGACAGAGGTTGCAGTGAGCCAAGATTGCCAAGAAAGGAAGACTCTCTCTCCAAAAAAAAAAAAAAAAAAGCCAGCCAGAGAAAGAGAAGTGGAGCACAATGGGGTACTTAGCCCTGTGGCATAAATCTCCCCCAAAACAGGGGAACGATCTGGCTAGCAAACATTCTTGGAACCCAAGAGGCAAAATTATAGTGAGAAAAAAAGCACAATTTAATACTTCAATGAATTTTCCTACCACACTTTCTAAATAAATGAGAACCAGGTATGATTGTCTACTCCCATTTCTCACTACAACCCATATCTGAAATTCATGGCCAAGAATCCAAAGAAACAATTATTGAGTAGCTCTTGAGCTCTGGAAATATCCTGTCAATTGGTTGTTAGGGCTGTATTGAAAAGATCTTAGCATTGCTCTGAATGCTGAAAAATGCTGATGTCCAAAGGCTCTCCTCATTACTTCTTTCCATTGTAAACAGCTATTGGAAAGCTCTGAACACAAAAAGCATAGGGTAAAAATCAAAAGTTTCTCTTCTAAATAAATAAAATCAAGTTTCTGTCTGCTGCCACATCATGTGGAAATCACTGAATGGAATTTTATCAAATTTGACGGTATGTTTTGAATTACCTGATAAAATATATGCTGAATAGTGTATGGAAAATACATATTGAGTTGCCCATTAGATGCCTTTCCTCATAAAAGAAGCAGTCAGTCTTTAAGACAGGCAAACTGAGGTACAACAGGATACCTATGAGACTCCCAATGAGAAGAGAAACACCCGAAAAAGACAGACTTCAACTTTGAGTCTTTAATTGGATTCTGTGGTCTGCAAGCATTGAATTGTAATGGGGACGTTTCTCACTTAAGAACTCCAAGAAGATGCCCCATAATGAGTTGCAGCAGGGATTAATTAATTTATTTAAAGGTGGCTAGTTATTCACCTGACTAATGCTGGAAGGCTGGATGGTTAATATGACAAAGGAAGACTGTGGTTAAACCGCCAGTAATAGATAGAATTGCAGTATACAAAAAATGTACTCAGCTTGTACAGAGGTATTTTATTTCATTTACTGTCATTTTCAGCTACATTCCTGCATTATATTTGTCCATCTTAGATTATGTAACCACTTTACCAAGGTTAGAATAAAAGTTCTCTCCACCACCCCCAACACACACAGAGCGAGAGGAAAAAAAAAAAAAGAGTTGTTTGACAGGTACTATAGCAGCTTCCCTCAGCTCTTCCTCAGGCATGGGTTGTTATATAAGCCTGTTGACCTCTCCTGATAGCTCCCTGAATTGCAAACACAATAATTATTATTATCTTTAAATTGTGTGATGAGATGTCCTCACTACTCCAATAACATAAATTCAGATATAACTCATCATCACAGTACAGTCTGACTGGCTTCCTCACCCAGAAAGAGTAGGCATTTCCACTTTTACCTTAAATATCTCTTTCTGCCTCGTTCCCTAACCACCACCCATGGGTAGAAGTAAGTGCACCACACATCAGGGCTGCACTTCCTTCCAGTTTTATTTATTGAATAAGCCCAACTTTCCAAGTCAAAATGGAGAAATGTGATTTAGAGAAACAGGAGGAGAACAAATAATGGGCAAACTTAGCAGTTTCCCAGTGCTGGAAATGGTGTGTTAAGATTTTCATTATCATGAAGTGAGTGTCAGAAAGAAATGCATTGTTTAATTTGTTCCCCTCTGGGCCAGTAGAGGCAGAATGAAATCACCAAACATTCCACAGATATATGAAAGAATGCTCATCACTAATTATCAGGGAAATACGAATTAAAACTACAGTGAGATGGCACCTCACACCTGTTAGAATGGCTAAAATAAAAAAGACAAAAGAGGCCAGGCACAGTGGCTCATGCCTGTAATCCCAACACTTTGGGAGGCTGAGGCAGGCAGATCATGAGGTCAGGAGTTCGAGACCAGCCTGGCCAACATGGTGAAACCCCGCCTCTACTAAAAATACAAAAATTAGCTGGGCGTGATGGTGGGCACCTGTAATCCCAGCTACTCGGGAGGCTGAGGCAAGAGAGTTACTTGAAACTGGAAGGCAGAGGTGGCAGTGAGCCGAGATGGTGCCACTGCACTCCGGCCTGGGCGGAAGAGTGAAATTCTGTCTCAAAAAAAAAAAAAAAAAAAAAAAAAAGAGAAAAGATAACAAGTGTTGGCAAGGATGCAGAGAAAGGAGGACCCTGTCACACTGTTGGTGGGAATGTAAATTAGTACAGCCATTTTGGAGAACAGTATAGAGGTTCCTCAATAACTAAAAATAGAATTACCACATGATCTAGCAATCCTGCTTCCAGGTATATATCCAAAGGAAATGAAGTCAGTATGTCAAAGAGATCTCTGCACTCCTATCTTCATTACAGTATTATTCACAATAGCTAAGATTTGGAAAGAACCTAAATGTCCATCAAGAAATGAATGGATGAAGAAAATTTGGTATATATACACAATGGCTTTTTTTTTTTTAATTATACTTTAGGTTTTAGGGTACATGTGCACAATGTGCAGGTTTGTTACATATGTATCCATGTGCCATGTTGATTTCCTGCACCCATTAACTCGTCATTTAGCATTAGATATATCTCCTAATGCTGTCCCTCCCCCCTCCCCCCACCCCACAACAGTCCCCGGAATGTGATGTTCCCCTTCCTGTGTCCATGAGTTCTCTACACAATGGAATTCTATTCAGCTTTAAGAAAAAGGAAATCCTGCCATATTCAACAACATGGATGGAATTGGAAGACATGATAAGTGAAATAAACCAGACACAGAAAGACAAAT
This sequence comes from Nomascus leucogenys, assembly GCF_006542625.1. Taxonomy (NCBI): domain Eukaryota; kingdom Metazoa; phylum Chordata; class Mammalia; order Primates; family Hylobatidae; genus Nomascus; species Nomascus leucogenys. The sequence continues at coordinate 49,248,039 of NC_044406.1, forward strand.
ACTGCATGATCTCACTTACATGTGGAATCTAAAAAAGTCAATCTCACAAAAGTAAAGAGTAGAATGGTGGTTATCAAAGGCTGGGGAAGAGGGGTAAGTAAAGAGAAGAAGTGAGTCACAGGGTACAAAATTTCAGTTAAGAGAAATAAGTTTTAGAGATAGATTGCACAGCATGGTGATACAGTTAATGTATATTTCAAAATTGCTAAAAGAGTAGAGTTTAAATGTTCTCATCAACAAAAAATAAGTAGGGGAAGCAAGGGATATGTTAATTAGCTTTCTTTGATCATTCCAGAATGTATACATGTATCAAAACATCACGCTGAATCCCTTCAATTTATACAATTATTATTTGCCAATTAAGAATAAAATGTAATATGTAATCATAATAAAAATGTACACTTACACGAGTATAGGCCTTGGTTATAATTGATGCTCCTCTTTCTCAGCTTCGTCCCTTGAAACGGGCTTGCTTAGGAGCCAGATACCTCTAGGACCTAGAATTAGTACACACAAAGAAAGGCTTTGATTTAAGAGACTTAGACCAATTGAAGTCCAATTTTTTTTAATGCAAAAAGTTACTGTGATGTGGTAATTCCATGGATGAGAAGTGGGGCATTATAGGTGAGTGGTTAAGAGTGTGGAATTTGGAGTGCAGCAGTTAGGTTTGGATCCCGTCGTCTATCTTTGTGTCCTTAGGCAATACATTAAAAAAAAAAAAAAGACCAGCAAGTGTGAAATTAAGGTAGCTTTCAAATGCAGAAATTAAGGTAGCTTTCAAATGCAGAAAAGTGTGTTCCATATAGTGTGTCTTCTTTTGCACTACATTAAGCTTATACCCACCCAGCCTCTCAGGATGCACATTTAGATGTCCTTCCTGCTGGAAATTCACTTGAGTCCACTCCCATTGGTAGAGAGCTCCAGAAACCAGGACAGAACATGAGCCAGAAGGTGAAAATTTCTCAAATCAGGTCAGCGAGCGTGTTAGATAGAATAATTTGAGATTACAAGCAAGATTTGTCATGGTAAGAGTGTTTTAACTAGCAGATCAAACCCTGGATATGAACGCGTGATAAAAAACCAAAAGAAACAAGAACCACCTGGCTATTAACAAGATTTTACCTTTCCAGAGATAAGGATTCCCAGTTCCTCAAGGAAGCAGTAGCGACATTGCATTCGTTAAAACGACTACCACCTGGCAATAACCAAACTGTCCACGATTCAGCCACTGCTAATGAAGTCACTAGAAGCGCAGCTTCCTAATTCCTCCAATCTGGGTCAGAGTACTATTGAGAGAATTAGCCAGGACTCCTTCCGTTGCAAGCTACATTCTCAGCATCTACGTAGTAGGCACTCAACGCATTGAGTGAATGAATGAATACATGAATGAACATGCACCCCAGTACCAGTTCCAATGTATACTAAGAAAGTAAACTATACTCACTGCATGTTCTACCAATAAGCAAGCCAGAGCTCTAAGGGGATAAAATGGCTCACTGAAAATAACCACAGAGAAAACGATGACAGGCAAAAACCTTGAGGCTAAATCCCAAACTTAGAGACCCAGTTCAGTGTTTCAGTCCACCAGACTGAGTCTGATTCCCTTGTGCTGACGACCACACTGGTGTCTACCCTGGCACTATTCTGCTTTCTAGCCAGGAGCCAGACTGACTGAGTGGCAAAGCTGGACTTCTCACTTTCAGTTTACATCTGTGATTCCTTCTGCTAATGACGAACCCCCTGAGCAGGAAGGCTTCCCAGCTGGCACCCCGGTGTGGCTCTGCCATGCCCTGGGCCCTCCACGTGGTGAGCACATCCACCTGGCAGGATTACTGAAGAGGAGCATGCCAGAGGATAAGGACAAACCCTGTGCAGATACCTAATCTGCCCAGTCCGACCACAAAGCTGAAGAGCACCCGCCTGACATCACCACTGCGATTTTACATAAATGACATTCAGGCTGGCTACAAAACCCCATGTGAGTCTCAACAGTAAAGGGCCTCTGGGTAATTCACCAGCTGGCTAGCTGATTTTAGCACAGTTAGTAAAACACTGCATTAACATTTAGCTTTTGTGTGTAGAACAAGCTGTGTGGTAAATTTTTCTAAATGTTACTGAAATATATTACCTGCAAACTATAGGCTAAGCTGAGGCAGCAACAGGAAAAATCCCTGTTCCCAGAAAGCCCAGGTTCTACAACAAGTATAAAATGCATTTGGAGAAAGCACATGCCTGGCACACAAGAAATAGTTCTTAGTAATGCCTGGGATGAGGGTCCAACCTCTGCCACGGGGCACTCATTTGATCCATCTCCTGGTATGCATTGTGTGCTTACTGCCTGCAAAGCCCTTTGTTAGGAGCCAGGTAGTTTGAGAAGCTTCAGGCCCAAGCTTAAAAAACCTTGTGAAGTAGGAGAATTTGCAGCTGAATCTGCCTTGGGGACTCTGATGCTATATCAGCTGCTGTCAGTCCCACCCAACCTCCTCAGCTCACACCTCACATCTCAGATTCCCTTGCATGCCAAGAGTTTCCTACTGCAAACACCTGCAACATCTGCCTGGGGCCTTTTTCGGACTCAGCAAATGCTTCCCTGGAACACAGGCAAACTGGAAGTGGAAAGCAGTTAGAGCCCCTAGAGGCAGCTCTCAACCAGTTGCAGACTGGAACTGGGGACAAATACTCTAGCTTCCTCATACCTCAAGTGGAATGAGATGGAGACGTGTCTCCTCCCCCCTGTCTCTCTGGGTTCCAGTCACCTGCCATGGTAACTGGCTCAGGAGTACATACTTTGTATTGCCTGCTGTCTCATCATCCACCCCCATTCTGTGCTTCCTAGGATCTCTACCTCTCAAATAAGCTGCTTCCTCTCACATCCTTGACTTAGAGTCGGCTTCCTGAGGACCCTGTCCTGAAGCAGACCCCTTCTCTCTTCTAATCTAATCCTCTCACTTTTTCAACACACATCATTTTAGAACTCCAATCATGTGCCAAGTCTTCTGATAACTTCCTTGGACTCCCCACTAAAAATTAATTGGTTAATTAGTTAATTCATTAAACCAACTTCCTTTTCAGTAAAGAACTAAAATTCATTCATGTTGAGGTGTGACTGATGCAGAGGGCCAAAAAGTGAGCCTATCCTCCGCTAGATCAATGATGGTTCAAAGAAAGCAAGGACTACATAGAGAATCTGGGCCTCAAGCTGTGGAGACCTTGTTTCTGACACCAGGGAATTCATACTGCAGAGACATCATTCACTCTAATTTTCACAAAAGTGACTGATATGGTTTGGCCGTGTCCCCACTCAAATCTCATCTTGAATTACAGCTCCCATAATTCCCACACTTTGTGAGAGGGACCCAGTGGGAGACCACTGAATCATGGGGGCAGGAGACAATTGAATCATGGGGACATTTTTCCCCATACTATGCTCATGGTAGTGAATAAGTCTCACAAGATCTGATGGTTTTATAAGAGGTTTCCCCTTTCACTTGGCTCTCATTCTCTCTTGTCTGCCACCATGTAAGACATGCCTTTCACCTTCTGCCATGATTGTGAGGCCTCCCCAGATGCATGGAACTGCAAGTCCATGAAACCTCTTTTTCTTTATAAATTACCCAGTCTCAGGTAGGTCTTTATCAGCGGCATGAAAATGGACTAATACAGTGACCCTGAGAAGTAGAAAGAGGGAATGTGAGAGGACAGAGAGGACACTGGGTAGGATCCCAGTTCTGGTGACTCCCATCCCGCTTCAGGCACTGCTGCTGAAGGTTTACTGAAGGTCAGAGAACTCTTCACAGAACAGCTAACAGTGGCCATGAGAGAAGCTACTGGGAATACTGGAACAGAGAAGCTGGCCTTAGTAGCAGAGAAACTGGTGACCACAGGCAAGAATGGGCAGTGGTGTTGGGAAATGTCTAGCAAAGCCCAGAAAGGGACAGAGGGTGAGTACAAGAGGTGCAAAACGGTCTTGTTTATCAAGACACCTAGCCTCCAGAAAGGACAGACCAACAAAATATCTGCACAAATAAACACCAGAAAGGAAAACTTGAAAGCATCCATCCATACTTCTTCTGCCTCAGGTGGATTATCTAGCCAGTAGACGATGAATAGCAAAATGTATACTCTAGCCTGGCTTTCCTCTCACATCCACACTGTACCTGGTGACTTCCCTGAACATGGGCTGATATATATTCAAGAAATGCAAAGCCTTTTTAAGATAAATTTGATGAGGAGATAAAAATATTCATGTGCATGCAGAAGCCCAGGAGAAATGATTTCTGATTATTCTGAGTCGTTTTAATTATTTGGGCTCACAGCTTCCTTCCATTTGCATGGTAGCTCAGGAAGTAACTGCACAAACAACTCTGCCAAGAGACATACACCAGTGGGAGGGATTGGTCACCTTGCCGAGGCTTCCCACCAAGCCTGGCTGCAAATATGCAGCTGGATAAATTTACAGCAAGCATAAAAGAATAGCATATATTCTTTGTAATCCCACCAGCATGCCTGGCCTGATGGTTTGACCATTCAACAACTACTTCTTAAGGTCTATCAGGTGCCTGGCACGGAACCTCAAGACTCCAGTTTAGTAAATTTTGCCCTTCATTCCAAAAAAACAAAAATCTCCATTCTGCTTTTTTGGCTTATGCTTTTAAAATCAATTTTCCTACCAAAAATGTGGAAAGGAAGTATAACATGTTATTTAGGAATTCCAACTTAGGAGTTGGAAACATCTTGGTTCAAAACCTGGCTTTGCCACTTACTTACTATGAGACCACAGGTGAGTTCAGTAGCCAGAATTACTCAGAGCTTTAGTTTACTGTCTTCAAAATGGACAGTAGTCATAGGACCTACTATTCAGTATTGTTTGTAAGTTTACATAAGATAATAAATGTAAGGGCTTAGTACAGAGCCTTGTACACTGAAAATGCTTTTACTAATTTCCCATTGCTGCCATAACAAATTACCATGAACTTAGTGGCTCAAAACAACACATTTATTGCCTTATGGTTCTGGAGATCAGAAGCCCAAAATGGGTTTTTACAGGGCTAACATCAAGGTTTGCCAAAGGTTTGTGTTCCTTCTAGAGGCTCTAGGGGAGAATCCACTTTCCCACTTCCAGTTTCCAGAGGCTGCCTACATTCTTTGGCTTGTGGCCTCATCACTCCAACCTCTGATTCCATCATCCCATCTCCTCCTTTGACTCCAACCGTCCTCCCTCTCTCTTATATGGTCCCTTGTTGTTACACTGAGTCCACCCACAGAATCCAGAATAATCTCCCTTTCATAATGTTCTTAACTCAATCACATCTGCAAAGCCCCTTTTGCCTTGTAAGGTAACACATTCACAGGTCTTTGGGTCATTATGTAGCCTACTATAGTGCTCATTAATATATATGCAACATATATATATGTGTATGTGTATGTATTTTGTAGTCTTTGTCCCTAGAAGCCTGTTAGCTGCTTCATATGTCTTCTAACACACAGGTTAACAACCTATGGCAAGTATGGCAAAAATGGCGTGCCAATCATTGGTGGCTGCTCCACTCCCCCTCACCCATCTGCTGCCAACTTTGGTATGACAGTCAGTGGTCAGCTTGAGTTCTGGGCACTTCTCACCCCAACCATAACTCACCTGCAAGGAGTCAGAAGGCCCTCCACACCTCCAGGCCTAGCACCACACGTCAAGAAGTGCTTGAAACTCTTTTGGACTGTGATGATCATCCCATAAACCTCCCTGATAATACAGAAGTAAAAACATGCATAACCAGTTGGTACAGAAGAAAAAGTCAGAAGCTGAGGAGCTATTGTCTTTGAGTATATATTAAAAAAGGAAACTTAAATTTCACATGGGTCTGTTACCCTAATAAGAAATTTCATGTAGTATCAGTGGCATCTGCTCCCCTGAACTTAGGCTGATGGGGATGTGGATTTTTAACAAAGTAAAGCATCACAGGATTACAGACACCACCAAGGCTTTTACAGCACTAGAGGAGAAATATGTTCAAGAAAGTCAGCCTAAAAGATGAGTTACGGCCCAGTTTCCCTCTTAAATCAGATAATGTTACTGTAAAATGCACCAGCTTCTTTGGTTACATCAATGATTTGCATCCACCTGCCTACCGCACAACTCCACTTAAATACCAAATAGGCATCTCAAACTCATCACGGCCCAAACTGAATTCCTAATTCCATCCCTCACTCCAAACCAACTCCTCCCCAGTCTTCTCCTTTCCAGTAAATAGTGATTCTGTACTTTCAGAGACTGGGGCCAAGACTTTGGTGACATCCTTGATTCATCTCATTCTCTCACACCCCACATTTAATCTGTCAGCAAATTCTGCTGGCTCTGCCTTAAAAATATATGAGGATTTGGCTACTTGTCCCCACCTCCGCTGCTACCACCCTGGTCCAAGCCACCACCATCTCTGCCTGGCATATGGAAATGGTCTGCCACATCGTCTCCCTATGTCTCATCTCCCCACACCCCAACCTAGTATGTTCTCCAAGCAAGCAGTATATTTCAAAAGCACAAGTTAGTTCCTGTCAGTGTCTCTTCAAAGTCCTCCAGTGGTGGTGGCTCATGCCTGTAATCCCAGCACTTTGAAAGGCCGAGGTGGGAGGATCACTTAAGGTTGGGAATTTGAGACCAGCCTGACCAACATGGAGAAATCTCGTGTCTACTAAAAATACAAAATTACCTGGGCGTGGTGGTGCATGCCTGTAATCCCAGCTACTCGGGAGGCTGAGGCAGGAGAATCATTTGAACCCGGGAGGTGGAAGTTGCGGTGAGCCGAGATTGTGTCATTGCACTCCAGCCTGGGCAATAAGAATGAAACTCTGTCTCAAAAAAAAAAAAAAAAAAAAAAGTCCTCCAGTGGCTTCTCACCTCACTCAGAGCAAAAGCCAGAGTCTTCCTAATAGCTTTTGAGATCCTACATGTCCCACCCTCCCAATGTCATCTTGTATCACTCTTTTCTCTGCTTATTCTGCCTTAACCACACTGGCCTCCTTGCTATTCTTCAAACATTCCAGGCATTGTCCCAACTTAAAGCCTTTGCAAATGCTATTCCTCCTACAGAGAAAGGTCTTCTCCTGATAGCCTTGTGGCTCACTGACTCACCTCTTCCAGGGCTCTGTCCAAAATCACCTAGTCATTAAGGCCTTCCCTAATTACTCTGTTGAAAACTGCAGCCCTTCCCCCTGCCCTGTACCAATTTTGTTTTTTTGCATAATGCTCATCACCTCCTAACATAGTACACATTTCTCTTGAAAATCATCTACCTCTCCCACTTGAATGTAAGCTCCATGAAGACAGGGGTTTTAGTCTTGTCTGTTCATTTCTGTATCCACAGCACCTAGAGAAGTATCTAGCACATAGTAGGTACTCAATAAATAACAGCTTCAGTGAATTAACAGAATGAATAGGGACTGTTCTGGGATAATGATATTCAATAAAGTGAAAAGAAAGGTGTATGTTTTAGAGCTAGGTAGCATATCAGAATTTACTTGATACTAAAATCCAAATTAAAGCATCACATGCAAACTGAATCATAATTGGAGGTTAATTGATTTACTTGCCTAAGAACTTTAATCATAAGTTTTTAAGAAGAAAATGTAATGGTTTTAGCCAATGTCATGCTGACAGAGAATAATTTTAAATATTGGTCCCAATTTCTCTGCTAGGCTCTTTTTGTCCAGTAAAGAAGTAGGTGATAGGAGGAGTGTTGAAAATTGTCCTCTGTTGGCCCACCCAAGTGCATTCACTCATTCTTTCATTATCTGAATTAAACAAACAAGGAACCCTGAACTCATAGACTTTCGCATTCTACTGAGAGACACAAATAATAAATAAGATCTATACAATATACAGAGTATGTTAAATGGTGTGCAATGCTAAGGATTTCCTTTTTTTTTGAGATGGAGTCTCGCTCTGTCACCCAGGCTGGAGTGCAGTGGCACGATCTCGGCTCACTGCAAGCTCTGCCTCCCGGGTTCATGCCATTCTCCTGCCTCAGCCTCCCAAGTAGCTGGGACTACACGTGCCCGCCACCACACCTGGCTGATTTTTTGTATTTTTTTTTAAGTAGAGACGGGGTTTCACTGTGTTAGCCAGGATGGTTTCTATCTCCTGACCTCGTGATCTGCCGGCCTCGGCCTCCCTGCTAAGGATTTCTTTTAAAGAAAGATAGAGAAAGCAAGCATAAATGAGAAAAAATTCAGGCTAAGGCAACAGGAAGTCCAAAAGCAGAGAGTCAGGAATGTGCCTGGCATGGTCCCCCAACCAGCAAGTGAATGAAGGGCAAGTAGGAGGAGGATGTGGTCAGAAGGGTCACAGGGAACTGGGACATGGAGGGTCCAGTAGGGTTGCAGGCATTCACTCTGTGTGACATAGGAAGTCTAGAAGAGTTGTGCACAGAAGAGTGACATGTTCTGATATACATTTTATAATGCCCACAAGGCCCACATTTGGTCACCCTCTAGGGCTTTCTTAAAGAGGCATATTTGTGCAGAGTTTAAGTTCCTTGAAAGCAAGTAACATATCCAACAGGCTGGGCACAGTGGCTCATGCCTGTAATCCCAGCACTTTGGGAGGCCGAGGTGGGTGGATCACCTGAGGTCAGGAGTTTGAGACCAGCTTGACCAATATGATGAAACCCTGTCTCTACTAAAAATACAAAAATTAGCCGGGCGTGGTGGCATGTGCCTGTAATCCCAGCTACTCGGGAGGCTGAGACAGGAGAATTGCTTGAACCTGGGAGTGAGCCGAGATCGTGCTATTGCACTCCAGCCTGGGCAACAAGAGCAAAACTCCATCTAAAAAATAAATAAATAACAACAACAACAACAACAACAAAAGATATCCAACATATCTCTCTTCTCCCTGAACCCTAAACTCAGCATCTTCCACACCCAGTTAGTCTTTGACAGACGTTTATTGATTCACTCACAGTAGTTACCTGCCCCCGACTGTACATTAGCTAACTCTTATCAGCAGAAATTAATGGGTCCAATTAGGCAGGGAGATGACATAGCTCCAGTGTTCACTTATTGGCACAATGGGGAATTATCTCTCCTTGGGCAGAACATCACGCAAGACCCCCGTTTCATAATACTAAAGTTCTTATCTGCACTATATACATAAAAATTCTTCACACCAAAAATGTCATGCTTATGAGATGTTAGATCTGCGAACCACCGTCAATACCAAACACAGTCTATACAGTTCTGTCATTAAAGGAAGTAGGGCAAGTAGATGAGGCAGACAGCAGGGGAATTACTCAAATTTGCCAAGTAAATCACTAAAAGGAACTTGCTGCCTTTCTGCCTCATCGAATCGTTTTGATTCAAGATCTTTCATAACCTTAACTTCAAAAAAAATAGATCATTAACTTGACATCCAACTCAATACAGCATTACATCTTATAAGACAATCCATTCTCTATGTCCCTCTTATCTGTACTGGAAATCTAATATGAAGCTTCTTTGCAACTCAACTTATTTTTTTAAGAAAGAGATTTCCCAGAGTCAAAGAACATGTAAGTTGTTTGTGGAATAAGGTCTCATCATCGTTAGAGTTATTCAAAATCTCTCGGGTCATCATGCCCGCAGATCCCTTTTTTTTTCCTACACTACCTATTTTCCCATTCAGGTACTGGAAGAAACCAGGGCAATCTTAGCAAGTGAGCACATGCAACAATTGTACCATTTTTTTCCAGATGGAGTGTTCCACCTGATTTTTATTTGACCATGTTAATTGCTATTTGGAGGCAAGTAAAGGACATTGATACTTAAAGCAGTGAGCACAGATTCTATCGAAGCGGTGGTTCTCAGACTTGAACATGCATCAGAATCTCCTGGAAGGCTTGTGGAAACACACAGTGCTGAGCCTCACCTCAGAGTTTCTGGCTCAGCAGGTCTGGGACTAGGGCCAGAGACTCTGCACTTCTAACAAGTTCCCAGTCATGCTGATGCTGCTAGTTCGGGGACCACACTATAAGAACCCTTGGACTAAAGATAGAAAATCCGAAACATCTAGTTGCAGTTTAAAATGCTCAGCTGTTTGGACACAGATGCCTGTTGGATGAGAACATATATAAGGCATAATATATATGTGTAAATTTTAATATGTATGCAGAAGGATCCATTCCAAAAGAGCCAGGAATTGCCATATCTCTCTTCTTTAATCTCTTTGACGTCTTCAGATCTCCTTAACATGCTTGTCTTGCTCCATACTGTATCCTCATCACCCAGGCCTCTACACAAGGGCTTGGCACATGGTGAGTACTTTTGGCCTGAGTGGCCTAGGCCCAGAAAAAAAGAAGGCAAAGCCCTTCGAAGACTGATATTTCCTGATCAACATTTTGTTAGGACTTTCCCAGCTGGATTCAGGGAAAGGTCTTTGTTTTTAACTCTTTTATTAAATTGATGTCTAAGCACTTGTTGAGATGATGTTGTGATCAAAGACTGATCCCCCGTCTTCTGAAGTCCCCTAATAAGCCTTAGGAAAACATCACAAAAACATGTTATCTGTTGAAACAGATTTGGCATCATCCCTGGCCTCCTCCCAAATCCTCAAGGACACTTCAGAGCACACAAAAAGGGCAACCTGACAATCGTGGCTTCTCTGGAGTGTTTCCCCCCACCCCACACTGGGAAAATACCCTTGGAAATACCCTGGTGGGACACAGGATCCACTCCATTCCAGCTCTGTAGCCACCTCCTCTTATCCCACAGTACCTGAGGGCCTAGCGCATGCTCTGCTTTTATTCCCTGTTCCAGTGTGAAAGAGAAGATTTATATGCCAATCACATCATCATCACAGTGTCAGAGCTGCAAGAAAGAGCAGAAGCCCTGAATCAGATACGTGTTCCATAAGAGAGACCTTCAGCTCGCTACAATTAATGGATTATTTGAGATGTCTCAGTGTGGTCAGCTGCCAAAAACAACTGAACAGGAAAAATGCAATACTGATTTGAAGTAGAAAAATCCCCCTACTCACAGGCATTGCTGCTCTTTTGTAGGGGCATTGTTATGCTTTTATGTTGTCTTAAGGGAAAGTGGAGGATGCAAATGAATTCTTTCAGGCTGGGAAATGCAGCAGCAGCACTCACTGTGGTCAGGGGAGCAGCAGTGAGCAGCAGGTATAAACAAAGAAAATAGAAGCTCAGATTTTATGTGGTTGTCTAAAACCAAAATGCTTAGAAATTTGGTGCTATCAAGAGATCTCACTTGCTTTTCTCTCCCAACTGAGGTACAGAAAAAGACCTGAGCAGTGGTGTTGCCAAATGTCACAGTAAGGCTTCATTTTACCTGCTTTGAAACTCTAGAAGGAAAAGCAACCAAATCAAGACAATCCTCTGATGGGGGAAGAATGGCATTCAGTATCTGACATCCCAAAGGGATTGAAGATCATAAGTGCCCAAAGATTATAAGTGCTATCTCCCCTGGAATCAGATGGGCCATGGAGGGGGTAGACGAACATGATCATTCTCATTCACAAAGAACCCTTATGGGACTATAACCTTTTACAGAAGTGAGCACTGAGAACAGAATCTCAAGGGAGGCCTGAGGAGGCTTGGGGAAAGCTGATTTCCAGAGTGAGTTCAAACCACTGGAATCAGAGTTCTTGTCTAATGGTGTTTAAAAGAGACCGTGCATGGCCGGGACTACACCCTTGCAGTCAATCTGTTGATATGATTGACTGCCACAGCCTTGGCTGTGGTCATCAAATGAGCCTCAGCCCCAGGGCCTGAACCATAGCAGGGCAGTGGGCAGTGTGCATGCCCAGGGGAGAGGCTCAGGCTGCATACAAGGGGGCACATGGGAAGAACAAAAGATTTGATCCACCTTGGGAATCCTGCAGTAAAGGCGAAACCAGATCTAAAACAGGAGAGCCCTTGTCATTTCTGAGATGAGTCCTGTATCCCTGGCTTTCCCAGAATGTACAAAAGACAATGGCTTGGCCCAAGCTGTGGCGACTCTCTGTCCCTAGATAGCTTGAAACCATGTCAGGCTCACAGTGCCTGCTAAAGAGACTCATGAGATGGAGGGCAGAATGCAATAAGGAAGGCAAAGTCAATTTTAATATGGGAACACTGGGTTCCAGTTCTGGACCTGCCACCCAGGTATCACGTGATCCTGGACACATCACCCCTCTAATGACTGGATTCCTTCTCCTAGAATGAAGGGTGACTAATGTGACTTTTAAGGTCTCTTTCATCTTTAACATGTTATAATTTCATAATGTGAAAACATTCAGAAGATACTGAATGGACTGGATGTGCTGGAAGGGACTGGATGATCCAGAAGGGACTGGATGAACTGGATGTGCTGGAAACATCAATAAGTTTTAAAGCCATGTGATCTCTTCATCTTATTCCCTTTTGTCCCTGAAGTTTGGGGAATAGAAGAGCCACATCTTCATTTTATACAGAGTATTAATTTCCACAATAAGAACACAAAGTAAAAATTCCATACTGTGAAAATAATCCTTGAAAAGCACTTTACATTGTCCACAATAAACAATATAGGTAGTTTTGTATATACAGTGCAACCCTGCATAGTAATATGTATTTCTATATGTACATTTAAAGTGCACAGTGATGGAGAATATTTAATAAAGGGTGGATGCAAAATATAATTTCAAGTATTTCAAATTATGTGGGACAGACAGAAAGATTGAGATGGAAGAATGTGGCAATGTATGTAGTGAAATTTGCACAAGTCAAATGCCTGTGGAACTGGTTTATTTAAAAGGCTGAACTTGACTGGGTATAAATAAGAAGTGGCTGTATTTTCCATCACTCCTTTTAACCTTGTTACGTCAGCCAAGTCTCCCTGCCTCCTGAAAACATCTTAAACAAATCTTGTGACTTTTAGGCCAATTTAAGAAGCCCCATTTCAGTATTCCAAACTCTAATTTAAGTCAATACTTCAATTTCATATCCAATTCAAAGCTTCTCCCCTTTCCCTGGCTCAGGCCTGAACCCTGGCTCAGAGAACTTATTTTAGGGATCAGAAACCATAACAGTTCCTTCTACACTTTCTTGCATGGTTCAGCCACTTAGCTAAACTGAAACTACATTTCCCATGAGTTAGGGTGGAGCACAAGAGAAATTTGCACTAGACAAAAGTGAAGGAACCACCATTTTGTGCTCTGAAAGTGGAAGTAGAGTGCCAGGCACTGCAGCCAGCTCGCAGACATTGCTGCTGATCTGCTTATTTCCCTCACTGGTGTGGGCAGCACCCAGGCCCACAGTTTCTCCAACTCCAATGAGATCCTCTCCTTTAGCTTCTCTAAGTCCTGGGCCACGCATGTGTGCTGCTCTGTAGCAGACAGTGCCAGCTTCCGCCACAGGTCACCCTTTTCATCAGAGTTGAGAGAGTTGGAAGTTCCAATTTGGCCTCACATGTTCCAATTTGTCCTTGCTGTCTCTCACTTTCATATCCAGTTGCCTTTCCTGACCATCTGGCCTGGCTGACCTATAAAGACATCGGCCCCAACAGCAGACACAGAGCAAGAGTTGCACACAGATTTCTCTACCAGTTCCCACAATGTGTAAGGTCTAATTCCTATAACAGATCACTCATTCTATATCACTCGTAGTAATTCTGCTCTTCTCATGGTACCCATGTTGATATACTACCCCTTCTTCCATTTTATGCTTGCTTCTCTGAAACAGAAAAATTATGGGACAAGGCAATATCTCATTTCAATGATGCTATTGTAACATGCCTCTGTCATAGCAACCATTCAAGTACTGGCTTTTCTAAGGGATGCAGATGCAAAGGGAATGTGCTCTTTGAATAGTCTGCATGGAGCTCTGGGTGGCAGTTTCCTGACTCTGATAACACACTCTAACTGATCAGTTCTGATCTCCTCAGCTTTTGCACCCAAAAGAAAATCTGAAGCCTCTTATTTCCAGGATCCCCTTGCCCCAGCAGGCCACTCTCTTGGACAGGGTTGCTGAAAGACGACTCCAGCTACCTTGCCCACAGTCCTCTTGGCCCCCAGGGACTGCATCCTGCCCACTAGGTGGCAAGAATACTCACCTGTCTGGGCCCCCTACCTTTGCACTGCTCTTGTGGCTTCCTTAGCCAACCTTTCCCTTTAGACTTCCCCAGGTGAGAAGCAGGAGTCAGTCACTTTGATCCCCAGTACTTCTAAATTCCAAGGGAGGCATATACATCTCTCCCAAGAGCAGCATAAGAATGCTTTTGTTCCAGCCCAAGAAGACACTGGAATGGCTGGAGAAAAGCCAAGAACTTAGTGCTTCCTTAAATCCCCTTCTAGAATTTCTAGTGTCATCTCAAATATGCTGCTGGGGGTGATAGTCGCTAGATGGTTTTTGTTAAATTGTAATGAATTCTACATATGTTCTTTGGAGGGGGTTTAATCACCTATTTTACTTGGCTTTGCGTCTCCAGGTGTATTCAGAATCCTTATACTATCCCCTCCTAACCTCAGAATTAGGGAAGACTGTCCTTAAAATTAATCAGATTAGTCTACTCCATGGTATTATTTTAGGAATCCTAAGAAGGTCTACCTACCCAAATAGTTTCCCCTCTCTTTCCTTCTATGATGCCTTAGACTCCTCCATTAGAAACACATTTCACCTGATTTGACAGATTAGACCCAAAAGAGTCCTTAGGAATGCATTCTAAGCTATTATCCTATATCAACACTTTGGCATGGATAAATTAGTCAGATTGCTTTCTAGAGAGACAACTGGTTGAGTAGCGAGCATGAAATTCAACACAGGTGTCTTGGTCAGCTCACTATAAGAACAAATCAGAGACTGGGTAGCTTATAGACAACAGAAATTTATTTCTCACAGTCTGGAGGCTGAAGTCAGAGATCAGGGTGCCTGCATGGTCAGGTTCTGTGTCTTGTGAGGGCCTGATTCCTGGTTTATATATGGCTACCTTCTTACTGTGTCCTCAGATGGTGGAAGGGATAAACAAGCTCCCTCAGGCTTCTTTATAAGGGCACATATCTCATTCATGAGGGCTCCACCCTCATGATCTAGTCACCTCCCAAAGGCCTCCCCTCTGAATACCATCACATTGAGGGTTGGGATTTCAGCATCAAAATTTTGAGGTGACAGAAACATACAGCTCATAGCAACAGGTAAGTTTTGATGAGAGAAAGCTAAGTCTGTACCAAAGGCAATTTGAGGTGTCAAGACAGACTGAGTCTTCAGGGACCAGCATGAGAACCCTGGAGCCAAAACCAGGAGGGCAAAGAAAGATGCTGAAAAGGTATAAAGAAAGATAAGGTTCCCCCAGTCACACTTCTCTAAGTAGTCTTTGCTGCAAAGAATACAGTAAGTTCTAAGTAAATGCTTATGTAATAAACAGTTGTTTAAGGCCATAAAATCTCATTTTTGAGAATAAAATGTTTGAACACCTCTTTAAACCTTACATCTATGGCTGTCTCTCTTCGTTCCAACACTTGTTCCCCCAAATTAATTCATTATCTAATGGATATTTGAACCAAAGCGCTAAAAATTTTAGAAAGCTAGTTTATTTGGCACTGGGATGTGAGTTCATGGAAAATTCATTTCTTGGGGGACCTCTGCTTATCTTAACTGCAGAAATAAGAGGAATTAGACTTAGACCCACAATGTTATCTTTTTACTCATTATTTCTCGCACTGACATGGAGGAAGAGAGAATTGAACAAAGATAACATGGACCAGGGTAGTGGTTCTCAAACTTGAATGGGCATCAGAATCACATAGAAGCTTGATGAAAACACAAATTTCCAGGCCCCAAACCGAAAGATTCTGTTTCAGTAGATTGGGACTATACTGTGAAAAACGCTGAGCTAGAGCTTACAAAAGTGGGCCCCTATATCTGCCCAGTGCCATCTTCTCTGCACTTCCACACACACACACACACACACACACACACACACACACACACATTAATCGGTCATCTTGTTGAACTTCCTACATAACATCTTTAGGTCCTTTTTCAGTGTATATGAACACTCCCAAAAGTGTGGGTCCTGACAAGTTTTCTTACCTTACCTCTATTTGTCCTACCCAGTGCTACTCAATGGCACCTCCAGGAAGGGTTTGTGGACTTGTCTCTCCAACATAGACTCTCATTAACCAAATCCTTCAGTGAAATTGATATGTAAAATTGGAATGCCAGATTACCGATTTATTTTAAAAAGAAAATCTGTCCTCAGGTGGGGCTGGACTCTTGCCTTCACCGCATTCTTTCCTGCTATAGTTTGGATATGGATTGTTTGTCCTCGCCAAATATCATGTTGAAATTTGATTCATAACATTGGAGGTGGGGCCTAATGGGAGGTGTTTAGGGCATGGGGGCAGATCCCTTATGAATAGATTAATGCCCTCCCTCGAGGGAGTAGGGAAGGAGTTCTTACTCAATTAGTTCCCACAAGAACCGATTGTTAAAAAGAGCCTGGCACCTCCCCACTCTCTCTCTTGCTTCCTGTCTTTCTATGTGACCTGTGCACATGCCAGCTTCCCTTCATCTTCTGCCATGAGTAGAAGCAGCCTGAGGCCCTCACCAGATGCATACAAGGGCCATGCTTCTTGTAAAACCTGAAGAACTGTGAGTCAAATAAACCTCTCTTCTTTATAAATTACTCAGCCTCAGGTATTTCTTTATAACAATACAAATGGACTAAAACATCTCCCTAGAAGAAATCTGCATGGGAAACAGATTATAATCAACAGTTTGCTTACTTGATGTGGAATTGGGCAAGGGCTTTGGGTAAAGAAATCACTAGTGGGCACCATGAGGTTAAGAGTGTCAAGGGTCTCTGTCCACACAATTGAGAACTACTTCCCACCAGGACCCAATGGGATAGGGCAGCCTCTACCCTGGACAACACTTGGAGAAGATCTGCTGTTAGTCTCAGTGATATGCCCTTGTCTATGTGTCCATAAAGGGACCAACTTACCTTCTGGTGGGTACACACCCTCTTTAGAGTCATAAAATAAATATCTATTGAACTATTAATTAACTCATAATAATGGAATCCCTTCAATCTGTATACATTATGTGATGGTTTATAGACCCAGAAGTCATCCTGTTTCTTTACGGGAAATTTTCTCTCTAAGACTTAAACTATAACATGTAAAAGATCAAAGGAAAGAGATGTAATCTGTCTTTCATTCATTCTTGGAAGCAAATTTAAGTCCTGGCTTACAAGAGTTTCGAGGTTCCATTCCCCAGGACACAGAAAGAATAAGAACATTTCTGGCTGTGGGTGAAGAAGTAGGGTGAAAGCAACCACCTTCTATAGGTGGTCCCTGTGGCTGTTTAGCCAGAGACAAATAAAGGGAACTGGAAGGACATTCCTAAAGTTCTTCAGAGGGCCTCCTGAGTCATCAGAGATAGACAAAGTATACGGCCAAGTTACTGGTTTGACTTTGCATTTGGCTTTGGTACTTTTCAAGTTTATACAAAATGACATTTTGTTACATCAAAATTATAATCTTTCCATTTTATTCTCAAAATGATAGATTATAGCAATTATGCAAAGAGAGAAGATTCATTAGTAAATGCAGTAGGTGAGGTATACATTTATAGGCCTAAGTACCTTTAAAGGGACAGATATTTAGTAAAGAATGGGCAAGGGTGAATGAAAGCCCTCCTCCTCACACTGACCCTGAGCCCCTCATTTCCTTTGCGATGGTGAGAAATCCTTAACTCTAGACCGGGGCCCCATCCATGTCTCCCTGTCACTACTCACTAGCCTGGCCTAGAGCCCACAGGCATAAGTATTTGGAAGTTTTTATTGGTGTTATTTCGTGTCATCAGAGATGACACGTCATTACCCAGAAAATACAGGGCAAAAAGTGACTCTCAGAATCATACCAGAAACACTTCGTTTCTAGTACATAATAGAAATTAGGGTCAAATACCAGCTACTGTCAACAGGATCTGAAATCAAGAGTTTTTAAGACCATGGTTACAGACATCACCACCTCTCTCACCCCAAGCCCTTTCAAAATCTGCTTGCTCTTCCAGCAGTCAATGCCTAGCCTGTCACTGTGTGCTGGAAGCTGCCATGCAGGGACCAAGCACTTATTCAGGTTTTAATCTAAAACCAGTAACATTGGTATCTACTAAGGTTTATCCCAGGGCACAATTTTCACCCCCCACAACAACCCTCTTTTGTGCAGACAGATAATAAAAGATCATCTCACCTGTGTTTCTAGGACCAAAGGGATGAATTATCCTTCAAATTTACTGTATATTTGAATTAAGATTCTGCTTGGCTTTGTCAATAACTAAGGCACATCTACAATTGAAATATGCAAAAAAAAACAGTTAAAAGAGTTTTCTATTCAGCACAGAGGAAGAGCCTTGCTTCTAATTCATACTCTGGCATCAATTTTCTGTGTGCAGACAATTTCCCCTCTCTGCACCTCTGTTCTCTTGCTCAAAAAATACAGAGATTAGCCTGGGTGATCTTTAAAGCCTCTTTCCAACTGTAATAATTGTGTTTCTATAAAATAAAGGCTAATACAGAAGACTCATAATATTAGTGGTCATGAAGTACTTGGAACTTAGCAACGTTTAGCCCTTCCAACACGATCTAATGATGTCTCATGTAATCCTCCCACCTACCCTGTGAGGGATACATTGTTAATTCCATTATTCTGGTTACTATTGTAGCTTAAAACATTTTTAATAGTAACAAAAAGTATGAACAGTATAGCTATATAAATAAAGATAACAAAATATTAAAAGTATTTTTGTTTAAAGATAAAATGATTATAAGGTACAGTTTCTGATGGTCAATAATTTAAGACCCCTGGGCTGTCTAGCTCGGGGTCTTTCAAATAGTCACAGTCAGACAGTGACTAAGCTGGAACTGCAGGAGTCAGTTTCAGCTCTTCTGAACTCAGAAGCCGGGGGCTGACTGAGAATCTCTCTCTGTTCATGTATAGTCTATTCTCATTATTTGTGGTAGTTCTGTTCTATAAAGTCATCTTGAACACTAAATGAGCAAATACCCAACCATCGTTCCTAGGGAAAATACAGGATTAGGTTCCTGCGAGTCCCTGGTCACAATGTTTTCATCAAGTGATCAATACATAACCTTGTTTAGTGTATGTTTCTGTTAAAGTCACCTTATTTTATAGATGACAGACAGATAGATAGACAGATAGATACACAAAATATATATTGTTGATTCATTAACATTGGATTCACAGTCAACAGAACTATAACTCATGGCAGAGCAAAGTTTATCGAACATATGTATTTTCTCCGTAAAGCACATCACACTCTTTCTGAGCTTAGAAACACTAGACAGTACTTCAGCATTATGCTTGGGGGCCATTTTCAACAGCAAAATCACCAACTAAAAGTACAAAATGCAAAAAATACCACTAAATAGACTTTGAAAATGTCACCTGTCCATAGTATGAGAGCTGATATAAGAAGGCAGAGTATCATCTTCTTTGATCTCAGCTCAGAATGTGTGCATCAGGTGACTCAAATCATTCACCACTCTACACATGTCTACAAATAACCTTGAAAGTGCAGCATGTATTGATTTCGGGTTACAAGTAAATTTTAGTGACTAGGCAGATTTGCAAATACAGAAGCTGTGAATAATAAGAATCAAGTATATTTTCAGAGCTTCTCCATATGGTTTCTCACATGAGATCACATGGGCTTCCTCACAGTCTAGTGGGCTCTGGGCAGCCAGGCAACTTACACGGCTGCTCAGGGCTCCAGTGTGAGTGTTCCATCCAGTAAGGCAGAAGCTGTATCACCTTTCCTGATCTGACTTCTAAAGTCATGCAGCATTATTTCCACTGCATTCAACTGGTTACAAGCAAGTCATGAACTTGTCCAGATTCAAAAGAAAGGGACATAGAACCCATCTCTTGAGTAAGAGGGTTCTAGAAGAGCATGTGAAATGGGAGAAATTGTTGTGGTCATCATTGGAAAATATAATTTGCTACACCCATTTTACAGACAAGGAAACTGAGGTTTGGAAAGTTAAATAACTTACTTAATGTCACACAGCTAACATGTAGCAGAGCCAGAATTTGAACCTAGACCTCTCTGACTCCAAAGCCTGTGCCCTAACTACCCTAAACCCTGCTCCACATAGCATAACTTTGGTTTTTAATCTATAGTTTCAACACAGTGCAAACTAGAAAGCAGCAGCATGGCTGAGCAAAGGGTTTGATGAAACAGATGGAATTTTAGGAGGAATCTATAGAAAGGAAAAGAAGTTGCTTGGCAACTGCTGTTGGGGAGATTGCTCAAAGCATAAAGGTGAATTTGAAGAAGCCAAGAGAAATTCAATAAAGGTCAACTCCAAGCAAGGATTTAGCTTAGGCATGGTATGAAGGAGGTCTAAAAGAGAAATGACAAGTCCTGAGATCTGGCAAAGCACACAGAAAAGCAGTGGGATTTGGACACCAGAGGCAGAACAACCACCCACAGGTGAGCTATTCAGCACAGAATGACCATAAGGACATTCAGAAAATTCTATCATAAGACAAGCCTCTATTTCACCAATCATTTGAGAGGCAGAGTCTCGCTCTGGGGCCCCCAGAATAAACTGGGAAACTGAGAACTATGCTGTAGAATTCAGGGTCTTGCAGAAGACCCTCTCCTAGTGCCTTTGCCTATAAAATGGGGGAGGGGAAGGTACCTGCTCCTTGGTGAAACAAGTTATACGAGCTATAACTGCATTTTCCAAGGACAATTCTCTCTCAGTTCAGGCAAAGCAGCCTATTGATAGGGCAAGCCAGGGACCACCACCTTCATTACACCAGTTAACAGTGATAAGCTCTGATGTAATTTCTCCGTTGAAGATAATTATTTTAACAATTAGATGACATTACCATTATCAACACTCAACCAAGTATCTCAGCGTGAAGGAGGGAGTCCCAACACCAGTGGAAACCTAAAAATACAAAACCTCTGACAAGGCGGTTCATGGGAGCCATCCTCCTGATGACAATTCTCCCTGAATCTCAAGAGGCCCCACTGCTCCTCTTGGCTGATCAAAATTCATTTTCTCCTTCTTACTGATTATTCTAGCTTTCTATTGCTGTGCAACAACTTATCAAACAAGTGACTTAAAAACAACCGTTTACTTTTGTTCATAACTTTGTGGTTCAGGAATTTGAGAAGGGCTTATATAAGTAGTCCTTGCTTGGGGTTTCTCATGTGGTTGCAGTCACATGCCAGCTGGAGCTGCAGTCCTCTGGTGGCTCAACTGGACTGGATATCCGAGATGGCACACACATAGGCTGGCATTGACACTGCTACTGGCCAGGAGCTCAGCTGAGGATGTTGTCTAGAGCACCTACATGTGGCCTCTCCAGGATGGCAGCCTCAAGATGTTCAGACTCTTAATATGGCAACTGACTTCTTTCAGAGTGTCCCAAGAAAGTCAAGCAGGAGCTGCAAGGCCTTCTATGTCCTAGTTTTGGAAGTCACTTCCCCCATACACTATTAGTCGACACAATCCCAAGCAATCAGATTCAAGGGAAGGGGCATAAACATCGCCTCCTGATAATAGGAGTGTCAAAGATTTTGAAGGCTATGTTTTAAAACTTCCTATTATATGTTGAATTGTGCTCTCCCAAAAAATGTTGAAATCCTAACCTGCAGTATCTGTGAATGTACCTTATTTGGAAATAAAGTCTTTGCAGATGATCAAGTTAAAATGAGGTCATTGGGAGGAGCCCTAATCCAATATGATTACGTCCTTATAAGAAGGAGAAATTTGGACACAGAGACAGACATGTCCTGAGGGAGAACATCATGTGAAGGTGAAGGTGATGATCAGGTGATGCACCTACAAACCAAAGGATACCAAAGATGGCCACGAAGCTACCAGGAGCTAGGAGAGAGGCATGGAACAGGTTCTCCACACAGGCTTCAGAAGGAACCAACCCTGCTAATACCTTGATTTCAGACTGTTAGCCTCCGGAATTGTGAGACAATGCATTTCTGCCATTTAAGTTTGGGG
Source organism: Nomascus leucogenys (assembly GCF_006542625.1). Classification (NCBI taxonomy): domain Eukaryota; kingdom Metazoa; phylum Chordata; class Mammalia; order Primates; family Hylobatidae; genus Nomascus; species Nomascus leucogenys. Next base: position 49,270,038 of record NC_044406.1, read on the forward strand.
TACTTTGTTATGGGAGCCCTGGAAAACTAATACATTCTCATACTGGCTAATAGAATCCTGATCTTGTTTAAGAGGGCAACAAGCCCAGGTGAAAACATATATTTTCCCAAACTCCCTTGCTGCTTAGAGATAGCCACGTGACACTAACCTGCCAGGGATTTCTGGAAAAGCCTTGCTTATACAATAAAAGGCCATCTTTTTTCTGTCTCAATTTTTCCTTCTTACTGTCTGTAATGTGGACGTGAGGTATAAAAACAGATCAGCCATCTTGCGACTGCTTGTGAGGACAGAAGCAGATCAGGAAGACGGAAGCCCTCTCAGCTCCACAAACAAGTCTCCATTGATTGTGCATCTCTCATGATCCAGGCACTGTTCTAGGTGCTGGGGACACTGACTCCCCATCCTCCTCTAGTGATCTGTCCTTAACTTCATTGGTAAATCATTGGTGGATCATTGGTAGATCAACTTACCAAGATAAATGCAGGAATAAAAGTGTAGATGTGATGTTATGAACTCCCACAGGGAAGCCTCCTACCCAGCCTGCCAGAAGAACTTCCTGGAGCTCCCCACAGGGAGGAACACAAGACATGTGCAGCCTAAAAGTCTATCAGCCTCTGGGGAATGTCCTCCTCTCCCTCAACAAGAAACACACCTTCCTGGCATATCAGATGGTCAGATCAGGGCTCTCAGAAGCCCCGGAGTGCTGAGCACAGCGCAGCTTGGGCTGCCTGCAGTTCTCATGGCAGCCGCTACCTCAGGATGCCTAGCAACCAGCCTGTCCTGGGAGACACCTCAGGCTGCCACGGAGTAGCCAAGCTGCCACTGTTCTCAAGAGGGCTAATCAACAGAAACCTGAAAGAAGCCACGCCGTGGATAAAACTGAGCCAGCCCAGAACCTGGCTGCTTGCTAACTTCCCTTCTGCAGGACGCCCTGCAGTCATCCCATTTCTCATCATCAATCACCAAAATCCAGAGTCAGAAGCCTCAGCTGCAGCAGCAACGTGACTTCCAGGGTTTTCTGCAGAAAACTAGGACACTAGGTTTCTTGCTGAACTGGGTATGGCTTTCCTCATGCCATAGGTAACCCAACCAGATTATCAGTGTGGACCTAAGGAGCCTGAGAGAGGAGGTTACCTGAGAACTTCTGCCAGTCCAAGGACATTGACACCCTCCATAGCACTAGCCAACATGCATACCTCCTTTCAGAAGCAACAGCTTACCAGAACCTTTTGGAAAACTCTGCTCATGACTTCACTTCCAGAACCTCACCTCCCTCCGAGAATAAGTGTAAGTGAGGTCCTCTGAACAGCAGAAGGATGAATGTGGGTTTCCATAGTCCCTTGGCCAACAAATGTAAAGACAATGAAGGCCAGAGTGGGGTCAAATGTCAGCCACACAGACCTGTCTTGCAATCTCTAGTTGTATGGCCTTGCACAAGTTACTGAATCTCTCTGAGCCACAATTTGTTCAACTATAAAAAGAGATAATAAAACCATTATAGTCATTGAGGGGATTAAACAAGAACGTTTATATACAGTGTTGTCATGAGAAAAACTTGGGACTGTAACACCCGCTCCTGCCTCCCAAACCGGGAAGGTGATAAGAGACCAAAGAATGACTCGGACAAGTCCAGCTTGGCGAGTAGATGACTTTATTAAGACTAGATATAGGACACTCCTGGGTGGCAGCAGGACAGCTGTAGAGCTCCATACCACTTTCTGCCTCTAAGCTGCTTTTAAGCTGATTTTCTGGCTCATTGCCTACTGTGTGTGTGTGTGATGGGACTGTTTTTCTTGGTAGGTTCTCAGAAACCCTCTGGGATGTCTAGGTTCTTGGAAACACCTGTCCCTCGGCTGGGTACCATGGCCTTGGCTCCCGGCCTAGCCTTTAGGGCTCAAGCAGCGGGCATATACCCTTAAGTAACCTGGTGCAGGACACATCACAATATGAGTGTCTAGCATGCTACCTGTCACATAGCAGTAGGGATTCGACAACCAGTGGTCTCCTTCCCTCCTTCCCTTGTCAAAGCTGTGATTTCTGAAGTCTTCTGGGGAAAGAAGCAATGAGTGATTGATTGGAGGTGCCCTCCTGTGTCCCTTGAAGAATGAAGTTCATGTCGTCTCCTATATATGTACCCCACAGCATGTGTCATGGTACTTACCTGTGGTACACACCCAGAGATACAATAATGAAGGAGTAAAGACGAGCAAAGGGAGAGCAAAGGTGGAGGATGAGAAAGACAGTCTCATCCAAATGGCATTTGCTGTTCAAGAACACTTTTGAAGCTGGGATAAAACCAGTGGTGCAGTGAGTTAGCAATAAAATTCAGCTCTCCCTAGCATGCTGAATGCAGCCCAATATTTTCCCCATAGGCAGAGTGAAAGAAAACCGCAGCATCCCCCAGACTTTGGAAGGATAGTGGGCAGAGGGCAGCAGCAGGCACACTGGAAAGAGAGCCTCAAGCCCTCAGGACATTCACATGCAGCCAAGCCCTCCCTCTGTTAACCTTCTCTGCATATCCTTATACATGATTCCGTTTCCCTTGTCATTTGCACTACCACCATCTCAGCCCTCGCCATCTCTCCTCCCCAACCCCAAGCACCTCTGTCCAAGCTGCTCTGCCAGCCTCCCTCGTGCCTCTCAGATTCATTGTCCTCATGGCATCTGATCATGGCAAACCACTCACATTTTATAAGATTTAAAAAAATAATACTCATAATGTTTAATCATCATAAGAAAATTTGACAACTAAAAATGAGCTCCCTCGCAAATTTTAATGGAACCACATCCCCCAGAGATAAGGAAATCAACGCAGGGAGAGACTCAGTCACTTTCGTAGGAATACTCATCTATAAAGCAGTAGATTCAGGATTCAATGCCAAACAGCCTCTTCCAAAGATTTGCTCCTAACCACTGTATATTTTGCCTCCGAGATAAAAACAAAATTGAAAAGGAGGTTTGGGGTCAAGTTGTAGACCATGGATCAAACGCCATCCTCAGAAATTGTTATCTTGTTCTATTGGTATAAAAAGTCATTGCAGGCTCAAGGGAAGAGTGTGGTAAAGCCGGAACTGTCTTACAGCAGACGGGGGCACCACCTTCCTGGAGGGTAATATGGTAAGTGGTATGAATGCAAAGGCCTACAAGGAGCTTTTTGATGCATTAATCTCAGTTTTAAACATTTATATGCAGAAAATAATTGGAGAAATGTATAAAAATATATGTATGGCTATGTGTGCTCACGGCAATAATATTTCAAATAACAAGAAAAAAAGAAGATCTGTGCTTGCTTCGGCAGCACATATACTAGAATTGAAAAGATACAGAGAAGATTAGCATGGCCCCTGTGCAAGGATGACATGCAAATTCTTGAAGTGTTCCATATTTTTACAAACCTGACAAAAATAAGCAATGGGGAAAGGATTCCCTATTTAATAAATGGTGTTGGGAAAACTGGCTAGCCATATGTAGAAAGCTGAAACTGGATCCCTTCCTTACACCTTATACAAAAATTAATTCAAGATGGATCAAAGACTTAAATGTTAGACCTAAAAAAATAAAAACCCTAGAAGAAAACCTAGGCAATACCATTCAGGACATAGACATGGGCAAGGACTTCATGACTAAAACACCAAAAGCAATGGCAACAAAAGCCAAAATTGACAAATGGGATCTAATTAAACTAAAGAGCTTCTGCACAGCAAAAGAATCTATCATCAGAGTGAACAGGTAACCCACAGAATGGGAGAAAATGTTTGCAATCTATCCATCTGACAAAGGGATAATATCCAGAATCTACAACGAACTTAAGCAAATTTACAAGAAAAAAACAAACAACCCCATCAAAAAGCGGGTGAAGGATATAAACAGACACTTATCACAAAAAGACATTTATGCAACCAACAAACATATGAAAAAAAGCTCATCATCACTGGTCATTAGAGAAATGCAAATCAAAACTACAATGAGATACCATCTCACTCCAGTTAGAATGGCTATCATTAAAAAGTCAGGAAACAACAGATACTGGAGAGGATGTAGAGAAATAGGAATGCTTTTACACTGTTGGTGGGAGTGTAAACTAGTTCAACCATTGTGGAAGACAATGTGGTAATTCTAGGATCTAGAATCAGAAACACCATTTGACCCAGCAATCCCATTACTGGGTATCTACCCAAAAGATTATGAATCATTCTACTATAAAGACACATGCACACATATGTTTATTGCAGCACTATTCACAATAGCAAAGACTTGGAACCAACTCAGACGCCCACCAATGATAGACTGGATAAAGAAAATATGGCACATATACACCATGGAATACTATGCAGCCATAAAAAAGGATGAGTTCATGTCCTTTGCAGGGACATGGATGAAGTGGGAAACCATCCTTCTCAGCAAACTAACACAGGAACAGAAAACCAAACACCGCATGTTCTCGCTCATAGGTGGGAGTTGAACAATGAGAACACATGGACACAGGGAGGGGAACATCACACACTGGGGCCTGTCAGGGGGTGGGGGGCTAGAGGAGGAATAGCATTAGGAGAAATACCTAATGTAGATGACGGGTTGATGGGTGCAGCAAACCACCATGGCACATGTATACCTATGTAACAAACCTGCATGTTCTGCACATATATTGCAGAACTTAAAGTATATTAAAAATTTTTTAAAAAGAAAAAAAGAGGATCTAATCTATATATCCACAGTCGTCTGCACATTCCAGGCATTTCCACACCTTCATATTACCACCTTGCCGGTGTTCAGCCTGCAATGCCCTTGTCCCACTTCTCCATTCAGCAAATTCCCACTCAGCCTTCATGGCCCAAGGCAAATCCCTCCACCTCCGTATACACCTTCCTGGATCCCCTGAGTTGAAATTGATTACCCCTCCCCCTCATGGCTTCAGATTGCTTTACCCGCACACCAAGTGTTTTTCCTTTATTTTGAGTTTTATCAGTATCTGGCTTTCACTGTAGGCAGTTTCTGTCCTCATATAGCCCTCTATGTCTAACCCCCCACTCCCTGCCCCATGCTGCCTGACACATAGCAGGTACTCACTGACACCAAACTGAATTGTTTATGCCTTTACTTATACAGTGCATCATAATTTAGAAAGCACATTCAGATATTAACCTTTGATTTTTACCACATTAAAAAGCAGCAGAAGTAAATATTTTGCTCCCATTTTAGAGGCAAGAAAACTGGGGTTCATAATGGAGTTTTCCAAAGTCCACACAGACAGTGGGGATAGATGCAGGTGTAACTTTGGCCTTCTGACTTGAATGCAGTGATCTCTCCATGACACTAAGGGGGGAATGGGCCCTGGGGCACCTTATAGCAGGCTTCCCAGCCACCTTCATTGTGAGGAGACCTTATGATGTCCAAGGAAGTAGGAAGAGGTCTTCTAAGAAGTCAGACCTCTTGAGATAAAGCAATTTATCCACCTCCCATCCTAACTATCATTGCTCCTCACACAACCCTTCAAGGCTGGTTCAGAACCTAAGTTCATCCCCAGTGCATACACCCAGCCTTAATTTTTGAACTGGTTCAGAGTGGCCTAACTCATTGCTAGGGTTCTTAGAAGCCCCCATCTTCCATGTCCATCAGGCAACCCTATATATAGCACCTATATAAGTTTGCTTTCTCCAATACCCTCACCTAACTTTGGCCCAAGCCTAAACCTGGACTTTATTCTTCAGCAGGGCCTGAGACACCAGCAAAGCAAAACAACTTTCCTCCAGGCTAGGACAGACCCCGCCCTACACCAACTCATGGCCTCTCAGATCAGGTCCTCAAAGTGCTCCTATGCTCATATGCCTTGGAAGACTACTTCAATTGCCCACTAAAAAAAAACCCAGCACATTGTCTGAGAACCTTTCCAATCACTCAAATATATGAGAAGACATTCCATCCAGTATGCAAAAGGATTTCAAGGGATTCAATTTTCAGAATTTCTCTCCTGACATCTGCCTGAGGACACACTTGTGATGGATAGGCAGACCCACCTTTCCTACTTCCTTTTTCACAATTTCCCTCTGCAACTCCACTGAATAAAAGGCCCACCTCTCACCGTCCCCGAATCTTCCACTGGTGCACTGCCCTGGGCAGTAAAAATGTTTTAGGTATCAAACAGAGGCATAATTTCACATTTGGGCTAGCATTGACAATGCAAATAACTCTAACCACTGTGTCCAATTCTTTATTTTCACCGAAACTGCTGAGAGACCTATGAATGTCATCAGCTGATCATTAAAATTAATTTTTGGACTGGGCATGGTGGCTCATGCCTGTAATCCCAGCACATTGAGAGGAGGATCACTTGAGCACAGGAATTTGAGGCCAGCCTAGGCAAAATAGTGGACCCTGTCTCTACAAAAAATTTAAAAAAAATTAACCAGGCATGGTGGTGTATGCCTGTAGTCTCAGCTACTTGGGAGGCTGAGGTGGGAGAATTGCTTGAGCCTGAGAGGTCAAGGCTGCAGTGAGCCAAGATTGTACCACTTCTCTCTAGCCTGGGTGACAGAGCAAGACCCTGCCTCCAAAAAAATTTGTAATAGTTTACTATAGCATCTTTGACATATGATGCAGAAGGAGTTTCAAGACCAAAATGATGTTACCATTATAAAATTCTTTCTACTCCAATATGCATATTTATGTGAACAAGCACTTAAACCTATAAGTATGAAAAATGGGAGTATAGTGTGATGCTGAACTCTTTCTAGCAATAAGTGACATTCATCCACAGATATAGCTTATAAAGAGATGCATTTCCAATAAAATTTTACTTTTATATTTAATAATTATTTCATTTATGAAAATTGCTTATATATTTGTGTTGTTTGATGTATAATAATGATAATCAATAATACAGTAAAGATAACTCAGTTGGGTACTAATAATATAGTACTGGTAACTTCATCAAGAAGAGATTTTTCTTAACACGTAGAGTCCTATTGTCCCTAATTTATTTTCTGCGACATGAAAATCTCCCCTGAAATCTAGGCATGTTTATCCAGTTGCTTATGTGATACTTCTACTGGGATACTTCTAATAGATATCTCAAACTTGACACGTCCAGAATCATACTTCTGATACGCCTCCTCAAACCAGCTCTTCCTACTCACTTCCCCAGCTCACTTAAGGCATTCACATTCTTTTAGCCGCTCAGATTGAAAACCTTAAAGTTGTCCTTGACTCCAGAGGCTGCCATGAGAATGTGTCTCACAGGCCTCCTACACAGGAAATGTAATTGACCAGATGCTGTGCTTGAAGTCCATCACTGCATTCATACTGAGTTCACCTCTTCGAGGGGCTGCTCCCTACCAACAGTTGATTGTGGCAGGGATGCTAAGACCTATTCCTGGGAGACGCAGGACTCCTTTGTTGGCCAACTGTGACTCAAGAATTCTCCAAAGGCTTTGCAAAATCTTCCTTAGACTGCATGGTGGTTTTGGACTCTCCCACCCAACCTTTTCTTCCTCTCTCCCTCATCAAGGGTAAGACTTCCATCATGGTCTGATGACTCTCCCAGATTTCCCTGGTTCCTTTCCTGTTTCCTTTACACACAGGAAATAATAATAATAAAATGCTTACATGCTTAATTGCATCTGGGCATCTGCTGCTCAGAAGACACAGATTAACACAACTCCTCTCTTTCTCTCTCATACTTCATATCCAATCAGCAAATCCCATCATCTCTCTTGAAAATACAGTTGATCCTTGAACAACCTGGGTTTGAACTGCATGGGTCCACTTAGACACAGATTTTCTTCTGCTTCTGCCACCCCTTGAAACAGCAAGGTGAACTCCTCTTCTTCCTCCTCCTCCTCAACCTACTCAACATGAAGACAACAAGGATGAAGACCTCTAAGACAATCCACTTACACTTAATAAATAGTAAATACATTTTCTCTCTTATGATTTTCTCAATAACATTTTCTCTTTTCTAGCTTAGTTTATTATAAGAATACAGTATATTATATATATAAAAATATAGTTTTTATATATTATATATAAATATGTTTTTATATATTATATATATAAAAATATAGTTTTTATATATAATATATAAAAACATAGTTATATATATTATATATAAAAACTATATTTTTATATATATAATATATAAAAACTATATTTTTATATATATAATATATAAAACTATGTTTTATATATATTATATATAACATATGTTTTATATATATTATATATAAAACATATTTTATATATATTATATAAAAACTATATTTTATATATATTATATATAAAAACTATGTTTTTATATAATATATATAAAAACTATATATATTATATATAAAAACTATATTATACATATTATATATAAAAACTATATTTATATATATTATATATAAAAACTATATTTATATATTATATATAAAAACTATATTTATATATATTATATATAAAAACTATATTTTTATATATTATATATAAAAACTATATTTATATATATTATATATAAAAACTATATTTATATATTATATATAAAAACTATATTTATATATATTATATATAAAAACTATATTTTTATATATTATATATAAAAACTATATTTATATATTATATATAAAAACTATATTTTTATATATATAATATATAAAAACTATGTTTATACATAATATATAAAAACTATGTTTATATATAATATATAAAAACTATGTTTATATGTATTATATATAAAAACTATGTTTATATGTATTATATATAAAAACTATGTTTATATATTAAATATAAAAACTATGTTTATATATTAAATATAAAAACTATGTTTTTATATATTATATATAGTATATATAATATATATTAATTATATATAGTATATATAATATATATTATATATAATATATATTTTATATATAATTTATATACTATATATAATATATATATAAACTATGTTCATATATAGCTTAGTTTATTATAAGAATACAGTATATTATATATATAAAAACTATGTGTTAATTGACTATATTATCTGTAAGGTTTCTGCTCAACAGTAGGCTATTAGTAGTTAAATTTAGGGGGAGCCAAAAGTTGCATTAGGATTTTTGACTGTGGGGGGGGCTCAGTGCCCCTAACCTCCACATTGTTCAAGGGTCAACTGTTTAACCAGGATCCAACCACTTCTCACTATCATCAATCTGGTTCAAGCCATCATCATTTCTCACCTGGATTATGGCAACAGCCTTCTGTATCAGTCAGTGTGGTACATTAAAGACGCCCATAAATTCACTGTGCTCCTCTCTACTCCCTTGAACCTGGGCTTGGCCTCTCATTGCTTTCGCCAGTTGCATATAGAAGTGATACTGTGCCAGCTCAAGACCTAGGCTTTAAGAAGACTGGCAGCTTCTGCTTCCTCCCTCTTGGAACCCAGCCTTTATACTGTAAGTACTAACAGCCCAGTTGGAGGAGAATCAAAGCCTCTGGCCAACAGCCCCAGCTGAGCTCCCAGATGACAGCCAACTTATCAGTCATGTGAGTGAGCCATCTTGGAAATGGATCCTCCAGTCCCAGCTACTCTAGCTGATACCACATGAGACAAAGATGAACTATCCCCGCCAAGCCTTGCCTAAATTGCAAAATCAAGAATAAATAAATGATTGTGGTTGTTTTAAGCCCTTAAGTTTTGGGGTATTTCTTTTGTACAACAATAAATAATCAAGAGTCAAGTTCCCAACAGAAAACAGAAGGCATACTGAAGAGGTAAGCGAAGAGAGTTTAATTAAGGGACTATATTTACAAAACTATGTCCAGGATTATGGAAACTAACAAGGAATAGTGAAGCACCAGGGACTCACATCGGGGGTCTGCCATGTCTACCTCTAGGCCTAAAGAAGAAATAGAAGAGAGCAGTTACTAGAGTCCTGAAAGGGTAGCTATAGGGGGAGGACTACCTGAAATGAGTTATGGCCTTAGGTAGAGGGACACAGCCAACCTGCAGTGACTCTTGCTAGAGAGGAAGTCAGAGGAATAAATGGAATAAATTTTTGCTCATTCTTCTCTCTACCTCTCATCTTCTACTGGTCCCCATTGGTTTAACCCACTGGAAGCCAGAGGCCATGCTGCCCACTGATGTAGTCCACGTAGGTTAACCTCTCATGATACAGAGTAGGGTGGGAAAAGGTGGAAAGTAGATCAGAAAAGATATTTAGCAGCTCGCATATTAGTCAGGGTTCTCCAAAGAAACAGAACCAATAGGACACACACACACACACACACACACACACATACACACACACAAATTGGCCCACACAATTATGGAGGCTGAGAAGTCTCACAATCTGGTTTCTGCAAGCTGGAGACCCAGGAAAGCCAGTGGTGTAATTCAGTCTGAGTCCAAAGGCCTGAGAACCAGGAGTGCCAACGTCCAAGGGCAGGAGAAGATGAATGTTCCAGCTCAAACAGAGAGAATGAATTAATCTTTTATCTGCCTTTTTGTTCCATCTAGGCCCTCAATGGATTGGATGATGCCCACCCACATTACTGAGTGTAGATCTTTTTCACTCAGTCTACTAATTCAAATGTTAATCTCTCCCAGAAACACTCTCACATACACACCCAGAAATAATGTATTACCAGCTATCTGGGCATCCCTTAGCCCAGTCAAGTTGACACAAAAAATAAATCATTACACTGACTAACAGCTCTCCCTGTCTTTGTTCACACCCTGTCACAGTCAATTTTCAACACAGCATCCAAAAATCCTTTGTTAAAGCTTAAGTCAGATGACTTTTTTTTTTTTTTTTGCTGAAAATCCTCCATAATCACTCTGAGTAAAAGCCAAAAATCCTTAAATTATCTTCCAAGGCCCTACATAATCTAGATATCCTTAACCTCTGAGCTCATCTCCAGAGCTCCCATCTTCCTTCTGACTCCAGCCACATCAGCCTTCTTGCCCTTTTTCAAACATGACAGGCATGCTCCAGCCTTGAGGTGTTTGCACTGTTCTCCCTTTATCTGATATGCTCTTCACTCATATACACATAACTGAGTCCTTTAATTCCTTCATATCTGTATATAAAAGTCACCTTTTCAGAGAGGCCACCTCATCTGAAATGTCAACAGCACCTGATACCTGACATTATATATCTACTTTTTCTGCTTTGTCTCTCTTATTAGAACTTTTTAATATCTAAAATTCTATGTATTTTGCTTATTTATCTTGTATGTTATTGACTATCTCTCACAATATAAAGTAAGTTCAATGTGGGCAGGGCATTTTGTCTGTTTCATTTATTAGGACAGTGTCTGGCACATAATAAGCATTCAACAAATATTTGTTTAATAAACAAATGAAAGACCACAGAAAATGGCAATATTTAAATTCAGTGTATATAAATGTATATATATATATATGCATGTGTAGGTGTGTGGTGGGGGATAGATAGATATAGATGTATGTAGAATATTATAACAAGATGAATAAAACTATTTCAAACATAAAGTATGTTAAGACAATTTCTTGGGGAGAATAGAAAGAACATTCAACTTCAAAGAAAAAAAGGAATGATATAAAATTTGTATCTATTAAGGATGAGCTTGTTCATGTGTTCTTTTAAATGAATGTTGGAGGTTGGTGGCAAGATGGCTGAGTAGATGCAGCCAGGTGGCACAGCTGCCTCTGAGGAAGTGGGACCACTGGCACACGCCTAACAGATCTTCAGAGGGAAAACACTGAGCGTGGATGCAGGGAAGACACAGAAGCTGGGATGAAGGGGGAGGAAGCTGGGAACATTGCATGGGGCTATTGTGCACCAGGTCTCCTTTCTGTCCCCCAATGACTCCAGGGAAAAGGGTGAGTTGAACTGGCAATGAGCAACCTGATCTTGCCACAGGCCTCTGGAATCCCAGAAGGAGGACACCCCTTGACCACCACAGACACTTGAGTTGGCAGGGAGAGCTGCCTAGAGAAGTGCTAGGAGAAGCACTCCAGTCTGTGCAGAGCCCAGAAGGTTTGGTGTGGGAGTGTCTGTAGTCCAGCACAGCCAATGACGCCCATCACCCTAGGCTGGACTTGCTCCCATAGAAGACTTTAGCCCTAGCAGAACTTTCAAACCCGAACCCTGCCGGGTGCTCTTTCCCATCAGATGGGATCAGTCCAAGAACCTGAGCACCCCTTGGTCTGCTGGCCTCTCCTGGGGCCCCAGCCTGGCCACACCTGCTTGCAATGCAGCCTTGGGCAGCCTGGGTGCCCGTATTATAGTTCCTGTGCTGGAGGACTGTGCCTGGCCAGCAGAGAGCTCCAACGCAACAGCCCCTGCAGACATGCACCAATCTGCCTGCTCCCTCTCACCACTGCAGTTTCCCCCATGCCCACAGCCATCCCCCACATTGCTTTGCCTGCATGTCTGGGCATGGAGGGATCTTGCCTTTCTTTCCCAGCCATCGCATGTATGCACATGCACCCTGCCCTGCCACTGCTGCTGGCATGAATGCACTCCACCTCATGCCCCTGCCATACTGCCATTGCATTTGGAGCTTTGGCAGGCACAGGGCCTGCCAGCCCCACCCCTACCAGCACATTGTCCCTGCACCAACACTGCTGCTGAGTGAAAATGGGCATGGAGAACAGCGAACCTGCCCCCACCCTGAGCACCACTTCCACCTGCATGAAAGTGCACAGAGGGCATACACAGTCCTGTGCCCACGAGTGCCCTGCCCCCACGCTACCACCACCACCAGCATGACCACATGCACAGTCACCAGCAGGGGTCCCCTTTGTCCCCAACCCCAAGTGGTGCTGTCTCTGCTGCTGATGCGAATACCCACCCAGTGGCCGGCACCCTAACACCCACTAGCACCCTGCTACAGCTGATAAGCATGCACCCCACCATGCTGCTGCTGCCACTGCTGCTGACACATGCAAATGAGGGTGGATCCCACTGCCCTATAAAACATTTTGGCTGACACCACCCATTGGAGTGTTGTGACCAATGGTCCAGAAGCACCTGGGCCCCTCCAGCTCATTAGGTTCCTAACCTTGAGGAGCCAGAGAACAAAGCTGGGGTCCAATACCAGTCCCCCAGAGTTAGAGCATGCAGTCAAGGAGTCCTGATCTGAGCCTTGGCCCCCTAAAATCTTCCAGAAATGAAGCCAGTCGACTGAACCCACCTTATACCACAACAAAATTCTTAAGGCCATCAGATAGGATAAAAGAGAAAAAAACCCATCTGAAGGACAGCAACTTCAAAGATTGAAGGAACATAAACCCACGGAAATGAGAAAGAACCAGCACAAGAACTCTGACAACTCCAAAAGCCAGAGTGCCTTCCTTCCTCCAAAAAACTGCACTACTTCTCCAGCAATGGTTCTTAACAGGGCTGAGATGGCTAAAATGACAGGAATAGAATTCAGAATATGGATAGGGACAAAGATCATCAAGATGCAGGAGTACGTTGAAACCCATTCCAAAAAAGCTATGAATCACAATAAAATGATATAGGAGCTGACAGAATAAAAGAGCCAGTAGAGAAAAGAATGTAACTAACCCAATAGAGCTGAAAAACATATTGTAAGAATTGCATAATGCAATCACAAGTATTAATAGCAGAATAGACCAAGCGAAGGAAAGGATCTCAGAGCTTGAAGACTGGCTTTCTGAAATGACAGTCATACAAGAATAGAGAAAAAAGAATAAAAAGGAACAAACATAACCTCCAAGAAATATAGGATTATGTAAAGAGGACAAACCTACAACTCATTGGTGTTCCTGAAAGAGATGGGAAAAGTGGAAACAACTTGAAAACATATTTCAGACTATCAATTTATAAAAATGACGTCTTGGGTGGTCTCTCAATTAACCAAAGATCAGCCCATTCCTGAGGCCGTTACAGTGCTCACTGATGGCTCCAGTAATGGCAATGCTGGTTATGTAGGTCCTACAGGCAAGCTTATTTCTACCCCTTATACCTCTGCTCAAAGGGCAGAGTTAATTTCTGTAATTACTGACTTACAGCATTTCCCAAAACCTTCAAATTATTGTCTCTTATTCTACTTAACATGGGAAAGAGGATATGCTTGTGTTTCACCAGGAGATCATCAAACGTAAACCACAGGGAAAAGACGTCCGCATCACAAACCGCCCTCAGACATGGTGAGATCTGCGCCAACTCCTCAGAAGCTGGCACGCCAAATCAAAATAGGTCTGATTCAATCCTCCCTGATGGCAATGGAGACCCATCTAACTAATCCCATATCTGCTGATTACCTTTCTTTTTCTCCTTACAAACCTAAAAATCTCACCATTTCTATTAGCCTGAAAATATCCTCTGTTCTTCTCTTCCTCTTTCAGCACTCAATCTCGCTTACACTGGGTTTTATTTAATGATTCTCCTCCTTATACTTTCTGTCTCACCAGTTTCCTGTCACACTGATTTACCTGCTACACATAATTATTCTTACTGGGCTTACGTGCCTTTTCCTCCACTTATTCGACCTCTTACCTGGATAGATGCTCCTGCAGAAATCTACACTAACGATAGTGTGTGGATGCCTGGAGCTACAGATGACTGTTGCCCTGCTCAACCAGGAGAAGAAGGCACTGCATTTAATGTTACCATGGGTTATAAATACCCCCCTCTGTGCCTCGGACGTGCACCTGGTTGTATCCATCTAGAAACTCAAGTCTGGGCTGCAGGGACATTTGGTCTCTGGCCTCTCCCTTTCTCCTTTAAAACAAATGAAAGGGGGAGTAATGGGAGATACCCCATACTTTCAATATAAACCTGCAGGAAAACCATGCCCTAAAAATTTTGAGGGCCCATCTAAAACTTTAATTTGGGAAGATTGTGTTAACTCACATGCAGTAATATTAAAAAATGACTCATATGGTTTAGTAATGGACTGAGCACCAAAGGGCTATTTAAAAAACAATTGCTCCTCTGGTGGAAAGGAATGCCTAGAGGCTGCTTATTTTATTTCTTATTGGGAGAACGAGACTCATCATTCTACTTTGCATAGGAGGTTCAGCTCGTTCTTTCCCTTAAAATAGGAAGATAAAGGCATTACCCCCCCGAGGCCTCATATGATACTCCCCATTCTGAGCCCAGAACACCCAGAACTTTGGAAATTGGCTATTGCCATGTATGGACTGCGAGTATGGGAAGGGAAAACTATTCTATCTGTTGTCCCCACTACTGTCCCCCTCGCTCAGTATCAATGTAGATCCAGACATTCTGCTTTACTTACCTCCAACCTGATTGTTGCCATACAGAGTTGTGTTAAGCCTCCTTACATGCTGTTAGTGGGAAATATCAAAATTTGGATGAACAATCAAACTGTCCAATGCATTAATTTACACTTGTATTAACTCCCATTTTGACTCCAGGAAAAGTGTAATGTTGGCTCAAGCTTGAGAAGGAATCTGGATTCTGGTAACTTTGCCCAGACCTTGGGAATCCTCCCCTTCAATACATTTAATTAATGAAGTGTTACAGCAAATTCTAAAGAGACCTAAAAATTCTAAAAAGATCTAAGATCTAAGAGATTAATTGCCGTGATCATGGGCCTAATTACAGTCACTGCACTGGCCACCACTGCTGGAATGGCATTACATCAATCTATTCAAACAGCTCATTTTGTTAATGATTGGCAAGCCAATTCCACCCAAATGTGGAATTCTCAACAAGGCATTGATCAAAATTTGGCTAATCAAATTAATGATTTCAGACAGTCTGTTATTTGGCTTGGAGATCCAGTAGTGAGTCTTGAACATCACATGCAAATGCAGTGTGATTGGAACACTTCAGATTTCTGTATCACCCCGTATTCCTATAACAAGACTGATCATTCATAGGAAATGGTCAAAGGACACCTTCTTGGTAGGGAATATAATTTATCACTGGACATAACTAAATTAAAGAAACAAATTTTTAAAGCCTCTCAAGCTCACTTATCCATTGTGCCTGGAGCCGAGGCATTAGATCAGGTGGCAGAAAATCTTTATGGACTAAACCCCACGACTTGGATTAAGTCTATTGGGGGCTCCAGTGTAGTAAATTTTGGAGTTATGTTTCTCTGTTTAATTGGCTTGTCTTTAGTGTGCCGGACCAGTCAAAGAATCCTGCGTCAAAATTGAGAGAATGAACAAGCCTTCATCACCATGGCACATTTATATAAAAAGAAAGGGAGAGATGTTGTGGGAAGTCAGGGACCCTGAACGGAGGGACCAGCTGAAGCCATGGCAGAAGAACATAAATTGTGAAGATTTCATGGACATTTATTAGTTCTTCAAATTAATACTTTTATAATTTCTTCCACCTGCCTTTACTGCAATCTCTGAACATAAATTGTGAAGATTTCATGGACATTTATCACTGCCCCAATCAATACTCTTGTGATTTCCTATGCCTGTCTTTACTTTAATCTCTTAATCCTGTCATCTTCCTAAGCTGAGGATGAATGTTGCCTCAGGACTCTGTGAAGATTGCGTTAACTGCACAAATTGTTTAAACAATATGAAATCTGGGCACCTTAAAAAAAGAACAGGATAACAGCGATGTTCAGGGAACAAGGGAGATAACCATTAGGGCTGGCTGCCTGAGAGCCGGGTGGAACAGAGCCATATTTCTCTTATTTCAAAAGCAAATGGGAGAAATATCCCTGAATTCTTTTTCTCAGCAAGGAACAGCCCTGAGAAAGAGAAAGTGCGCCTAGGGGTAGGCCTCTAAAATGGCCGTTCTGGGGACGTCTGTCTTTTACGATTGTAGATAATGGATGAAATAAGCCCCGGTCTCCCGCAGTGCTCCCAGGCTTATTAGGACAAGGAAATTCCCGCCTAATAAATTTTGGTCAGACCGGTTGTCTGCTCTCAAACCCTGTCTCCTGATAAGATGTTATCAATAACAATGCATGCCCAAAACTTCATTAGCAATTTTAATTTCACCCCAGTCCTGTGATCTCACCCTGCCTCCATTTGCCTTGTGATATTTTATTACCTTGTGAAGCATGTGATCTCTGTGACCCACACCCTCGTACACTCCCTCCCCTTTTGAAAATCACTAATAAAAACTTGCTGGTTTTGCGGCGTGGGGGGCATCACAGAACCTGCCGATGTGTGATGTCTCCCCCGGACATCTAGCTTTAAAATTTCTCTCTTTTGTATTCTTTCCCTTTATTTCTCAGACTGGCCAACACTCAGGGAAAATAGAAAAAGACTCACATTGAATTATCAGGGGAGGGTTCCCCTGATACCCAACCTAGATAGAGAGACCAACATTCAAATTAAGGAAATACAGAGAACCCCAGAAAGATACTTCATAAGAAGATCATCCCCAAGACATATAATCATCAGATTCTCCAAGGTTGAAATGAAAAAAAAAAATGTTAAAGACAGCTAGAGAGAAAGGGCAGATCACCTACAAAGGGAAGCCCATCACACTAACAGCAGACCTCTCAACAGAAACCCTACAAGCCAGAAGAAATTGGGGGCCTATATTCTACATTCTTAAAGAAAAGAATCCCAACCAAGAATTTTATATCCAGCCAAACTAAGCTTCATAAGCAAAGCAAAAATAAGATCCTTTCCAGACAAGCAACTGCTAAAGCAAGTCATTACCACCAGACCTGCTTTACAAGAGCTCTTGAAAGAAGCACTAAATATGGAAAGGAAAGACCATTGCCAGCCACTACAAAAATACATTTAAGTACACAGACCAGTGACACTATAAAGCAACCACACAAGCAAGTCTGCATAATAACCAGCAAACATCATGATGACAGGATCAAATGCACACATATCAATACTAACCTTGAATGTAAACAAGCTAAATGCCCCAATTAAAAAGCACAGAGTGGCAAGCTGGATAAAGAAGCAAAACCCAACCCAATGGTATGCTGTCTGCAAGACACCCATCTCACATACAATGACACCCATAGGCTCAAAATAAAGGGATGGAGAAAAATCTATCAAGCAAATCAAAACAGAAATAAGCAGAGGTTGCAATCCTAATTTCAGACAAAACAGACTTTAAACCAACAAAGATTTAAAAAAGACAAAGAAGGGCATTACATAATGGTATTCAATTCACCATGGAGACATAATTATCATAAATGTATATGCACCCAACACAGGAGCACCCAGATTCAAAAAGCAAGTTTGTAAAGACCTTCAAAGAGACTTAGACTCCCACACAATAATAGCGAGAGTCTTCAACACTCCACTTACAGAGAGATCACTGAAGCAGAAAATTAACAAAGATATTCAGGACCTGAGCTCAGCACTGGATCAAATGGATCTGATAGACATCTACAGAACTCTCCACCCAAAAACAACAGAGTATACATTCTTCTCATCACCACACGGCACATACTTTAAAACCAACCATACAATGAGACGTAAACCAATCCTCAGCAAATGCAGAAGAACTAAAATCATACCAACCACTCTCTCAGATCATAGCACAATAAAATTAGAAATTAAATCTAAGAAAATCACACAAAACCATACAATTACATGGAAATTGAATAACCCGCTCCTGAATGATTTTAGGGTAAATAATTAAATCAAGAAAGAAATCAAGAAGTTCTTTGAAACTAATGAGAACCAAGATACAACATACCAGAAACTCCGGGACACAGCTAAGGCAGTGTTAAGAGGGAAATTTATAGCACTAAATGCCCACATCAAAATGTTAGAAAGATTTCAAGTTAACAACCTAACATCACAACCAAAAAAACTGCAGAACCAAGAGCAAACCAACCCCAAAGCTAGCAGAAGACAAATAACCAAAATCAGAGTTGAACTGAAAGATATTGAGAGACAAAAAAAAAAAATTCAAAAGATCAACAAACCCAGGAGTAGGTTTTTTGAAAAATAAAAGAGAGAGAGAGAGAGAGAGAAAACAGATAGACTGCTAACTAGACTAATAAAGAAGAAAAGAATGAAGATGCAAATCAACACCATTATAAATGACAAAGGGGATATTACCACTGACCCCACAGACATACAAATAACCATCAGAGAATATTATGAACACCTCTATGCACACAAACTAGAAAATCTAGAAGAAATTGATAAATTCCTGGACAGATACACCATCCCAACACTGAAATGGGAAGAAATTGAATCCCTGAACAGACCAATAATGAGCTCTGAAATTGAATCAGTAATAAATAGCCTACCAACCAAAAAAAAGAAAAAAAAACCCAGGGTCAGACAGATTCACAGCCAAATTCTACCAGATGTACAAAGAAGAGCTGGTACTACTATTTCTACTGAAATTATTTCCCCAAGATGAGGAGGAGGGACTCCTTCCTAACTCATTCTATGATGCCAGCATCATCCTGGTACCAAAACCTGTCAGAGACACAATAAAAAAAGAGAAAACTTCAGGCGAATATCCTTGATGAACAGTGATGCAAAAATCCTCAAGAAAATACTGGCAAACCAAATCCAGCAGTGCATCAAAAAGCTTATCCACCACAATCAAGTAGGCTTTATCCCTGGGATGCACGTTTGTTTCAACACATGCAAATCAATAAATATAATTCATCACATAAACAGAACTAAAGAAAAAAATTACATAATTATCTCAAGAGATCCAGAAAAGGCTTTCAATAAAATTCAACACTGCTTCTTGCTAAAAACTCTCATAAACTAGGTATTGAAGGAACATACATCAAAATGATAAGAGCCATCTATGACAAACCCACAGCCAACATCATATTGAATGGGCAAAAGTTGGAAATATTCTCCTTGAAAACTGGCACAAAACAAGAATGCCATCTCCACCATTCCTATTCAACATAATATTGGAAGTCCTGGCCAGAGCAATCAGGCAAAAGAAGGAAATAAAGCATATCCAAATAGAAAGAGAGGATGTCAAACTAACCCTGTTTGCAAATGACATGATTCTGTATCTAGAAAACCCCATAGTCCTGGCCCCAAAGTTCCTTGAGCTGATAAACAACTTTAGCAAAATTTCAAGACATGAAATCAATGTACAAAAATCACTAGCATTATATACACCACCAACAGCCAACCTAATAGCCAAATTAGTAATGCAATACCATTCACAATTACCACAAAAAGAATAAAATACTTAGAAATACAGCTAACCAGGGAGGTGAAAGATCTCTACAATGAGAATTACAAAACACTGCTGAAAGAAACCGGAAATGACAAAAACAAATGGAAGAACGTTCCATGCTCATGGATAGGAAGAATCAATATTGGTAAAACGGCCATACTGCCCAAAGCAATTTATAGATTCAATGCTATTCCTATCAAACTACCAATGACATCCTTCACAGAACTAGAAAAAACTATTTTAAAATTCATATAGAATAAAAAAAGAGCCTGAATAGCCAAGATAATTCTAAGCAAAAGAATAAAGCTGGAGGCATCACACTAGCTGACTTCAAACTATACCACAGGTTTAAGTAACCACAACAGCATGGCACTGGTACAAAAACAGACACATAGACCAATGGAACAGAATACAAAGCTCAGAAATAAAGCCGCACACCTATAACCATGTGATCTTCAATAAACCAGACGAAAAATAAGCAATGGGGAAAGGATTCCCTATTCAATAAATGGTGCTGGGATAACTGGCTACCCATAAGCAGAAGATTGAAACTGGACCCCTTCCTTACATTATATACAAAAATCAACTCACGATGGATTAAAGACTTAAGTGTAAAACCCCAAACTATGAATACCTGGGAAGACAACCTAGGCAACACCACTCTGGACATAGGAACAGGCAAAAATTTCATGATGAAGATGCCAAAAGCAATTGCAAGAAAAGTAAAATTTGACAAATGGAATTTAATTAAACTAAACAGCTTCTGCACAACAAAAGAAACTATCAATAGAGTAAACAGACAACCTACAGAATGGGAGAATATATTTACAAACTATGTATCTGATGAAGGTCTAATGTCCAGCATCTATAAGGAACTTAAACAAATTTACAAACAAAAAAAAAACTCCATTAACATGTGGGCAAATGACATGAACAGACACTTTTCAAAAGAAAACATACATCTGACCTATATGCACATGTAAGAAAGCTCAACATCACTGATCACCAGAGAAATGCAAATAAACATCATGAGATACCATCTCACACCAGTCAGAATGACTATTATTAAAAAGTCAAAAAATAATAGATACTGGTGAGATTTCGGAGAAAAAGGAATGCTTATACACTGTTGGTGGGAGTGTAAATTAGTTCCACAATTGTGGAAAACAGCGTGGTGATTCCTCATAAAGCTAAAAACAGAAATACCATTCAATCCAGCAATCCCACAACTGGGTATATACCCAAAGGAATATAAATCATTCTATCATAAAGACATACGCATGTGTATGTTCACTGCAGCACTATTCACAATAGCAAAGACATGGAATCAACCTAAATGCCCTTCAATGGTAGACTGGATAAAGAAAATGTGGTACATATACACCATGGAATACTATGCAGCCATAAAAAAGAATGAGATCATGTCCTTTGCAGGGACATGGATAGAGCTGGAGGCCTTTATCCTTAGCAAACTAATGCAGGAACAGAAAACCAAATACTGCCTTTTCTCACTTACAAGCGGCAGCTCGATGTTGAAAAAACATGGACACACAGAGAGGAACCACACACCCTGGGGCCTACCTGGGGGTAGAGAGTGGAAGGAGGGAGAGGATTAGGAAAAATAACTAATGGGTACTAGGCTTGATACCTGGGTTATGAAATACTCTGTCCAGCAAACCCCCATGAGACAAGTTTACCGATGTAACAAACGTGCACATTTACCCCGAACTTAAAAGTTTAAAAAAAGAATGTCGATGGATAGCAAATGAGTATGGCATTTAGATTTTGCTTCCAAGAGTGACATGACAGTTTTATTTTAAAATGACAATATTTTCCGCATGCTAGAAATTATATCCTTTGCAACCATTTAACTTTCTAATTAAAAATATTGTAGAAGTTAACCTCAAAATATGTGAAGAGGATTCATGGTTTAACAAAAATATTTTAGGGGATATGCAAGAAAAGAATTTGATGACCACTGTTCTTGTGTGTATTGAAAGAACTCTGGCCTAAGATCAGAAAATCTCACTTCTTATCTTAGCTCTATCACTAACTAGAAATTACTTAACCTCTCTGGGCTTCAGCTTTCTCATCTGTGCAATTAAAGAATGAAAGAACATGGAATCTAAAATCATTTCTAATTCTAAAACCCTCTGTTCTGTGACCTCTAAAATTGCTTTTCTGTCTTTTTACAGTTTCATCTCTTCCTTGGAGTTTCTTCCTTCCTTCTGCTCCTACTCCTATGGCTACATGCCTGCCTCTATCACTTCTGAGCTGGGGAATTAATAGAAATAAAGGCCCCCAGCATACAGCAGACTCTCTCTTCTCTTCCCATGAGGAAACTTGCATGCATAAACATGAGCAGTTCAACCTGCATATCCAAGATCTGTGTACTCTCTCTATTCCCCCAACCCCTTACACTCCCCTTTTCCACTGCTGACCACCCTGCTTCAGGCTTGGAGGTATATCACTGTCTACCCTCAAGAGGACTAATCCAGGGGAACGGGCTGTGCAGGCCCTGGAAGCAGGCTCATGGCCATTTAAGCAGGGGATTCTCTGGTTCTGTGTACCCAGGCAAGGGTTCCAGGTGGTCACATCCCCTTGGCCTCACAGTCATTCTAACTCATAGGGAAGAACGTGTTTGCAAGAGGGCCAGAGTGAGGTCATCTGAAGCACAGGGCCCAGAGAAGGGTTCCAGTTGTCCAGGTCTAAGGTGGTACTATCTGGCTCTAACCCTTGCTGAATAATTGCTGGCCAGGATGAATGGATAAACACATGTGCATATAAACACAATTAAATACTACACAGCAATAAAAAGGAATAAACCACTCATCAGCAAAACAAGATGGATGAAGCTCAGACACTATGTTAAGTAAAAGAAAGCAGAAAAAAGTACAAACTATATGACTTCATTTCTATGAAATTCAGACAGATAGAAACTATAAGGATAACAGATTTGTGATTGCCTAGGGCCAAGGGTGGGGGAATTTACTACAAAGGGCATGAGATAACTTTCTGGTATAATGAGATTGCTTCATCATTTGATTGTCATGGTGGTTTCACAGATGCATACATATGTCAAAACTTATCAAAAATAAAATAAGTTTTTTATTGTATATAAATTATACCTCAATGAAATTGATTCATGAAGAAAAACAAGTAACAACAAAAGGATTGCCTAGCAGAACTATCATCTGTCAGTAAGTATACATTCCACATCGTTGTATGATTTATCTTGCTCTATCCCAATAGAATTATCCTTAAATCCATACACAAATGTTCTTTTTTTTTTTTTTTTTTTTTTGAGATGGAGTTTTGCTCTTGTTGCCCAGGCTGGAGTGCAATGGCACGGCCTCTGCTGACCGCAACCTCGACCTCCTGGGTTCAAGCAATTCTCCTGCCTCAGCCTCCCGAGTAGCTGGGATTACAGGCATGAGCCACTATGCCCGGCTAATTTTGTATTTTCAGCAGAGACAGGGTTTCTCCATGTTGGTAAGGCTGGTCTCGAACTCCCAACCTCAGGTGATCCGCCCGCCTCGGCCTCCCAAAGTGCTGGGATTACAGGCGTGAGCCACTGTGCCTGACCTACATGCATGTTCTTAAAGAATTATGTATGTGTGCATGTATGTATGGGGAAGAGGGACTGGTTGTCTCCCATCAGTTAAACATAGGGGCTGACTCTGAGCCACAGACTTTTTCCTTGACCAGTCTATCTTCATTTTAAAATCAAAATCTCACCAAGGAAGGCAATGTGAATCCAGTGGTCCTGGGTTCAAGTCTAAGGCTTGCCTCTTATGAACTGCATGGCCTTGTGGAGTAGTCAGAGCAGGACCCTGGCATATAGAAACTTATTTCATCCTCACTCAAACATTGTGAAATAGATGACTCTGATCATGATTTTACAGATGAGACTCTGATCACCATTTTACAGATGAGAAAACTGAGGCTAAGATCCTTCACCTAACAAGCAATAAGTCAGGATTTGAATCTATATTTATTAAGCTCTACCCTCTTATTCTTCTCCAGAGAAAGTTACTTAGCTTCTGAACCTAAAATTCCCTTCTTTCTAAAGCTGGAATAACACTGCTTACAGTTAAGATAATTGTGAAAAATAAATAAAGTGTATTGTGTGATTCATGTATTCAATAGATTTCAGCAATCTTTTATGGCTACAGAATTTCCAACCAATTCCAGCTTTTGAGTTAAATACCAACATTAGTACTTCCTACTTACCTTCCTCCTGAGGAGTTCTCCAGTGTAGGAAATTGGGGATTAATGCCAGAAGGTTCAAACGTGGCCAGCAATTCCATTATAGCCATTGAACAATGATTAGTCAACCCAAGAAGGTGCACGTTACTGTGCAATTTTCTGTTTGAAGCCTATTAAAGGAATTATTCCATTCCAAGAAGCAAGATTTTCAAATGTTAAAGCTCTCTTAGAAGAAAATCTAAGTTCAAACAAAGGAAATTTAGACCTTCCATTTGAGGTTCCACTTCTTGTGGTTCCTTCATCCTCCAAAAATGAAGATCCTCCCTTCATAGCAAATCCTCCATACATACACACCATCCCCGCTTAGAAGTATCAGAAGATTCTAGGGGAAGGTTATTTCCTAATACAGCTACGCTGCGTTACTTCAAACAAGGTATCTAATAACCCTATGACTTCGTGTTCCAAAAAACAACCATGATGATGATGCCATGTACAGAAAAAACATAATAAGAAGCTGTGTGGTTGTGGTTACAAACCCATCCACCACATGGGACTTCTCTTTGCTGAGCATCACATAGTTCCTATAAGATCAGTGGAGGAGGTTGGTGGGACTGTTCCTGGCACAGTACCTGGCACACTATAGGAACTCAATGATGGCTAGTGCCTTGCCCCCTGCCCCCTGAGATTTGAGTGCCAAGATTTTCTCAGAAGCACTAGACTCTCTTCTTTATTGTAGCAACTGAGTCAACAGGGAATGCATCCGCCTTAATTTCTGGGAAAATAAGGCAAGCAAAATGCAGAGAAAGTGCCACCATGTCTAGGATGAAATGCCCATCGCTCCATCACAGGAAACAAAGTAAAGGAGGGATTTCCTGGAGGCTAATAACAGAAAACTGCAGTCATCTGAGACTTAAAAGAATTGAAACAAACCACCAGCTGTCCCTGATCTTTTCCATCTCCCTTTGGAACAGTGTAGCTAGGGGAAGAACGTTTCTAGCAATAGCTGCCGATAGTCTCCAGAATAAATACTGAGGACAAATTATGCCTTATGAGTAATCATATATAAGATGGAATATGCATCTTGGGGTGCCCTTCACCAAAAGCTCCCTCTAGTGCAACAGAGGTGATCACTGTCTCCTCCTCATGCAGGGCTCTGCTCAGGCAACCTTCTGCCACGCAACCTGCTCCTGACTTGCCATGAAGCCCCACAAGCCTGTTCACAGCTCAGTGTAATGGGGAAGACTTGGATCCAAGCTGGGCTATAGTCTCTTGCCCAAAATTTGGAAGTGAGACTGAACTGGGTCAGTAGTTAACTACAGCTGATGGACTTGTAAGACAATGCAGACTTCAGGGCCAAGGGCACCATTTGGGGCTCCCCCAAACATGTTTGGCCCACATGTTCAGAGAAGCAGAAAAAAGCCATTCAACCTGAAAGAGAGAATGATGCAGAGCCACAGAAAGAATGAAAGAGAAGATACATAGAAAGCTAGGGGATAAAGAGGAAGGGATTGAATGGTCCCTCATACAGTCCTGCTGCATTTACCTGCCTTTGACTCAGGCTGACTTGAGTAATACACAATCCCCTCTTGTCAATTACAGACATTCTGATTCTTAGGGTTTCATTCCTTTAGTTTAACATGTTAGACTACTGATGTCCTAGGAAAATATAACGCATTAAATCTTACTATTGGTCACTAACACCTTCATGTGAATGACGTTTTCACAATCTTTCACAAAGGCAGGTTTTGAGATGGAGGTTTTCAGTAGAGTCCAAGGACAGCCCCTTGGAAGGGCAATGCACCCTCCAACCAAGAGGGTGGATGAGCCTAGAAATGATGTGAGGCAGCCAACCCAGACCAGACACTTCAATCAATTGCCAAGCCCGGTCTAGTGCCCACTGCTACTTGGCTCTCCTGCCAGCCTTCTTCCATTTCACTCACCCTGTTCCCTTCTGTTCCTTGCTCACCTGCACTTTACCTCAGCCTCATAATTGACTTCCCATGCTCCAGCCTCACTCATCTCACTCCATCCTCCCCATTGCTGATGTATTCCCTTGTTTAGTAATTTATTGATTGTCTCTTCTATTACAATATCCCCTCATGAGATCCAGGACCTTAAGAATCTTGCTTACTAGTCAGATTTAACCATTCCAAATACAAAGTTTCCAGTGCTTGCTGCACATGCCGGTCTTGCTACTCTTTCGTAATACATCCTGTGGTTTGAGCTGGTTTGATTCATGCTGGTCCTCTCCTTCCCATATAATCCGGAAGCTCTGCAAAGCCATGAACAGTTATTGATTCATCTTTGAGGTCCCAGTGCCATGTACAGTCATACCTTTAAAAGTGCTTGCTGGATGGACAGATAGAAGAATGGTGGAAGGGTGTAAAGTGTAAAGGCCAGAGGGTAACAGTTTCCATGATTCTGGCTGTGTAATAAACAACCTCCAAATTTATTGCTATAAAACAACCATTTTATTAGAGTCAGAGGGAGCTATAAAGAGAATTTGGGTCAAGAATTTTGGAAAGGTTTGTCTGGACTGTTCTCACTATAGGATCTGTCACGTGATTGTAGGCAGATGTCATCTGAAGGCTGGCTTGGGCTGGACATCCAAGATGGCCATTCACATAGTTAACAGTTGATAATGGCTGTTGGCAAAGAGCTTAGCTGAGACTCAACTATAACACCAACATGTGGCCCCTGGATGTGGCTTGGGCTTCATCAAGGTAAGGCTACCATAGTGTAGCCAGCTTCTTACACGGTAGCTTAGGGCTCAAGCACAAGGGTCTCAGCAAACAAGGCAGAAGCTGCACTGCCTTATAGGACCCAGGCTCAGAAGTCACACAGCATCATTTCTGCCATTCTCTATTGGTTGAAACAGTCACAAGCCCACCTAGATTCAAAAAGAGGAAACATAGCCCCATGTCTCAATGGAAGGATGTCAAAGAGTTTTGGAGTCACTTGAAAAAACGGCATCAACTTAAAGCTCTTCTGGTTCACCCCCTTTTATTATGGTAGAGGAAATAAAGGTTTGGAGAATGCACATGGCTTATTCACAGTCACACCACATGAGTGACACAGTTAGGGCTAGAACCAAAGTTCCCTTAACTCAAGTCAGTCCAGCCTCCATCTACTCTATTACTTTGTAGAGGTCTCTATTAATGTGTTCTCACTTTTAAGCAACTGAAACCAACTTTTACAAAATTAATAACAACAAAAGATGGAGGGAAATTTAATAGAAAAACCCTCAACATATCTCAGAGTCAAAGGAATTGTTAGCTTACCAGATGAGGTGAACCTCAGGCAGTTCCAGGGCCCTTAGATGGCATCCACTGAATTTCTAAAGAGCTGTGGCCAAAGACTATACACTAGTCTCCCCCTTATCCACAGGGATATGTTCAAGACCCCCAGAAAGGGAAACCACAGATAAGGGGTGACTACTATATTTTCAGGGATCATTTCTATAGTATATTACTCAAGTGCTTCTGATCATGTAGGGTACTAACCTGATCATGTAGGGTACTGGCCTGGGAAGAACTGGTGTGACCAAGAGAGAAAGACATTCTGATTGTTTTAATGTGGTTCATGTGAAACATACCAATGGCAACAGCTTTGCCACCTGGCACTCCAACATTTTTGTTATTAGCAAAGGCAACAAACCATGGATTTCTCTTCCTCAGGGAAAAGGTATCCACTTCACCATTGCTGAAGAGAAAGACGAGAGAATGATGGCCAAACCCAGCAGTGGGTGAAATGATCTTTAGATGACGTGTTGGAAAGGTCTTTGTACTTAACTACAGCATGAGAACTAAAAACAATTTAACAAAAAGCTATGTTCAGCAAGGACTCAGTGCCAACACCTCTCCAAATGCTGTCTCTCTCTGTTCCAAGGTCTAAATTTTCAAGAGAGAGAGCCTCACCAATCTCAATGGAGTTGGGTTGCTACTCTCTTTCACTCGTCAATCAGCCATAGACAGAGGGACAAGGTCACAGGGTATAGGACATGTTCAGAGAAGGCCTCTACTGAATTTCAGGACATGTCCAGACAAAGGGTGCTTATGATAATCCTGAAGCCACCATGAGCCTGAACATCATCTCAGCAGAGGAAAACCACTGAGACATGTGACCCAGAGGATTTAAAAAATGCATTCTCATCCCTGTTGGATAATTGAAATATAGGCTTGGCAGATGCTATGTGATGAACTAGAGTTCATCAGGCATTAGGGAAGCTTGCCGAGTGTCCCGTGTGACCACAAGGCCATAATTGTTGGGCGGGCAGTAAATGGTTAAGGATTACTCAATATGTCTCAAACAACATATGTTCCAGCACTTCTTGCTGTCAGGCCAAGCACATGGAATTTGAGATTCCACAGCACAAGGCAAGGCCAGTTACAAAGAAACAGAAACAAATTGAAGTAAGGCAGAATGGAGTTTTGTAAATCATGGGAGCTTTGCACCTCATAAGTTATCATTCCTGAAGCCATGTCATGTCATGCTAATATGTTGAGGTCAGCTATGGTGTAAGCTGTGAAGAAAGTTTTTTTTACTAATAATAGTTTAAGTAGCAAAGTTTAAGAATAGTTCTTAAGTAAAAAGCAAATATATATAAGATATATATCACACAACTAGTAATAGTGATATATATATATATATATATCTTATAATAATATCAAGGTCACACATTTACATATGCTTTCTGTAGTAGGAGAAAAAAGGGTTGGGTTGGAGGTCCCATATAACCACAGGCAAGCCCAGGGGAATATGTCACACATGTTACTGTCAACTGATATCACTGTTTCAGTGGGGAAATGCTTCAAAACAGCTGCCAAACATGATGTCATTACTGATATACCAAGAGCAGGGAAGTTTAAAAATGCACTAGGATCCTGATGCTGGTTCAGGTTCTGCCTAGTTTTAGATATATATATATATATCCCCCAAACTGGGAACTAATGCAAGAAAATGACTGCATGTCCCTTCAATGCCATTTTAAGCAGGCTCACCCAAGAATTATTTGATTGCACAGGAGAATGCACTTATGTTTGCCTTTGCTATTTCTATCTAATTGGAGTGCAGACACTGAATTTAGTTGTTAATTTGTATATTTTTGTCCAGTAGAGAAGACGACCCCACTAGCTACAGTTTTATGGTCCCATAAGACATTTGCCAGTTTTGTATCTAGTGGCAAATTTATTTCATCATTCCTTTGACTGACTATATATAAATATCTGTCCTTTGAAACAACCTTACTATCTTGTTGGCTCTCTCATTAATTAATGAGATGGATAAAATCTTTGACAGCATTCATTCTATATTTGTATAAAAGTCCTGTTTTTAACATTTTGAAAATTATATTTCAATACTAGGGATGAGTCTGCAGTTTCTCCAGTCTCCTCAAATGCAGAGTGGTGGGTAAGCTGGGTTCCAAGATCCTTCGGGCATCAATATTGTATGATTCCTTCCATGAATGTATGGTGTAAAGTATTTAGTAGGGTAGGTTATTTGTTAGAGAAATTTTCAAAGTAAAAACTTCAGAAAGGTTTAAGGATGGTTACATTAACAGTGAATTCTAGCTTAACAAAGAATCTAAAAATTATCACTAGATTCTGTAGTTTGAGTGATGATGTCCCCTCCTTATGTTTTGAAACTGAATCCCCAATGCAACAATATTAAGAGGTATAGATGTGGCCTTTGCGAGATGATTAAGTCATGAGGGTAGAGCCCTCACAAATGGGATTAGCACCTTTATAAAAGGGCTTGAGTTTGAAGAGATCCCTTTCTTGCACATCTGTCCCTTCTGCCATGTGAGAACACAGCATTCATCTCCTCCAGAGGATGCAGAAACAAGGCACTATGTTGAAAGCAGAGAGCAGCCCTCGCCATACACCAATCCTGCCAGTGCCTTGATCTTGGACTTCCCAGTCTCTAGAACTGTGAGAAATACATGTCTATTGTTTCTAAATTACCCAGTCTGTGGCATTTTTTTACAGTAGTACAAATGGAATAAGACCCCAAGTAACCTGATTATCCAAACATTAAGCTTCCCAGACTATCAGACTCTGGTAAAAGCATCCCACCTTGTCTGGAGATGGATGCTAATCCTCATGGGGCCTACCTTGTGGAATAGAGCTATGTAACCTGATAAATATAAGAGGCACAAAAAATGATCCCTAACTCTAATTCTACCAGAAGAGAGCCTGCAGCATCTGATAATGAACAGCAATCTCACCAGATCACCTGCCTCCTTGCTACTCAACATGTGGTCTGAGGACCAGCAGCAAAAGACATCACCTGGGAGCATGTTAGAAGTGCTGAATCTTGGGACCATCCCAGATCTAGTGAGACAAAATCTGTATTTTAACAAGATCCCCTGGTGATTGATATGGGCAGAAAGCTTGAGAAGCACTGATCTGCCTGCAGGATCCAAAGGTGGTTCTCAGCCCTGGCTGCACACTGGAACCACCTGGGGAGTTTTAGGGCTTACAGAGTGCAGGTGTTATTAGTATCCCCCCTAGCAGGATGGGAAAGAAGGTGACAGATGAAAAACATAAGCCACTCATCTCAAGTCAGCACTGTGTAAGAAGCCCAGCAAAGGAATTTTAGCAATGCCAGGCTTTTTCAATGTGAGCTCTAGGAAAGAAGTCAGGGAGGGGAAGACTGAAGGGCTACAGGGACAAAGGAGAAGAATGGCAATCCCACAGGTTCTTCTATTGATTTTTCCCCTAGGAATGAAGGTATTTGTAACTTGCCAGGAAGCCTGTCTCCTGTTCAGGCTAATTCTATACTGTGAGTTTATCCAGAGTTTAAGAACAATAATCAGGGACCACAAAACCCTAAAAATCCCTGAAAGCATCAGTAATGGGAAGGGCAGAGTGTACTTTGACCATTCTTAAGGAAGTCCCTTTACTTGTTCTAAATCCCAGGCATGGAATTTGGCTTCATTCAAAGTTCTACAGTAAGAAGTCTCCACACTAATCAAGTTTAACCTCTCACTATCACAACCCACAGTTGCTATTTTTAGAAATGCTGGGCTGTGAGCAAAAGATGATTAGGTTAAGTATCAGTGGCCTGCAGATGTGGTCCCAAATACTTGTCATAGACGTATTCTGACAACTGTACTCCACCAATCTGTTTAGTACAGTGCTTTGGTTTCTTCAATAACAAAGTACTGCTTGTGGGTCTGCTGGATTCAGAGGGATCAAAGAGTGGTGTCAGGTGCTAAGGAAAGTCACTATTTGGAAAACTTTAAACTAAAGAAGATGGAGGATCCAGCTCTGTCCTCAGGATTGAGTGATGTGGAGCTCCACTGCTCATGTCTGAGGTCTGTCCAGACCTCTCTTACAGGCTCTGGCTCCCATGCTTGGACTTTGGATTGGCCAACAACACCAAGGGAGTGAGTCTCTTGTGCATCCCTGACAGCATTTTCACCAAGTTCCTTGTCTCACATCTATGGTTTGCCATTCTTCAGTCTTTAAGGCAGCTTTTAAACTACCTGTGGTAAAGAATTAACTGCTTTTGTTTCCAATTCACCATAGACCAATACTTTTAAAAATGTAATTTAAAAAGTCCCCATTCTTCCTCCCACTCTGTACCCTTTATAATGGTTGATCATATGTTCCAGTTTGTTGACGACAATATCATTTTCCATCTATTGTCCTGGAGTCATGATTAATAATCCCTTTCACTCTGGAAATGGTTCCACTTGAATAACAAATTATATGGTCACCCTACCTTCATATGTGATTATAATCATTAATCTTGTATACTTACACAATTTCTACAAATATCAGCAAATAATGTGAATTTTTATCTCTCAAAAAATAGAAAGGATGATATGTGTAGTTGTAAAAACATAGTCAATTGATGAGTCTATTGACCGTAAATTAGTTAGGATAATGTTAGCTGGTATAATGAAGAACCCCAAAATGAATAGTGATTCAAGACAATAGAAGCTTATTAGTGCCTCACATAAAGTTCAAAATGTGTATTCCAGGCACAGATTCAGGGGCTGGGGATAAGGCTCACTTCATCTTGAGGCACTGCCATCTTAACAAGTGGTTTCCAAGATTTCCACGTCTTAATTGGGGCCCTATAACAAATTACCATAGACTAGGTGGCTTATAAAAATATACATTTATTTCTCACAGTTCTAGAGACCGGAAGTCAGACATCAGGGTGTCAGTATGCTCAGGTTCTGGGGAGGGCCCTCTTCTAGGCTGCAGATGGCCAACTTCTCATTGTATCCTCACACAGCTAAAAGAGGGAAGAGACTTCTCTGGGGTCTCTTTTGTAAGTGCACCAATCCCATTTAAAAGGGCTCCACTCTTGTGACCTAACCACTTCCCAAAAGCCCCCACCTCTTAATACCATTACATAGCAGGTTAGGATTTCAACATATTAATTGGGGGGACACAAACATTCTGTCTATATCCACAATGTTTGTCTGTATCAAGCCAGTGAATTGGAAAAAGGCTTGGTGGATTCCACATGGAATTATGAGTCATACCTGAAAGAGACACAGGTCACTCCTGATCACATTTTATTAGCAAGAACTCAGTGCCTTACCACATCGAACCACAAGGGATGCTAGAAAATGTAGTCTAGCTGTATACACAGATGAGGAAATAGGTTTGGTAAATAATTTTGCCACAGTAGTCAAGGACATCATTTTTAAATGGAATAGAGTAGAATAAGCCAAAATTCATTTGACTTGGAATATAGGAAAGGTTAGTATAGTTTTGGAAAAGCCTTGTTTCAGTCATGTATATATTTGTATGCATGCTGTGTGTAAAATGTATTTCTTACACTGGGTCACAGTCAAAAAGTTAAAGCCATTCTACCAAAGAAATTTCCATATAAACAGTATTAGAAGAGATAGCCAAAGGAAAAAATGAGGGCTCAAGCTCTGAAGAGAGCTTTAAAATCACTGAGAAACTGGGCTAGTGTGAACATGCTTAAATATTCATAAATGACAATAACATCAACAAACCAGATGCAACTGTGTAGACTGGGCTGATCCTGAGAAACACTGGCATTGGCAAGTGAGTCAGGTTGGACTTAGGTACCCACCCACTCCTCTGACAGCAGCCCACCCCTATTCTCCAAGGATCTCACCTATGCCCATGCATGCAAAGTATGAGGGAATAATTTAGTCGTTTCTAGCAGAACTTGCATGGAAAAATCATCATAAATCAAAAGAATGAGGCTTTCAAATTTGAATAAAGGGCTGGTTTCCTCACATTTTAGGGCAAAGAATCAGATCTGATATCAACATAACTTCCAATCACATCACACAAAGAGCCACTCTCTTGATACTGTGTGGGGCTGTTATGAGCATGAGCGTGTATGTGCATGTGGACGTATGCTTGAGCACATGCTTACCTGTGTGCTGAGACACAGGAGAGGTAGGACAGTAGAAAGATCAAGAAGTATTGAGAACTCCTGGCATAAACAGAATGAATGGAGCTGGTTTAATTCATTTTGAGAGGACTTTGGTGGGCTTTTCTAAGGAAAGGCAGGACATAGTCTAGAAAAACGCAGCAGAGATGACATTTTAAGCATGGGGATCTATGGTGAGCCATAGAACATGCTTTACAGTTGAAATAAGCAGACCTGTATTTGAGTCCCAGAGAGATAGCTTATTCTTCCCATTACACAGATTAGAAAACTGAGAGTCATAGAGGTTACACAAGATTTTGCAGCTCATATGAAGAACTGGTACTCAAAGAAGTAGACTCAGTAGTGGAAAAAGATAAGAATATACCCAGAAGGATTGTCCAGCTCAGAGGCAGAACATACTGGGAACACAGGAAATTCAGATGGTGGCTGAGCCCCCGCTGAGGGAGAGTAACCAGAGCTCTTCAGCACAGGATCAGACAGCTGGTCCTTACTAGGGTGCTTTGGGCTGCTGTTTCACCAGGGAAAAAGCAACAGTGAAATGAAAAGAAGTTGGTGGGCATTCTGGAAAATGTCATCAGTTGAACGTGTCCTATCTCTTCCTTGCTATACTACACTCCAAATAAAAAAGAAAGAGCTTAATCACCTGTCAAACGGGCACTCAACTCAATTTTCCCGTGCAGATCTATAAACCCAGCCCCTCCCTTTCCATTCCCTCTCCCACAGCCCACCGGAACAGGGTTGGAGACAGTCATTTCTTAGAAACACTAAAAATATACATTACATCATTCCTCCCCCACAGCCTTCAACCCCCCACAACAAGCCAAGTAATTTGAGCCCCTCTGCAAGGCATGCCATAGCCTCCCTTTGAGGTCTGTGTTTTCCCTATTTATTGTACCTGGGAGACTGACAGACATATGTTTTACGATACATTATATATTAGCCTTGGCTAGAGGCTCCATTTCCATTAAAGATGACTAAAGCACTAAGTTATAGCTACCTGGACCTCCCCTGCCATTTGTCTTCTGGAGCTATTCTCTGAGCTGTATTTCTGTCTTTTACTGTGACATTTGCTCACAAAATGGACAGAGCTTGGCCATTAAAAACCAAAGACTCTGCTTCTACAACATTTTTTAGAACAGAGCTCTAGAGCCCTCTTCCTGAATTCCTCCAGTTCTTGGTTCTGACAATTTCCTGAAATAGACAAGTGATCCCCAAAGCTGCAAAATCACATCTCTCTTTAAAACACCAGCTAAAACTGAGAAAGATAAAATAAAAACAGATCTACTTTTCCAAAATGGGGTTATGTGAGTTGCTGCTCCCTTCAGGCAATTGTTCTGCAATTGACATGTGGTTTCTGCATAGTAATTAGTTAAACGCTCACCCTCATGCATAAGACACTTGTGAGGATTACTTTTTTTTAAGTGTTGGTTTTTAAAATTTAGAATGATGCCTTTTAGATACCATGTCATTTTGCAGGTAATTAGTAAAATAAGGAAAAGACAATGATAAAAATAGAAGCAACATCAAAAAAAAGTCAACCTTCATTAGCATTATAACCTACGAATTAAAGCTGATAACGGGGAAAATAACTTCATTTATCCTGTGCGAGAGTCAGTGATTAATTGAAAATACACATCAAAGAGCTTCATTTGCATATAGCAGCTCTGTTACTCTGAGAAGCTTTATGTGGGAAGGGGTTCCCTATTGAACACACACAGACGTACAGAGACCTTTCACAATACTACAAGAGCCACCATTCCTTCCAACTATGAAGGATGTCCAGCTTCATCAATATATTTACAGCCTGGCCCAGAGAGACCACTGAGTTGAACAATGGACAAAGAGACACAGACGTATTTCTAGGTATACAAGTACATAAAGAGGATGAGAAACATATTCCTTAGTAATTTTTTTAAACTGGAAATGTCCCTCATAGGTGGTTTTCCATCCTCTCATTTCCCACAGTTAATGTTTCAGGAAGGAAAATGTTCCCCCCTTCTTCTTGATTTCCCATCTTAAAGACCATTCCTCAATTGGATGTGTGGAGCCCCCATTCACACCAGCCTTCACATTTACTGCCACATGGAATGGCAAACTTCTCGGGCATTCATTGCTCATCTTCTCTCTGAATACAGGATGCTCAATCTCTTTGTAAGTCTCCTTTTGAAAGTTGATGAGATATTATGGAGGCATATCACTGGAACTTGCTCCACCTTTGCCCTGCCCACAATGTGCAGACACTACTCTGGATATGAACCACTATGTTCTAAGAAGCATTCCATTTGGGTGTTGTTTATGGCAAACATAGCCTCAGAAGGCCATTACCAGGGCAGGACTTCCAGAATAGTTGAGCAAAGAGCTCACCAAATCCTCATCCCAAAAAGCAACAATAAAACTGGATAAAATTGTCAAAAACAACCATTTCAGGAATCTGGAAATTGACCGAAAACAAAACAAAAATGAGGAGCATTTAT
Source organism: Nomascus leucogenys (assembly GCF_006542625.1). Taxonomy (NCBI): domain Eukaryota; kingdom Metazoa; phylum Chordata; class Mammalia; order Primates; family Hylobatidae; genus Nomascus; species Nomascus leucogenys. Next base: position 49,306,171 of record NC_044406.1, read on the forward strand.
TCAAGAAAAATGATTGAATCTCAGTAAGGACAGAGAGGGATTGGTATTTTTGTCCAAGACTGTTTCATGCTGTTCCACCCAGCTTCATGCCACTGTAGTTCTACCAGGGCAGGGCAGGCCTTGAGGACCAGCAGCTCCATGGCTGGATGGGCTAATGTGATATGGAATGGAGGATGGAAAAACCCATGCCCAGGGGCATGGTTGAAAACAATAGCAATCTTGTGGGTAAACAATAGGAAAAAAACAAAATCATAGCTAGCCTGGAATTGCCTTACTGTCTGGGCCAAACATCATACCAGCAGAAGAGCAAGAAATGTATCAGCAAGATCCAGGGATCAAGGCAGCCAGAGTGGGACTCGGTAAGCTCCCTAGATACCTGGAAGGCTGCATGTGTCCACATGGCTGTGCTTATGCTCAGGAAAGACTGAAGAGGGTCTTAGTGAGCTACTTGTCCCTGAATGAATGTGAGACCCTAAAAGCACAGAAAGTAAAGACTGACAGACTTGCAAACTGCCTAAACTTTGAATGCCATTTTCCAAACCATACACAGATCCATCAGCATATGGTAAAAGCCTTATTGGCTCAAGGAGTTTAAATCTTTGGCTGACCACTATGCTATGCTGACCACTATGCTATGCTGACCCAGACGTGACTCCAAAAAAACAGGCTTAAAAATAAGATCAAGATTTTTTTTTTAATTGAGTGGAGGCATCAGTGGCTGCACATTGCTGGAGAGACAGACAGTATATAGTTATTTTGGTAAATAAATAACAATAATAGCAAATAACAAATAAATAACAAAAATAGCAACAACCAAACCAGGGGAGAGAGGAATCCGAGTCCAGGGTTGCTACAATATATTATCAAAACTGTCCAGCTTTAAACAAAAAGTTATGAGACATGCAAAAAATAAAAACAAAAACAGCACAGTGTGACTCATACACAAGAACAAAAAAAGCAGGCAATAGAAACTCTGAAAGACCCCAGGTGACAGACTTACCAGACAAAGACTTCAAAGTAGGTATTATTAATATGTTCCAAAAACATAAAGGAAACCCTCTTTAAAGAATCAAAAGAAAATATGATTCCCAAGAAAAAATAAAAATGTTTGAAGTGAGAGATATCCCAATTACCCTGATTTGACCATTACACATTGTATGCTTGTATCAAAATATCACAGGTACCCCATAAATATGTACAACTATTATATAACAATAGAAATGTAAAAGGCAAAACAGAAAATATAACAGTGACTCATCAGATACAGAATATCAAAAAGAAATTATTTTTAAATGACCATTTTTAAATTCTAGAGTTAAGAATAATGATAGCAGAAATAAAAAATACACAAAGGGACTCAACAAGAGATTTGAGTGGCAAAAGAAAGAATCAGCAAATTTGAAGATAAATCACTAGAAATTGTCCAATCTGAAGAACTGAAAGAAAAAATAATGAAGAAATATTAGCAGAGCCTGAGAGACCTGTGAGACACCATTAAGTATTCCAACATATGTGTACTGGGAGTTCAAAAAGAAGAAAAGAAAAAGAGGCAAAAAAAAAAAATGAAGACACAATGGCCCAAAATTCCCCAAATGGATTAAAAACATTAATCTACACACCCAAGAAGCATAATTAATTCCAAGTAAGATGAACTAAAAGACATTTACAGAGACACATCATAGCCAAGATGTTGAAAGGCAAAGACAGAGAAAATCTTGAAAGTAGGAAAAGCAATTCATCACAGACAAGTGGAAAGGAGAGCTTGATAGATTAGCAGCTGACTTCTCTTCAGAAATAATGAAGGCTCAGAATACAGTGGGATGACATATTCAAAGTATTGAAAGAAAAAAAAATGTCAACCAAGAATCTCATATCTAGCAAAACTATATTTCAAAACTGAAGACAAAACAGAGACATTTCCAGATAAACATGACCTCTCTTACAAAGAATACTAAAGGAAATTCCTCAGGGTGAAAGAAAATAACACTAGACAGTAATTCAAACTCACACAAAAAATACAGAGCATGAGTAAAAGTAACTATGTATTTAAGTATAAGAAACTTTAGAAAGATAGTTTCTCTCTTCTCTTTATTTAGGAGACAATTGTACAAAAGAATAATTATAAAAACTTTCCTGTTGGAAATATGCCATACAAAGAAGTAATATTTATAAATAATAATATCACAAAGGAGGAGGGATAGAACAAAGGAGGAGTGTATTTCACTGGAATTAAGTTAGTATTACCTGAAATACATTGTTTTTAGTTTAGAAACATACTGTAATTCCCCCAGAAGAACCACTAAAAAAATTATTCCCAAAAATATAATTAAAAACAATTAAAAAACGAGTTTAAATAGCACACTAAGAAAAAGTATTTAGGACAAAAACAGCAGTAAAGAAGGAATAGAGGAACAAAAGGGCATGAGACAAATATAAAACAAATTGAAAATGAGATTGAATACAAATATATCAATAACTACATTAAAAATCAAATGATTGTGCCCACTTCAGCAGCACATACACTAAAATATCAATGATACAAAAAAGATTAGCATGGCTTCTGTGCAAGAACGACATGCAAATTCAAGAAGTGTTCCACATACTTTTGAGTTTAACAAATGGCTAATCCCAAAGGGTTACATAATGCATAGTCCTATTTATATAACATTTTCGAAATGACAAAATTTTAGAAGTAGAGGTCAGATTAGTGGTTTTGACGGATTAGGGATGGGGCAGGGGTGGGGGTGGCAGAGATATGGGTATAATTATGAAAGGGAAACATGAGGGATACTTGCAGTGTTGGAACTGTTCAGTACCTTGACTGTGGTGGTGGATACACTATCCTACACAGGTGATAACATTACATAAAACTTACACTGTCCTACACAGGTGATAACATTACATAGAACTTAATAAACCCCCTCACCCACAGACACACACACACACACACACACAATTACAAATGAAGCTGGGGAAATAGAAATAAGAGCTATGGATTATACCACCAACAATATCCAAATTGTAATATTATACTATAGTTTTGCAAAATGTTACCGTTGTCAGAGAAAACTAGGCAGAATGTACCAGGGACTGTTCTGGGTCATTTCTTAGTACTGTACATGAATATACACTTATCTCAATAAAAATTTTAATTAAAAATGTAAAAGGATTAAACATTCAAATTAAAAGGCAGACACAGTTATACTGGATATAAAACAAAACCCAACTATATGCTGTCTACAAGAGACACACATAGATTCAAAGACCCAAATAGTAAAAGTTGAAAGTAAAAATACAAAAATTATATTATGCAAATAGCAACCATGAGAGAAATAAAGTCACTGTACTAGTAACTGACAAACTTAAGATAAAAAATATTGCTATAGACAAAGAAGAACATTTTATAATCATAAAGCATCAGTTAATCAGGAAGATATAACAATTACAAAATATACACATACCTGACAACAGAGCTCCAAAATACATGAAGCAGAAACTTACAGAATTGAAGTAAGAAATTAAAAATTCCACAGTAATAGTTGAAGACTTCTATAGTCCACTCTATAGAATGGATAAAACAACTAGACATAAAATCAGCAGAGACATGGAAGAATTGAACAACATTATCAACCAACTGGACCTCACTGATATCTATAGTACACCCCACCCAACAATAGCAAAATATACATTCTTTTGAAGTGCACAAGGAATATTCTTGAGGATAGACCATATGCCAGGTGCCATGGTTTGAATATTGTTTGTCCCCACCAAAACTCATGTTGAGGCTTGGTCCTCAGTATGGTGATGTTGGGAGCTGGCACCTTTAAGAAATGAGTAGGTCACTAAGAGGGGTTAATGCCTTTCTCATGGGAGTGAGTTCTCACTCTACCATGATAGTAGGTTATTATAAAGTAAGGCTACCTCTCGTGTTTGGTTTCTTTGCACATGCTGCTTCCCCTTCTGCTTCTCCACCATGTTACGATGCAGCACATAGCCCTCACTGGAAGCCAACCAGATTCAGCCACCCAATCGTGCACTTCCCAGCCTCCAGAACTATGAGTCAAATAAACCTCATTTCTTTATAAATTATCCAGTCTCAGGTATTCTGTTGTCACAGCAGAGAATGGATTAAGACACTTGGCCACAAAATAACACTTAAGCATAAAAGGATTAAAACAATACAAAATATGTCCTCCAACCACATTGGAATCAAATTATAAATCAATAAAAGGAAATTTGTGAAGTCAATAAATACTTGGAAATTAAACAACACACTTCTAAATAACCAATGGGTCATAGAAAAAAATGCAAGGGAAATTACAAAGGAACTGAAGGAAAACAGAATCACAAAATATCAAACTTTATGACATAGAGAGAAAACAGTGTTTAGAAAAACCTTTATATCTTCAAATGCCTATATTTAAGAAAAAGAAAGATCTCCAATGAATGGCCTAAACTTTTACCTTAATAAGTTAAAAAAAAAAAAAAGAAACCTAAACCCAAAGAAAGCAAAAAGAAGAAATAATAAAGATCACACTGAAAATCAATGAAATAGACAACAGAAAAACGATAGACAGAGTCAATGATACCAAAAATTGGTTCTTTGCAACAATCAACAAAATTGACAAAAATTTAGATAAACTGATCAAGAAAAAAAGGAGAAGACATAAATCACCAAATTCAAACATGAAAGAGGAGACATCACTATTGACCTTATAGAAATTAAAAGGATTAAATGAGAATACTATGAACAACTGTATACCAGAAAATCCAACAATTTAAATGAAATGGACATATTCCTAGAAAGATACACATCACCTGAACTAATGCAAGAAGAAATAAAAAACATGACTAGACCTATAACAAGAAATTGAATTAGTAATTTTAAATCTTCCCACAAAGAAAAGCCTAGGCTAAGATGGCTTTACTGGTGAATTCAATCAAACATTTATAGAAGTTAATCAATGTTTCATAAATTCTTCCAGAAAATAGGAGAGGAGGAAACTCTTCCAAATTAATTTTCTGAGACCAATATTACCCTGATACCAATGCCAGATAAAAGCATGACATGAAAGGAACACTACAGACAAATATACTTCATGAATATAGATGCAAAAATTTTAATAAAATTTAAGTAAGCTAAAACACCAGAAACCTGTGAAAAATATTAAACATCATAGCAAGAGATTCTTTTAATCCCAGGGATGCAAGGTTAATTTAACATCTGAAAATTAATGTAATATATAAATAAGATGAAGGACAAAAAACACATGATTATCTCAACAAATTCAGAAAAAGTATTTGAAAATATCTAATATCCATTCATTATAAAAACTCTCAACAGACTATCGTCTATGAAAAATCTATAGATAAAATCATACTTAATGGTGAAAGACTGAATGTTTTCTTTCTAAGACTAGGAATAAGGCAAGGATGTTCACTCTAATCAGTTCCATCTAACATCGTAATGGAAGTCCTAGCTAGTGCAATCAAGCAAGAAACAAACAAAAAGAGATATCCAGGTTTGAAAGAAAGAAGTAAAACTATCTCTATTCCCAGTTTACTGAGTTTATTCTACTTGGAGTTTGTGGAGCTTCTTGGATGTGTAGATTTATGTTTTTCATTATTTCTTCAAATATTCTTTCTTCCCCTTTCTTTCTCTCCTCTCCTTTTGGACTCTCATTATGTGTATGTTAGTACACAGGTCGCTGAGACTCTGTTCATTCTTATTCATTCTTTTTTCTTTCTGTTCCTCAGACTGAATAATCACAACTGACCTATCTTCAAGTTTTCTCATTTTTTCTTCTGCCAGCTCGAATCTGCTGTTGAGCCCCATTATTGAATTTTTCATTTCAGTTATTTTACTTTTCAACTCCAGAATTTTTGTTTGGTTCTTTTTTATAAAAGTATACCTCAGAGATATTGCAGGTTTAGTTCTAGATCATCATAATAAAGCAAATATCATGATAAAGCAAGTCACATGAATTTTTGGTTTCCTGGTGCATATAAAAGTTATGTTTACACTATACTGTAGTCTATTGTGTGCAATAGCATTATGTCTAAAAAATGCACATAATTTAAAAATACTTTATTGCCTTAAAAATGCTGGCAGAGAGACACAAAGTGAGCACATGCTGTTGGAAAAATGGTGCCGATAGACTTGCTCAATGCAGGGTTGCCAAAAACCTTCCATTTGTAAAAAATGCTGTATCTGCAAAGCACAATAAAGTGAAGTGCAATCAAATGAGGTGTGCCTGTAATTTCTGTCTTTATATTCTTATTCTTTATATGGTGATACATTGTTCTCCTACTTTCACTTTTTAGACATGGTTTCCATTAGCTCTTTGGATGTATTTAAAATGTTCAAATACCTATTTTAAAGTTTTCATCTACAAAGTCTAACATCTGGTATTCCTCGGGGACAGTTTCTGTTGATTGTCACTGTTTTCTGCTCTGTATGGGCCATATTTTCTTGTTTCTTTGCTTGCCTCATACATTTTTGTTGAAAGCTGGATATTTTGAACATCATAATATGGCAACTCTGGAAATCAGATATTCCCTCATCCCCAGAGCTTGTTGATGTTACTGCTTGTTGTTGTTTTTCTAACAACTTTACTGATATAATTTACTGATATAATTCTGTGAAGTCTATACTCTTTCTTATGTTTGGTCTCTGAGGACTCTGTTTGGTCAGCCTGGTGATTAGCCAACAATTGAACAGAGATTTCCTTAAATGCCTGGAACCAAAAATTCTCCCACTGTTTGCAGAGGTGTTCTCTGTGCATGCTGATGCATGTCTTCAACATTCAGACAGGCAGTCTACAATACTACCTTGGTCTTTACTTCTGGTTTGTGCAGAGCCTCGAGGTTGACCAGAGAGGTCAGCTTAAGGCCTTCTCAGGTCTTTTCTGAGCATGCACACAGCCTTGGACTTGCATGCAGCCTTCTACATTCCCAGAAATATGCTGGAAATTTTCAAAGCCGTTATTCCCTATACATCTCAGACTTTCTTACCAAGATTTTTGGTTAGTCTATTGTTTGTCTCAACCATTATCCATTGCCACAGGCAGCAATAAATACAATATTTGCCTGTAAATATTTCAACAAATATGTCCCCAGGTAGTGAGTTTAGGACTGGGTGAGTTTGGAGCTAGGCAAGATAAAGACATATCTTTTGACCAGGTATTCCAGAGGGCCACCAGACAGATCAACTAAAGGCAATTCTTTGCAAATCAGGTCCTTCTGCCCCATCTAGTACTGGTATTGGAATGCAGGATATTATTTTCAAGGTTATAACTAAGCTGGGGAGTGGTAGATAAAACCAGGGTGAGTTAAAATGCTACAAAGCTCTGTTCTTGCCAATAATCAGCGATTTTTCGTGAATAAGCACTCTCTGAGTTGTTGCAAACCTTTGGTTAATTTTCAAACTTCTGAAAAAGTTGATTCTGACAGTTTTTGTCACTTTTTTCATTGCTTTTATGAAGAGGCAGACTTCTGGAGTTCCCTACTCCATTTTCAATGATTTCATTTTCTGTTCACAGATGACATGATCTTGTGTATGGAAAGTCCCAAAATATCCACTGAAAAACTATTAGCACTAATAAACAAGATCAACAAAATTGTATGATATAAGATAGACAAAAAAATCAATTGTATTTCTAGGTACTTATTATAAATTATTGGAAAATGAAATTAAGAAACAGTTCTATTCATAATAGCACCTAAAAGAATAAAATACTCAGAAATGAGTGTAATGAAAGAAGTCTATTGCTTGTGCACTGAAAACTATAAAATATTGTGCCAAGAAATTAAAGAAAATATGAATAAATGCTAAGAGATTTTATTTTCACAGATTGGAAAATTCAATATTATTATGATGGCAATTTTCCTCAAATTGGTCTATAAATTCAATGCAATTCCTATCAAAGTCCTAGCTGCCATTTTTACAGAAACTGAGGGGTTATCCTAAAATTCATATGGAAATGCAAAGGCCCTAGAATAGTCAAAATAATCTTGAAAAACAAGAACAAAGTCAGAGGACTTGTACTTCCTGACTTCAAAACTTACTATAAAGCTACAGTAATGAAGACAATGTGTTATTAGCATAAGGATAGACATATAGATCAATGGAACAGAATTGAGATTTTAGAAATAAACCCTTACATTTATGGTTAATTGATTGTTTACAAAGGTGTCAATGCAATATGATACAGAAACAATAATCTTTTCAACAAACAGCAGAGACAATTTTTAACAAATGGCACATGCAAAAAGTTAAATTTAAACACTTTTCTCATATTATTCACAAAAAGAAAATAACTCAGCGCATTGTAAGTCTAAATTTAAAAGCTAAAAGTATAAAACTTTCCTAAGAAAACCTTTGTGACCTTGAGTCAGGCGGAGTTTTTAGATACCATGTCAAAAGCAAAATCCATTTAAAAATACTTAATAAATTGAAGTTTACCAAAATTTAAAAACTTTGCTCTTCAAAAAGCACCTTTAAGAAAATTTAAAGACGAGCCAAATAATGAAGACAAATATTTGCAAATCATATATCTAATAAATATATAAAGAACCCTTCCAGTTCAACAGTAAGAAGACAAACAATCCTGTTAAAATTTTGGCTAAAGATTTGAATAGATGCTTCACCAAAGAAAATACCTAAATGGATAATAAATACATGAAAAGATGCTCAACCTCATTGTTTATTAGTGAAATTCAAATCATAACCACAATGAACCACCACTTCACTCCTACTAGAATTGCTATTATCAAAAAGACAGAAAATAATAAGCATTGGCAAGGATATACAGAAACTAAAACCCTCATACTTTGATGGTGAGAATGTAAAGTGGTCGAACTACTTCAAAAAACAATTTGGTGATTTCCTCAAAATTTGAACGTAATTTTAGCAGACAATCCATCAACTCCATTCCTAGTTCTACCCAAGAGAAATAAAACCTTATGTCCACATGAAGACTTGTATGTGGGTGTTCATAGCATCATTATTCATAATAGCCAAAAGATAGAAACAATCAAATATCTATGAACTAGGAATGAAGAAACAAATGTAAATCCATACAGTAGCATATTGTCAGGCAATCAAAAAGAATTAAGTACTAATATATGCTAGAATATAGATGAACTTCAAAAACATTATGCTAAGTGAAAGAAGCCAGACCCAAAAGACTACATATTGTATGATTCCATTTGTATGAAATGTCTAGAAAAGGCAAATCTGCAAAAATAGATAGTAGATTAGTCATTGCCTGAGGTTGGGGGTAAAATAAAGAGTTGGAAATACGCACGAGGGATTTCTCTTTTGAGGTGATGGAAGTGTTCTAAAACTGGATTGTGGTGATAGTTGCTCAGCCTCATAAACTCACTAAGAATCATCGAATTGTATACTTAAAATTGTACACTTAAAATCATTGAATTGTACACTTAAAATTGTACACTTAAAAAAATTGTATGGCATACAAATTATGTCTTAATAAAGCTGTTTAAAAAATTAAACGAAACTATGATAACAAAAAGGCTACCCCTAAATAAATTACTATTAATCATATTAAGCCACCAGAACAGCAGTGTGGATGAGTTTACCAAAAGCACAGCCTAAAGGAAAGAAATTAATTCCTGGAGACAGAAGCCGGATTTCAACAAATGAAGAGACCCCACAGAGAACAAGAGGAGCACAGTCTTGTGCTTCCCATCCCAGGAGGCTTTGAGGAGGGTGCAACCATATCCCATTGCTGCATCCGCTACTCCCAATCTTATACTTTTCCAAAAGGAGAAGAGAGAGCAAATTACAATTTGCACTATTCTGAACATCCTAAGAATTATGTGCCTATTGAGGGAGTCTTGGTTTTCAAACAAGTGTTTTGAAATAAAGTATCAGATGTCCTTCCAGACATGAGACCAGTAGTAAATATTAGTTTAAGGAGGACTCAGTGAGACCACACCCATGTTCCACACTGGAAACAGGCCCATATGACTCATTTTAATCGCAACTCTCCTGCCCTACACACCCACAACAGATGAATACACAATTTTCACAAATAATTATAATAGTTGCCATTTACTGGACACATTGTGCATCCAGCATTGTAGTCAAGGCTTCAACCCTCTCAACAAACACAACCCTATGACACAGAATTCATCCTTATCCTCACTCTACAGATGAGGAATCTGAGACCTGAAGAGGTTATGAAACTCACCCACAATCATGTGGCTGGTAATTACTGGAGCTAAGATTCTTCCCTCTGAGCCTTCTACCTGCTGAGACTGAATTCTCAGCCCCTACTCTCTATAGCCATGTTCCTCAAGCTTATTTTCTTTAATACATCGTGACCCAGGACATACAAGTATATCTGTAAATGGAGTTTCACAAAATAATACTTAACGTTTACTATGCAAAATATTTTTATTCTATTTGTCTTATTTTACTTTTTAATATTAGGTTGGTGCAAAAGTAATTGCATTTTTGCCCTTAAAAGTAATGGTCAAATATCTTGGTCAGTATCACTAACATAATTTTAAAAACACTACTACACAGAAAAACCTGTATAGTCACATTGAGGTGACTCTGCAAAAACTTTCAAGACCTCTTTAGGTATGTCCATCAAAGTCAAGCACCTGCCAGTCTGAATATCTGCCTACACTGCAGCCCTTCACCTGCCAGAGAAAGGGGGAAGAGAGAGCTAAAAGCCTGAGCAAGTCACCCAGTGGATAGCCCCTACTCAAGGGTGCACTAAGCGAGAATCTAGCCACGAGGAGGGCAAGAAAAGAGAGAAGTAATCTATTTGTCTTAAACGAAGTGTACAGCAACAGAATTCTTAGCAACACACCGAAAGACTAAGAGATTCTAAGAAAATCTCATGTATTCCTATGACCAGAGTATCATAGGTAGACTTTATTCTCAAATTCACTCTGCTTAATACCACCTTAAGACAACTTATAGGGGCGTGTGAGAGCTCAAACCTGGCCAACTCTGCCACTCACATCTCCTACCACATCAACAGCATAAAACTCAGATCCCAGATTCAGAGACACCAGAAATCCTTTCTGTTCAATTTATAATTAAAAGGGTGTAGCTTTTATTTGAACAGCTTCACCAAGTGAAAAACTTTTAAATGATTTTCTGCCTACATATTTCCGCTTTATTAAAATGAAAACATAACCCTGGATGATTATTTTCCCTTGCATCATTCTGGCATTTTATCTTGTGCTTATTGGAGGACCGTTCTGTTCTTTTGCATTAATCTTGGTAATCCTAGCAGACTTCCCCACAATTCATTTCTCTGCAGAGTTATCTCTATTCGCTAAGATTTCCTGCTGATGTAACTACTTGGGCTGATCAAAAAGGTGAAGAGGGGATTAGGGAGGTCCATATTAAAGGTTTTAAGCATATGTGTTCTCAATTATTTTCTTGATCTGGGAGATTACATTGGAAGAGTTATCTTTGTCTCCTTAAGAAGAGAGGTTGCAAGAGGCACAGCATTGTTGAGATTCTGCTATTGAGGAGTTGGAAAGGATTACTCCTTTTTCCTCTGTCTTTAAACACTGCGTTCCTAAGAAGACTCCTTTAAGAAGCCTCTGCTTCAAAGACCTTTGAGGTGCAGATGTCTGCAAAGTAGCTCAGATTTAATATTCCCAAATCAGAACTTCTGACTCTGGCCACCATTTCCACCCCAACTGCTTCTCCCCATCACCCACCCCCACCTTCCCATTATCAGAAAACAGTCACCTCCTTCCTCCCAGTCGCTTTGGCCTAAAATCCAGAGGCTCTCCCTCTGGATTTCCCTCCCTCACTAGCCCCCATACATGATTCATTAGTAAGTCCTATCCCCCTGCTTTCAAAATAGTCTCAAATTCAACCACTTTTCCCCATCTCTCTGCTCAGAAGGCCTCTTCTTCTTGCATTGGAACTACTGCAGTGATCCTCAAACTGGTATCCTTGTTTCTGCTTTTACCCCTTCCAATCCATTCTCCACCCAGCAAATGGAAGATCTTATAAAAATTTAAAGCAGATCATGTCCTCCCTCAGCTTAAAATCTGAAATACATTTCCATCGCAGTTAGAATAATGATGTCCTTGTTCTATAAGGTTCTACACAGGTCACCTCTCCTAACAAATGTCCTCCTACTGCCCCGTACTTGTTCATTGAACTTGCACCACACTGGCTTTCTTATTTGTCTTCAAATGCACCATGCTTATTTCCACTTAAGGACATTTGTGCTTACTATTCTATCTGCCTAGAACACTGTTCTACCAGACTGTCACATGACTAGCCCCCTTCTGGTCTCAGCTCAAGTGTCATAAAAGTAGCCTCAGAGAAGCTTTCTATGACTGCCCTAGCTAATGCTCTCTGTCCACCCACTCACTATCACATTACCCTATTTCATTTTCTTCATAGAACTTATTTGAAATACTTTTTGCATACTTGTTTATTGTCTGTGTCCTCCATTGCAGTGCAAGCTCCAGGGAAACAGGAATCATCATCTCTCTTGTTCACTGGAGTATGGCACTACCTAGAAGAGTGCTTGGCACCAAGAGGGCACTCAATTAATAGTCAATGAATGAACTGGCATGCCACACTGTTTCTGACATCCTTTTATACATCCACTAATGTACAAATAATATAAGCTATCAATCAAATATCTTAAGTAAGGTCTTTTCCAATGCCCTCCTTAATGACATCAGGGATATTAAAACTATGAGAATCTAACTCTGAGGAATTAATTCTGCCCTAGTCTACTGTGGCTCATTTACGTCTTATCATAATTCACTGATTCAAAAAACATTTACTGAGTAATTAGCAAAAGCCAGACAATGTGCTAACCACAGGCACATCACCTGATTGGAACTCTCACTTTTTACCTGTGTTAGCAATTGGTAAAGACTGTATACACCATACAGCCAAACACTAATTGCAATTGTATATTTTAAAAGACAACTACTTTCATTTAATATTGGACAATCAATCAGAGGGCTAATAATAATTTCCTGTTACTTAGAAGGAGCTTTATGCCAAACAGCAAGGTTGTTTTTTTCTTGTTTTATTAAGAAAAACTAAATAAGAATTAGATGGAAGAAAGCTGTACTATTCAAATACAGAATTTAACTATGTGGGAAGAGGAGGAAATGGAGAGCTGATTTTTTCTTCAAAGGTAAAAAAAAAAAAAGTGGGGAGGTAGAATTTCTTTGAAATCTGCAGCGCATAATTTACTGCATGAAAGTGCAAGCAGCCAGTTCTTGGAAACAGAACATCACCATTAGGGCATCTGTTTCAATTATAAACCAGTTTTGGTTTAGCCATGAACATTCAGGAAGTTATTAAAATTGCACAGAATCATTGAATATTGGCACGAGAAGGAAACTTGGCACTCACGTTGTCTTCCACTTTTCTCAATTTATACATAAAGTCACTGCAGCCAGGCCATGTCAAGTGGCTTATCCAGTGTTTCACAATAAGTGGCTCAAGTTAGAATTCATAATCAGATTTTCTGGCTCATTGGCTCTGCCATACACAGTTTGTTGCCTATCCAATTGCCCATCCCTCTATCCTTCCCCATCTCCTACTTCCCTGCTCATAAAATCCTGATTTGTTTAAAAACAAAACAAAACAAAAAAACCATAGGTGGAAAATCTGTGATTTCAGAAAAGAAGAGCCCCTCTGCCAGCCCCAGGGGATAAATCATTATTGGACTAAGTGATCTTCTCATATCCTTTGGCCTGTATTGGTCTGCCATGGGCCTATGACTTACTTCTGTCTCATGAGATCTAAAGGACAGTCTTCTGGTAATGTGTAATTTCCCCTCCTTCCCAAGAAAAATACAGAACCTCGGAAGAGAAAAAAAAAATAATCCCTTTCAACTTTCTTTTTGCCTTGAACTCAGGTGTCACCCCTAGGTATGCTGCAGTTATTTTGCAACCGTAAGACAACAAGTCAATAGACTAAGTATAGCAGAAATAGAGAAAGGGCCTAGGGTGCTGAAAAGAAAGCAGTTGCCCACTTCCAGATTTCTTGATAAGCAAAGAAAAATAACTCCCTGCTTCTTTAAGCCACTGTTGTCAGATTTTTCTCACTTGCAGCAGGACCCATTCCTAACTTGTACTGCATCCCAGAGACCTCCAAACTGTGATTTTAGGAGCTATACAAAGTATGTTGTTGTCCCTTAAGGGTCAAGAAAGGTGAGGGATGAAGAGAGAGAGAAGAATCCACAATTACAGGCCCCTAACCCCAAAGTGAAACTGAGCAGCCCTTTTCCCTCTGAGTCTCATATTGAACTTTCATAAAAGCTTTCATTGAAACAACATATCCACACTCCAGAATCATTGTGAGAACCGTTACAGCATGCCAGACAGGCCTTTGCTTTCAATAAATGAAACCACAAATAAAAGGCCCAGGGGAGCTCAATAGGCAGATTAGTCCCCTGCAGATGCCTTTTGTAAAGAGATGAACCATCCTTCTATTATATAAAAATACGGATTTCACATGTAGGCTCACTTAGAATGGGGTGAGATTATTGTCTCCCTCACCAGGAGCCTTGAAATTGGCCTCTGGGACTACACTGATCTCCTCACTCCTTTCATTTCCAGCCACTGGTATGTCCTCTGATACCAGCAAGCAGATAAAATGATAAACATCACCAGGCACTCTCAGTGTCAACTCCCCTTTAGGGACTAAAGAGTGGAGAATGGTTATTAGTCTGCACTGCGAAGAATGGGTTTTCCTGTTCAGTAGAGAGCTAGGGGCAGGGACATGGTTTGGGGACACCTGAACTGGTCATTGACTGTGATTTCTCCTCTTCACAAACCAGGAAAGTCTGATCTTTGCAAAGCTTTTCCTAATTAGAAGTACGGTGATTATTAATGTAAGTACTTCCAGAATGCTCATATGAATCTTGAGGAGAAAAGGAGAGTTTTATAACAAGAATTTGGCTATTTTCCCAACTCAGGTAGGACCCACATGGGGAGAGTATCTCTGGTAGCCACAAGCCCAGTAGAAAATCCAGGAGAAGGGAAAAAACAGAAACAAGCTAGATTGCATCTGTTTATATTGCATAACCTCCTTGCTTCAAAGCCTGTATCCTCGACTTAGTTGGGAAGTTCAAATGTATGTGCATGCATATCGGATATCTCTGTGACCATCTCACATACTCCCAGCCCACCTTTTACCTTATCCATTGCCATGGCTACCCGCTTTATGCACATGTAACTTGACAGCATCTCGGTTTAGCTCACATAGCTCCTCAGGTGCTCTCAACTGGTCTAAGCCCCAGTAGCCCACAGCAGTGACCAACTCAACAATGCATCCCTGGAGTGGATCTCCTTCCTTCCCTGTTTCACTCTTTCCAGTTCTCCACTTATTTTCCCTGGGATCACTTCCCTAAAGAAACTACCTGCCTCCAAGTTCTGGTCTCAGGAGCTGCTCTTTCTGGGTAAGAGAACCCATCCCATCAATTTATAACCCATGTGGAATGTCACAGTCTCCATCACTCAAAGAAATGCTAGTTCTGGGGAGGACAGGGCTTCCTAGCATTTGTATCATCTGAGCTGTCATCAAGGAGGCATGTCCTTCTGCCAGACGGCTTCTGTGGTGGTCTTAAAACATAGCCATAAATTATTTGACACTCCTCCCATAAATAGGTATGGTTTATGACCACTCATTCCCCTTGAGTCTAGGCAGATTCATGACCACTTCGACCAATAGAATATAGCAAAAGTAACACAATGCGGCTTCAAGGCTGGGTCATACAAGCCCTTGCAACATGTACTTTGTTTTCTGGATCACTCGCTCCTAGACCTTGAGCTACTACATACAAAATCTGACTATCTTGAGGCCACCATGTTGGGGAGGCCATGTATAGGTACTCTGTTCTCCAGTCTCAGGTGAGCCCAGTCTTCCAGCCATTTGATCAAGGTGCTGGACATGTGTTACGGTCTGAATGTTTGTGTCCTCCCCAAAATTGATGCATGGAAACCTAATACCCAATGTGAGGTTATTAGGCCATGAAGGCTCTGCCCTCATGAGTGGGATTGGTGCCGTTATAAAGGAGACCCCCAAAAAAATAGCTAGCCCCTTCCACCATGTGAGGACACAGAGAGAAGGTGCCATCAGTAAACAATAGAGTTAGGCCTCACCAGACACCAAATCTGCTAGCAACTTGATCTTGGACTTCCCAGGCTCAAGAACTAAGAGCAATACATTTCTGTAGTTTCTAAGCCACCCAGTTAATGGTATTTTGTTATAGTAGCCTGAACAGACTAAGACAACATGTGAATGAAGCCATCTCAGACCTATCAGACCTGTTCATCCACCAGATAAATACTAGCAAGTGACCTACATTGACACTGCAAGGAACAGAAGAATCATGTAGCCAAGCTGTACCCAAATTTCATATCCACAAAATCATGAAATATAAGAACATGGTTGTTGTTTTAAGCTACTATGTTTGGGAATCTTTTGTTCAGCAGAAATAGATAACTAAAACACCTGGAAATTTAGGTCAAGCCTGCTTAAAAGATAGAACTGCTTTCCTTGAAATTAGGGAAAAGAGCAATTCCCCATGGAAAAGACTATTCAAGGGTTCAGGTCACCTCAATTCTGACTTGATAATTTCTCTTATGTCTACTCCACCCCTATATTCTGTTTCTCTTGTCCTAAGTGATTAAACATTGATACCCCTAAACCTGCTGCCTCATTCCTCGTGTAAATAAAACTCCAAGCATTGGACCCTAATATCAAAGTGGCATCTCTGTCTTTGTCTCAGCTTTCTTAGAAATCTGTCTACCAAAAGAGATTTGAGAGTATGTGTTGGGGGAAGAAAAAAAGCATTATGCCATCACATGAATAATGTTTAATGCATTATGATCTCAGGATGTATGCAGAGGGAGGAAAAAAGAGTTGTTCAAAGGCCATCACAGGATGAAAATGCAATAATTGGGAACTAGTAGGCATTTTGAGACATAAAATGGTTGTTACTGCCTTTTATGCTTCCGTTTGTCACATTTAATAATCGGAATATTTTACATTTGTATAATGCCTCACAGTTTAAAGAGCACTTTTCTATATATTAGCTCACATTCTACAAGCCTTCTATGTATGAGTTCACCTACACCCATGACTTTAAGACATATGACCTGCATGGAGATAACTCCCAAGTTGCCCAACAAATCTCTCTCTCTCTCTCTCTGTCTCTTGACTTCTAATTGCCTCCTAAACCTTTCCACATAAATATTCTGAAGACATCTCAAATTCATTACTTCAACGCTCAATTCATTTTCCCCACAACCCTCCCAACGCATGTGCGCGCGCGTGCACGCGCACACACACACACACACCATCTCTTCCGCCTTTGTTCCCAACTCAGATAATGGTGCCACTGTCCTCCAAGACTAGAAAGTCTGAAGTCAAGAAGTCATCTCAATCTTCTCTTTCCCCTCAAAGCCCATTAGTTGTCAGGTCCTGTGACCTCAGTTTCCACAATGCCTCTCAGATTTGTACTCTCCTTTTTATTCCCCCAGATGCCACCACCAATTCAGGCCCTCCTCATCTGTCTGGATCAGGGTTAGCAAACCACAGCCCTTGAACCAAATTCAGCCCTCCACCTATGTTTGTAAATAAAGTTTTATTGGAATATAGCTGTGCTTATTCATTTGCATATTGTCTATGGCTGATTTCACACCATAGCAGCAGAGTTGAGTGGTTGCAACAGAGACTATAACAGCCTGCAAAGCCTCAAATCTGGTCCTTTCCAGAAAAAGTTTGCCAGCCCCTGGTGTAGACAGCCTGAATAAATCTGCAAGAGAAGAGACACCCTTCAACTTTTACTTGTTCATAGGTATTTTTTGCCACCAAGGAGAATATGCCAACAATTTTGCCTTCATAGTGCCCAGTGTCTGCCTTGTATGCAAGAGTTTATAGTGTTGATTTATCAAAGTTTTTGTCATTTAAAACTGACTTCCTATTATGTAATGAGCTTTATCCCTGGGGGTGTTGTGAAATGAGCATATACCTGTAATTCTATACATCATATCACAGGTTCCTCGGGACTAAGTCGAGACTCACAGCTGGGTGTCCATGGCTGGAGTGGAAAGAACTCAACATCGCATGTTACATCTTGTGTTTCCCTTGTTGCTGTTGGGTTTTGATTATTTATTCTGTATTCTTTGACATTCTGAAGACTTTTAGGACATAGTCCTAACTTAATTAAATTTAAGGCCATGGAATAAATAGAAATAGCCATTTTTAGTCCTACCCTTCCTTGCTCCAACAGGCAACATTGACGGTTTCTATATGATTACAATTGGTTGAAAAGAGAAATTTCTGTATTTCTGTATTTGTTTTCTATTGCTGTATAAATTACCACAAACTTACTGACTTAAAACAACACACATTTATTATGTCACAATTCCATGTTAGTCTGGGCACAGAGTGCCTGGATTCTCTGCTCAGCATTCTCACTGGGCTGACATCAAAGGGTCACAGCCAGGGCTGTGGTTCTTTTCTAAGGATTGGAGTCCTCTTCCAGGTTCACTGGTAGTTGGCAGAATTCAGTTCCTTGTGATTGTCAGACTGAGGTCCCCATTGTCCTATTGTTAACTGGGGACTACGCTCAGCTTCCAGAAGCTGCCCAAAGGCTGTTCACTAGGGTGATTGCTTTCTTCTGGTCCAGCCAAAGTGTCTCTCTAAGATTCTTTTCTGTGACCAGTGGAAGAAAACTCTCTGCTTCTAAAGGGTTCACATGATTAGGCAAAGCCTATCCAGATAATCCTAAAGTCAGATGATTTGGGACTTTAATGGCATCTGCAAAATCCCATCACAGTGTCACCTAGGTTAGTGTTTGAGGAATAACTGGGAGAAAGTACAGGTACACCCAGTAGGGCGGGAATTTTAGAATCCTGCTTACTGCGATTTCTTTCTCCATAATGCCAAATAGCTAATTTAACTAACTGTTCAATGATTTTAACTGTGTTTTAGAAAGCTTGTTCATTCTGTCACAGATTTGAGGGGAGTAAAATCATGAGGAAACTTTGGAAGCTTTCAAAATTCCTTCCAAGTCTCCCTTTTTAAATGAAGACTAAATTTAGAGGTGCTTTGTGTTTGTGTTTTTGTTTTGTCTCGCAGTCACCAGATACAATGGCACCAACTTTTCAAATGTCCCTTTATGAGAGCCACTTCCTACAACGCCAAAAAGGCACGAATACATCTAGCTTTATTTTAGGGGAAGAAGTCTCTCAATATTTTCCATGCTATTTAATTTCATCTTCAGGTCTCTAACTGTTTTTTTTTTCTCTTCGGGGTGAGTCTAATGGAATGGAGGAATGGAAAGTAGAAAGTGTCTGGAAAATTAATATAAACTTCTTTCCTGGCTCTAAATGTTTAATAATTCCTTAGCCAAGAAGCATATTTTTTTTCAGTTTCACCAGTTTTTTTTTTTTTTTTTTTTTTTTTTCCTGTAATTCTCTTTATTACTGGCGGAATGTACTGCCAAGGCTTTTCTTGTTTTTTAACTTTGGCCTGAAATACTTAAGCCTCTCACGCTTTCCCCCTTGTTTTCTCTCTTATGAAGAATTTTATTGTGACAATCATCACGTAATCACCTAAAATGTATGTTTCCTATTTGACTTATGCTTGCAGACTCCAGTGTTGTCTCGTTATTTCTGTCATAATATTACTTAAATAGTCACACACTAAAAATAAACTCCTCATGCTTATCACTCTTTATGCAACTATATGACTAATTAATAAATTAAATGCAAACAAAATTACAGAGCCAATAAATTCAGATGATCAGCACTAATTTAATATGATGGATTATGTTGTTTTGCTAAAGCTAAATCACCATTATTGAGTTTAATAGTAGAAAGATGTAGCCTTCACTTTAATTCTATATTTAATCTATTTCTGCATTTTGACTTCTATACAGAGAATGTCTGTTTACATAAGAAGGTTGTGCGCAAATAATAACTTCATGGCTTTGCTTGCTACTTCAAGATAATCAGACCATACATGTAAATAAAACTCTTCTAGTGAGCAAACTTCAAATGCCAATTTTAATTAGGCACAATGACACCTGTGTCGACCTGTTTCCCAGGCGGATGGGACTGCAAATGCACAGGTTCTAAGATGGAAGCCTGCTTAAGGAAGGAACTCAAGAGACAGCAAGGAAGCCTGTGCAGCAGGACATCACTCTTTTTTCTGATACCAGAATGCAGGCTCTTCTTGTTGACAGCTAGTATCACCATAGAGTTGGGTACTTCTAATCACTCATGTGCAAGAAAACCACATAACCAAGTGCTAAAAAAATTAAATGGGCTTGACTACATTGACACTGTGACAGCTGGCTCAACCACATGGGGATATATGTAGTATAATTCCAAGGTGAAAGTGGAAATATTTCCAAAAGGAAAATAAGTTCTCTTAAGTTAGAATTTATAAGTGTTTACCATACAAGGAATCAAGTATCATGCTTAACTTGTAGCAAAACATATCCATATGATAGACAACTAGCAATATTATCTATCACTAACAGACATCTGATACATGAATGGGAAATCATTAAATTTACTCAAAATAAATTTTCTCAATTGGGATCACCTCAAAATCTACATTTTACTTAACATTAAAGATCTTCCTAGATTTTTCTTTTTATTTTGGTAACTCCAGGAGAAACTGCCTGAGTGAAAACTCACTCTGTTCCAATAGCCACATCTAATCTATCAGAAACTTAAGGAACCTTGAGTATCATCGATTCCAATTCTTCCATTTTAAAAATGAGGAAATTGAAGCCCAGAGTAGCGTGATGCTTTATGCAAGGTCACACAACAAAGTTTCACAGATGGGACTAGAATCCACAGCTTCTGGATCAACTTCCACATTCTTTCCATTGTTTATGCACTTGACTTTTTATCTCCTGGACCACATGACTTAGAACACTGATTCTCAAACTTTAGCATGAATGAGAATCACCTGGAAGATTTGTTAAACATATAGATTGCTGAGCCCCACCCCCAGAGACTCTGGTTCAGTATGTCTTGGGTGGCGCCAGAGAATGTGCATCTCTGACAAGTTCCCAGGTGATACTGATAATGCTGGTCCAGGGACTACACTTTGAAAATGCTTTTTTAGAAGGTAATGAGCTAAGTAATGTTTTGATTTTACTCAAAAATGTGACAACCGGAACAAAATGAATTTTTACCCAGGCACTTTCCCCTGGAATCATTAAGATGAAGAGAAAACTCTAAAGGCTGTTTAATGTTTGAGGTGATCTCAGTTGAGCAAAATTCTTCAATTGAGTAGATTTAATTATCTCAGTTAATATCTAATAGGCATTCTTTTTCTTACTCAGCAGTTCAATAATTAAGCATGATTCTCATTGGAGACAAAGAAAAGAATTAAAGACAGTATAGTACTTGTTAATACTGATAAGCCTTTTGCCCTGTGGAAAAATTGAAGTAGTATTTCTATCTTATCTCAAGTAAGAAAATGGTTTTATTATTTGGGTATTAATAATTATGCCAAAATAAAGTATTTTTTACCTGACTCAAGTAGTAGATGCAACACGTTTGGAATAGTATTATTTGAAATCCTTGGGTTAAAAAATGTTTTATGCTGAAAAATTTGACTTTGAGAAGTGAATAAACAAATCTTCCAGGAAATCCTCCTTCCACTTGAGCCTATTTTATCCCAGGCCTAGATGTGCACTTCTCCAAACTTTTTAATGTATTCAAATCACCTGGAGATTTGATAAAACACAGATTCTAATTCAGTGGGTCTGGGGTGGAACCCAAAGGTCTATATTTCTGATAAGCTTCCAGATGAGGCCTAAGCTACTGGTTTACGGACTCTGCTTTGAGTACAAAGGGTCTATACAGCTCTGCTCCCAACAGGTCACCAAGGCTTGCTCTATGAGCACGTTCTTCAGAACCCATTCCTTCCTCTTTGTCTTCATCTACCACATCTGAATCGCGTTAGCCCAAGCTCCCCAGCAAGATGAGAACCACTGTGCCCTACCTTGAGAATGGTGCAGGGCTTCCCAGTGCCAACCAATGAGGCTTATAATATTATAACTATATAGTTATAACATTAAAACTATGTTATAGTTATAATCTTTGAATTATATTATAATTTATCATAATATAATTCAATGATTCTCCAGGTGTGCTCTGCTTCGGCATCCCTTTGAGTTCCTTTTTGTTACTCCAGCTTTGGCCCTAGCCAGCTTTCTATTGGAACCTATTAAGTCATTGCCATGTGATAACTTGTTCTACCCCTGTCTGAAGATATCCCTGGTTTATTTGCTCTCAAACAATAGACCATCTGTTCAAATGTTGCTTCTCTGGGTTTCCACACTCTTTCCCAAGGTGATGACTCATGGTTTTGTTTAACAAGGCAAGAATCGAGATCCCTGGGGGCTTTTCTGCTGGCCTAGCACAAGTACTAGACAGTTTTGGTGCTGGCTCCAATGTCTCTCCTGGGCTTTTCTGGGGATACCAACAACCTCACATCTATCCCACCTCAACTCTTCAAGAACGGTTGCCATTTCTCAATTTTTACTCCTCCTCTGTGCACCCCACACCCCAAATAGTCACATCTTTGCAGAAGTCATTATCATAACCAGAAGTAACAATGGTTAACATGATTGAACACTAAACATGTGCCAGGTACTTTGTATTGTCTCAGATCTTCACAACGAACCCAAAAAACAAGAATTATTATTTCCTTTTTAGGGATAAGGAAACTGAGTCTTAGAGATGAGCAAACTTGCCCTGGGCCACACAGATGAAAATGGCAGAGCTGTTCTGCCTGGCTGGGGAGGCCTCAGGAAACTTACAATCATAGTGGACGTCAAAGGAGAAGCAGGCACCTTCTTCACAGTGTAGCAGGAGAGAGAGAAGAGAGATCAGACGAGGGAGTGCCGCACTTTAAAGCCATCAGCTCTTGTGAGAACTCACTCACTATCATGCGAACAGAATGGGGGAAACCATCCCCCATGATCCAATCAACTCCCACCAGGTCCCTCCCTGGACACCTGGGGATTATAATTCAAAATAAGATTTAGGTGGGGATACAGAGCAAAACCATATCATATGGTTTGATTTGTATCAGTCTCCAAATAGTCGTGAAGTTCTCTTTGACAGGTGGACAACTGAGGTGGGCTATCTAATTTAACTGAAAATTAACAGTGGCAGCTGTTCCTGCTAAAAAGATAATCTGTCTTTCAAATTGAGTAGAGCAATGCTGACCCCTTTCCATCTCACTGATTTTATGCCATTTCCCTTAGAAACATTTAGTATTTTACTAGAGTCCCTTAAAATATAGGTAAAGATTCAAGGGCAAAGGAGACAGGCAGAATAGTAGAGGGAGAACCTGTGTTTTTTCCTGCCTGGAGTCCCCTCTCTTCTCGAAACAGAACTCTGTGGAATACCCATTCCACGTGGTCTCATACCTATAAGACAGCATGCACCCCAGAGGACCCCTTCCATTTGACCATAGTTGAGTCAAAGATGGTCACATGAAATCAATTAGGTAAAGTGGCATCCTCTCTGGAGCTTCGCTGCCAGAGCAAAGATGGGAAGGTGCTCTCTTTGCTGGAGCTGCCCAGCTGGGAGGATATGAGCTTGGGGCTGGTCATGGTCAGCCACTAATCCTCCCACATGGAGGGAGCCTGACAGAAAGATGGAAAGGAAGATAGGGTAAACCCTGATGACCTCTTTTCAGTCCCTGTGCCCTCAGGTATTCTACCTCTGATTTTAAATAGATGTTTTAAATAGATTTTAAATAGGTGTGTGTGTGTATGTGTGTGTGTGTGAGAGAGAGAGAGAGAGAGAGAGAGAGAGAAGGGACCAACAGAGTGGCATGAAGATTACTTTAAACTGAAAACATCTGAACAAACAGCAGCCACAGAAAGAAGCCTTATCTAAACTTAGGCAGAGCCTCCTGAAAATACAGCTGCCATTAACCCTAAGGGAGTTTCCTGTTCTGGAGATTACTTACCCTTAGCACCAGGAGGTATGAATTCAGCTGCCACAAATTCCTTGGGGGATGGGAGTTCCACCTGGAAGGAGACTGTCAGTTAGCATTGGGATGAATAAGCCCAATAGAGCCTTCCATAACTTCCCATTGAAGCCCTACAACCCCTTTTTTGTTAAGCTGGTATATAAACCCTTAGCACTGGCTGTTCAGCATGCCAACTCTTATTGAGTGTCCCCACATCCGTGTGAAATAACCTTTTCTCATATTGTATTTGTTGTCAATTAATTCACAGGCCCCACCACTTGAACATAAGTTGGTAAAGGAAAAGTTTTTCTCCCACAATATATAGATAGCAAGCAGTCATTTTATATATTGTATAATGTATGTGTACATATATGTGTGATATGTATGTTTGTATGTGTATATACACACACATATATACATATATATATACATATATAATAATATAATATAAAAAAAAAAAAAAAAAAAAAAAAATATATACATATATACGTATATATGTATTATATATATATATATTATATATTATTATATATTATATATAGTTATATAAGAGACCAGAATAACTTGACCTTACAAAGCTATATATATATATGTTATATATATATATACACACCATAACTAATATGATAGCCTTGATACATACACTGAATTAGGATGAAGGTAAGGATAGGGTTCCTATCCTCACAAATGTATTCTTTACTCTGGCAGCCAATTCTGTTGCACCACTCACCTGAGGACAATCATATCACTCATTCATTGAGACAGTTCAATATTCATTCACAATTTTTAATAGGCTAAAAAGAGAAGGTTTTACCTTGGTATACATTTGCCCTCATTAAAGAATCTTGAATACATGTTCAGCATAGATAGCTCATGATAATAAAAAGAAACCAAGTGGGTTTAAAGCACCATCAGGCAGAAGAGAAAACAGGAGGAGAAGCTGATCAAAGTGAGGAAGTGACCCTTTCAGAAAGCCAGCACAGGAAGAAGCAGACAGAAAGTCCCACCAGAGTGTCCTAATAGTGCCACACTATGAAAGTAGGGGGTTCAGTTAGCTAAAACAAAGAAACAAAATAAAACGTAGTCAAACATCTTCAGCTTCAAAAAATAGACACATTCACAAGTCAAAAAATTTAGAAGCCAGAAGACCATTAAATCAAGTGAATGTCTTGGTCTTGGGTTACATAAGGAGCTGGGACAACATTTTGCAACCCCTATTTCATTTCTAAACATGATGGGAAATTCAGATTACTACTGTGGACCACTAGCTCACATTCCAACAGAATTCAGTGTTCATTTTTTTGTTAAAACACAGTACCAGTTAACATTCTCAAATCCTTTAGTAGGGCAGGCTTTTTTATGCCAATAAGGACCGTGGTTTAAGGTTCAGCAAATGAATACCAAGGAATGGTCTAATTTTGATGTTGTAAGAAACTGAACTTTCATTGCATAAGCATTGTTTAGTGCAAGCTTTGGAAATCTAAAAGTAAAGATATTTTCATTGCCACTATCTTTCATTGTAATTGAATTTAACATCTATTGATTATATGTATCAGGCAGCTTTTGCTACATTGTGTTGCAGTGACAAATAATCTCAAAATCTTAGTAGCTTTCAACAACAAAGGGTATTTCTTACTTAGAAATGTTTTGTCTGCCATGGGTTGACACCAGCTCTCTGTTTTCATTTTAGGGGCTGCTCCTTCATCTTGGGTCCTATCTGGGACCTTACAACGAATAAGAGAGTTGGCAAATGCACATAAAGCTTATGCTCATATTTCATTAGCCAAAGCAAGTCACACAGTCAAGACTGACAATAGGATAGGGAAATATAGTCCTCCTCAATGAGCCATGGCAAGTTTACCTGGAAACAGGTGAGGATACATAATTCTCTTATAGGGAAGGCAAGCTTGCATTATTGGGAACAATGCTATAGTCATCCACAGTGAATAAAAATGAAGCCCATTTAGTAGGCATTTCTAATAAACTCACTCAACTAAAACATACACAATAATATGGTAAAAGGAATCTCAACCCTCTGGGACAAATGAAAACAGTGGGATTGAAGAAGGAGGAAAAAGATAGGGAGGAAGAGGAGATAACTAAAAATCATATAATATATCAAGGTCTTCCATGTTCCAGCTACTCTGTGATAAGTTCTCTATAAATCACTTCTCTGTAAAATTGGAAGAAAAAAAAAGTAAACCTCCTACCCTGACCAGGCTCCCAGAACTTTGATCACATCCTTACTCCCAGTCTTAAGTACACAGTTTATACTGTAGTTATTTTCACTTTATAAATCATAAAGTAATAAAGCCATAAGAAACTCCAAAAGGGCATCTGTTAAACCTTTCAACCTTCTTGCTTAACTTAAGAGAACAATTGATCCATTCAAGACATTTCGTTCATTGTTTTTTCGTAGAGAAAGTATAGACATTCTCTTCTTGAACAATTCTTGAGGTTGAATGATAAGCCCTTCCATATTTCAGTGTTTTAGCATCAATAAATTCTTTCTTACAGAAACCCAAATGTCCTTTGTTCTCAAATAGGCAAGTTATCAAAAATTTTCCTGGCAGCATTGGCTTAACTACTCTGATTACAGTCACCAAGTATTAGAGTCACACTTATATCTATCGAGACTAAAGCAATCTGTCTAAAACACAGATCTGATCATGTCATTTCACTGCTTAAAACCCTTCAGTGGTTCTCTGATGCCTATTCTGTTGCATAAAGACCTAGTTACTTGGGGTGAAATCTACAAGCCCCTCCCAACACCAGAATGTAAGTTCCTTGTGAACCAGGCCTTGTCTATCTTGTTCATTTCTGTAGCCAGAATGCCTAGAACACTGCCTGCCACCTTGCAGAAACTCAGCAAATATTTGTTGAATAACGAGTGAGTAAGTAAAGGAATAAATTAAGGCCTTCTATGACTGGTCTCCAACCTCACCTCCCACTCTTTAGTAAAACTGAAAGACCAGGATTTCCCTGTGCGAAGGCCTTTGTGTGTTTATTCATGTTCGATTTCCTGTCCATATTGCTCTCACCCTCTTTCTGAGCGTGGCTAACTCCAGTGCATCCTTTAAGACCTAGCTTAGACTATCTCATCCTCCAGGAAGCCTTCTCTAAATCTTTAGGCTGGACCAAGTTCCCCTTTTCTGTGTTTGCATAGCACTGCATGCTTACCTCTGTCACAATTCTTAGACCTGTAAACAAGTGATAATGCTTACAATTTCCAAATGACTTGCTGCCTCCCCTACTTTTTTCCATTATTCAAAAATAATTATACTAATAAAATGGTATGAGGATACACAATGTGAATCCATCCATTAAATGATACTGTGCCTCTTTCAGGTGGATAATACCTGTGTCCTATATCTTGCCCGTGATCCCACTGCAATGTGTGCCATACCCTGTACACAATGTGCACCCAAGAAGCTCTTGGGGCTGTCAGGGATGCTGTGAAAACTAAAGAAATAACATGTAGAAAATCCTTATCGCACGTGAAAACTTAAACTGCCAAAACATACCAGCCGACAAATTGTCACTAGAACTTCTGATCCATTTGCCACCATTCTAAGTATATTATAACCCCCACTTCTGACACCAGGGGACTAAAAAAAGGCCTGACCAATGTGGAAGACTCTATTTTTAATTTTGGTCGCAATCACTACATATTTGGAGCATTCCTACTGTGTTCCAAGCACTGACATATCTATCCCTCTTACTTTCTACTTCACCTACTTCTTACTCTCCATTTTCATGGTTTGTATAAAGCACGTGTTTCTTGACAGCAGAAAGGGATTGTTTAAGGATCCAGCAGTCCTTTATTTACAGTTTTGGTAGCTGTTTGGAGTCAAGAGGCTACAAGGAATGGCCAGAAGGATTTGATTACGGAAAGGGATTTATAAACAGGAGACAGCTCTGTTGAATCAAAAGAACTAAAAGAAGCCAGATTTGCTTAATCATTCTTATAGACGACTATGAGGTTACTGAAAAGAAAATATAATGCTTATAAAGTTATCTATTTAAAGCCTACCAAGAAGTCTAGTATGACCACTGGAGAATTTTCTGACGAAGTACAGGATGAACCCTGGCAGGAGATTGGAAGTGGGGCACCTCTATTAATCAGACATGGATGAAACTGAGCTGAAATCAACAAAAGGACCTCATCCAGTTCAAACAGGCTATGGAGCAATTGTGAGCTTCCCTGGGGGAGCAGAGCTTCCTCTGCTGTATTTCACAGGGTGACCATTTCTGTTCTCTTGGCATGCCTTTCCAACAGAAGGGGGATTTGTAAATCCTATGGAACTTTCTGCAGAGTAGAAATACAAAAATTAAATTCTTAAAAGGGTTACCCTAAATTCAGACTGTAAAGCCTGACAATATTTCAGGGTTAAAAGACTTCTCTTGACCCAGATTTTTGACAATGTTTGAGTGAGAGCCTCTTTTTTGTATGTTTAATGAGGTGTTTACCCATATCCTGAAGGCCTCAACACAAATTGAAGCCAGAAAGCCATGCAGACCATGGGGAAAGGAGGGGACGATCCTTCTCCCAAGACAACATAGGTGGCCCATTTTTAGCACCATATCCTCAAGCCTAGAGATGACAATGGCTCTCAGATTTCTACAAAGCTGCTCACAGACCTCCTGCTACTCCTTAGTTATGACTTGGAAAAATAATTTTTTTTTTACTTTTTCTGGCAAACCTTACTAGAGAGTAATTTATAGAGAAGAAGTCGTGGATGAACTTTGTAGTGTTTCAAGTTAATGAGAAAAACCGTATCTAAATTTTCCTTTTGGGCACAGTAGAAATGGGATTTAAATACTATTATTCAATAATGATTGGACAGAGTGTTCCCTAACTTGACAAAGAAATTTACCTTTCAGCTAGGACCAAAACCAGGCACTTTCTGTTAAGTAGAGTTTTTCCCACTTAAAAGTGGGTGGCAGAGAAAGTTCATTATATAACCTTTTTTCTATTGAAATGTTACATCAATATTCAGCTGTAACTAGCAAACTCCATATGTAATAATTAACTCTGCATGACGTTTTTCTACAATGCATGAGGGTTTTTTCTTTTCAAAGGTTATGGGTTGATTTCATAACTATTGTGATTAACTAGGCTCCTTTGTTTTCCTATAAACTGAGGTCGAGAGAGGCAAAATGGCTTCCCAAAGAAAAATCGGAATATTGAGCTATTATAATTAACTTGCATTCGGTAGCAAGCTGTAGGTGACTTCCAGCCAGCATCTGCTTCTGTAATGACGTGGCCTCATTCATTCCCAGGAAAGAGAATTTACAAAAATGTAGTCCAATGGCAATAGAGAGTTAATCATATATATTTCCACTGGGATGTTATAAAAGATAAATGAGATAATATATGTGAAATGCCTCAAGCTCCTCAAAAGAAAGGTGCTAGACAAATTCAAAATATTGCTATGAATAATACAGTAATTAAAAATAATACAGCTTTCTTTGACCTACTCATCTAAAATAAATTAGCTCCTTTTGAATATTATATTCGAAGATATATTTCTCAATCTACATTTCTGCCAGTCGGTCATTATCAGCAATTTTATGTGGGTCTTCTAGATATGAACTTTCATGGCTTCATTATTTTCTATGATTGATAAGTTGCTTTTCCTATAACAGTGCCATTTAGTGAAAGCAAATTTGTGTCCCCGTTTATTTCCAAATGCCTCAAGTTAACAGCTCAGATGCTTAACAAAATCCATGATTGTCAACACTCATTACAGAAAGTCTTGTTTCTCCTGTTCCCTTCCACCATGGATAGGAAGTGTTTGAACACCTGCCTCATCCTACCCCTCGGGATTATACGCTACTAGAAGGTATAGCTGAGACCTGCTGTCTTTGTATCTCTCATAAGACCTCGGGCTAAAATTGAAAGCACCACTGAAAGCTCACAGAAGTTCAGGCACCCCAGGACTCCCCTAGACTCCAAAGAGCTCTGCCTTTTACTTGGCCAACCCAGACAGAAAACAACCCTGCCAGAGCTCCCTGCTGAGGAGAGCTGATTTCCTTGTGGCTGCGCTGAGACCCCAAGTGCTCAGTCACACCTGGAGCACCAAGATACCCTCCAGCTCTGAGTCATTCATTCAACTGGCTTTTTCTTTTTTTTTTTTAATTTTAATTTTAATTTTTAATTCTAGGGTACATGTGCAGGATGTGCAGGTTTGTTAGACAGGGCAAACGTGTGCCATGGTGGTTTGCTGTGCCTTTCAACCCATCGCTTAGGTATTAAGTCCAGCGTGCTTTAGCTATTTTTCCTAATGCTCTCCCTTCCCTCACCTCACCCCCCGACAGGTGGGGTGTGTTGTTCCCCTCCCTGTGTCCATGTGTTCTCATTGTTCAGTTCACAGTTATAAGTGAGAACATGCAGTGTTTGATTTTCTGTTCCTGTGTTAGTTTGCTGAGGATAACGGCTTCCAGCTCCATCCATGTCCCTGCAAAGGACATGATATCATTCCTTTTTGTGGCTGCATAGTATTCCATGGTGTACATTTACCACATTTTCTTTATCCAGTCTATCACTGATGGGCATTTGGGTTGATTCCACGTCTTTGCAATTGTGAATAGTGCTTCTATGAACATACCTGTGCATATATATTTGTAATAGAATGATTTATATTCCTTTGGGTATATACCCAGTGATGGGTTTGCTGGGTCAAATGGTATTTCTGGTTCTATATATTTGAGGAATTGCCACACTGTCTTCCACAATAGTTGAAGTAATTTACATTCCCATTAACAGTGTAAATGCATTCTTATTTCTCCACAACCTTGCCAGCATCTGTTGTTTCTTGACTTTTTAACAATCGCCATCTGACTGGCATGAGATGGTATCTCATTGTGGTTTTGATTTGCATTTCTCTAGTGATCAGCGATGTTGAGCTTATTTTCATATGTTTGTTGGCTGCATGAATGTTTTCTTTTGAGAAGTGTCTGTTCATGTCCTTTGCCCACTTTTTAATGGGGTTGTTTGGTTTTTTTCTTGTAAATTTGTCTGAGTTCCTTGTAGATTCTGGATATTAGACCTTTGTTAGATGGATAGGTTACAAAAATTTTCTTCCACTCTGTAGGTTGCCTATTCAGTCTGATGATAGTCTCTTTTGCTGTGCAGAAGCTCTTTAGTTTAATCAGATCCCATTTGTCAATTTTTAGTTTTGTTGCAATTGCTTTTGGGCTATTCATCTGCAGAAATGCCTGTCCATAGGCAGAAAATTGAAACTGGGCCCCTTCCTCACACCTTATACAAAAATTAACTCAAGATGGATTAAAGACTTAAATGTAAAACCCAAAACTATAAAAACCGTAGAAGAAAATGTAGGCAATACCATTCAACTGGTTTTTCTGAGCTGCTCAACAATAAAGAAGCACTCCCATACTGCCCCCAGCAGATGAGGTAGTGTCTGCAGCTTTCTTGTCACTTTGGAGGAAAGCCATTTTGGCTACAAAGGGTCTGTTTTATGCTAGCCTCCCACAGAAACAGGACAAGACTTCAAGTTTATTTGGGAGGTGATCCCAGAAAACACCAGTAAAGGAGGGGGGTAGTGAGTCAGGGAAGGAAAAGCAGCCAATAAATGGAGCCCAATCCTGTTAGAGAACTCCATGAGACTGGATGGGACACATCTCGAAGTTTCCCCTGCCAAGGGACTAGGAAGCTGGGGAATTTCTCCACCAACTCACTTCAGTCATTGTGGAGGGCTGCTAGGGAGAAGGAGAGCATGGGGGAATTAACTCTCTGGCATTTTTGGCTTGAACCAGCAGCCAGAGAAAGCCTGTAGGCAAATTTCACAGGTGCTCATATTTAAAAGCCAGCAGGCCACCAGCTATGCCCAGGAATGCAGACAGCACAGAATGGTCACTGGGGATTCGTAAACCCAAAGAACCTGAGAGACCAAGCCTTCTTACGTTGCACAGAAGCTCCTTCCTGCCCTTATTCCTCAGAGGCCCAAGAGTCTAGAAGAGAACCTTCAGGGTGGATTTTCCCTCTCTCCATTGCCCCTACTACCATAACTACCTTTTCTTTCAGTGGGATGTTATTTGGGAGAAACTTCCCAATCTAGTCAGTTGAGAGTCACCCATCAATACAAAACACAAAATGCTCAGACAAATCTCAGAGGCTGAGGTCCAGGATTGCTGCCACCTCACAGGCCTCCTCACCCTCACTTCATTCATTCCTCCAGACATGAAGAAAGAAACGTAGACCTCCCACAAAACATTTACAGATCACTGTACATTAAGTATGAATTATATTTGAAAACCAGAAGTGATACTTTGTTTTTATCTCACAATTTATTCTGAAAAAAGAGTAACTGATTTTTGTTCCAGAAGTTTTTTGATAGCCTTTGGCTACAAGCACTGCAATTCTAACCTACCTGGATTAAAGTGTCAGAAGCCAAAATTAAAATCTCATGTAAGTTCAAACTCTTTCCACTGAACTAACTCAGCAAATCCCTGTGGTGACAGGTCACTAAACATGTTTGAAGAAATATCCCAACAGAGCTTGGGGCAGGACAGAAAGGAAAGGAATTATAAATATGGTCCTTTGCTTTCTTCATTCCTGACCACCCTTACCCCACCCCTCCCCCATGGCCCACCAACCCTAGAAACTGTTCTGGGGAGGACCAAAGTGGAGAAAATGAACAGGCCCTGGAGAAGGGGCTTGACTGTGGAAAAATTAAATCAAAGAGATGATTGGTGGAATCCCTCTTCCTTCCTCCACATCAAGTCCTATATCCCTGGACAAGCAAAGTGCAGCCCTTTAGAGTCTATCAATCAATCAACCAAAAATGATTTAATGATGGAAGCAGCCTGATATTCTGAACAGACTAATGAAGGGGAAGCTAGGAGAGCTAGGTTCTTCCCTAGCCTCATGCAAACTGAGAAAACATGAGTTTTGGACTCAGAAATGACAAGGGTGTTGGCATTGTCACTTACTTGCTCTGTGACCTTGGACAAGGTGCTTAGCCTCACCAAGCCTCAGTCTCTTCATCAGGAAAGTGGGAACTCATAATACCTCCATCACATATTTGTCACATAAAACATCTTCCACATGGCTGGTATACCGTGGTTGCTCAAGAGTTGCCTTCCCTTTTGTGGGAACCAGCACAATCAAGTGGAAAGAGCCCAGCTTTAGAAGCAGAGAGAGCTGGTTTCAAATCCCAGAGGAGGCGCTCACTTTGAGCCACTAATGAACTTCCATGTGCATCATGTGCTAAAGAGTTATTAATTTGTTTTCCTTCTCACCCCACCCTTTTATTTCAAAACTTACAAAAATTAATTCAGTTGCCTTATATGTCCATGGACTAGCCATTCTGATAAAGTAAAGTGAAATAAATCCTTCAATCCATCCCAACTGGTTCTCCTTAGACAACTGGCTTATTTAGGGAAGAAAGTGCTTATAGTCAATTAGGGGAGCCAGCTATAAACTGATCCAGGCCATCTTCCCCCTCATTCATCCCAATGCCTGGATCTCCAGGGGCCAGAGACTGCCAACATAACAGCTGCCTCAAAGAGCTCTCATTGGTGAGAGAGAAACTTAAAAGGATTTGTGGGAAATTTTACCTGGTGGTGTACTTTGACACCCTCTCCTCAGTAATCTCAAGAAAACTTCAGTAAAAACAAAGTTGATTTTCATGGATATTTTTGGAGTCAGATTAGTATTTTTTTCAGATGTAATATCATACTCTGATGGGTCCAGGGCCCACTTCGTGAACACAAAACGCGTGCGGTCCCACCAAGCCCCACACTCAGAAAGACCCCAGGCTTGGCTTAATACTCTGCTGTCACCATCTTGAAATTCTTAATCATTTTATCTTTGAGGTTATGTTTTGTAGATGTCCAATGGAATTTCAATGAAGCATGAGCAGAGGAGATACACACTGTATGTGTGTCCACCATTTCTTGCCACCCCATTCAGATATAGCTTTTGCGACGCTCCATAAGCACAGAATTCCAATGGGCCCGCAATGCATGAGAGTTCACTGAGACCCACAGCAAGTACAAGGTAAGTGTGTTACATCCATGAGTAAATAAGTGTGATTGCTGACAGTCCTGAGAGTTCATGTTTTCCATACAAACTAGAATTTGCTTTGAACACAGAAAGCAAGCAGTGACATTCTCAGAAACACGAATGACCAAGGAACTCTATCATATACTTTCTTACTCATATTACTCCTCCATGTTAACCAACCACTTCCACAGAAAATGATAACATAGAAGGAAAGGAAAAGGGTTGCCCTGTCTTTGCAAACATTTTCCTTTCCTTTCAACTCTTCCTTACTCATCAGCAAGCTGAAGGTAGAGAGTGTTGGTAGAATGTGTGTGCATCAAGAAGTAGAATAAAAATGGTTCCTTTTCTGCAGCATTCCCACTGTTCTGATAAGAATGAAACACATACACACATACAAACTGCAAAAGACAAATCGCGTATTTGATTATTCCACATATGACTTAAATACTCTTATATTTGCATTTAAAACTGTCATTGCACAGTACAAAAATGAAAATGAATGGTAAAATTCATTCTAATAATTTAAGATTGTAATTTTTCTTCACTTAGAACTACATTAAATCGCAGGTAGAAAACACCATGAAAGTCCAAAGAGAGAGACCGTGGACGAAAGGGAAAAGCTTTATATTTTAAAGCTTTTTTCACTGCTTTTTTAAACAGCATTTTTTCACTGCATTTTCATTTTGCACTGGGCCCCACAAATTGTATAGCTGACACTGGATGGACCTTTTGGTGAGAGCTAGAAATGCCAGATTTATCGAGCTTATATGTACATAAAATAACCTGTGTATTCCTTATGCTTTCACTGCCAAAGAAAAATTGATACTCAGATATACTGCTTGTGTCTGCCATTTCTAACCACATCTGCCTCTCCTCAAGTTACATCCACCTTCTCCCTAAACTTAACATTGGTCTAACCATGACGTTACCCTTCCTGTCATTGTACCCCAATCCACCAGTGCAAAAATTGGGTCAGAATAGAGGAGTATACCGAACCAAGACATTCCTGAACCAGGTTCTGGGTATTTACCCACTCTGTCTTTATGCTCTTAGGTTTGAAATCCAGCTAAATAGGAATAGGAAAGAAAGTGTTGCCTCTCCTACTCTTCCCTGGAGAAGAAGAAGGAGAAAGGAGGAGAAGGAGGAGGAGAAGGCTGGACACAGAGCACCTCCTTACTCTAACAAGCTCTAGACCTGTACATTTCGTGTATATGTCTTTTAACCTAGAAGAGGAACAGTTTCCAGCAGCCCTTTGCTGGCATCCTATGGTGCCAGTGTAAATATTGGAAAGAGGAAATTGCCTTTAGCTTCTTCTTTTAAAAAAATCCTGGTACTGTCTTCTCTGCACTGGGAGCAGCTCTCCTGCTACAGCCCCACAGCCTCTGAAAATGTTCGCCTGCTCCAAGTTCATCTCCTCTCCCTCGTTGGTCAAGAGCACCTCACAGCTGCTGAGCCATCCACTATCTGCAGTGGTGCTGAAACGACCGGAGATACTGACAGATGAGAGCCTCAGCAGCTTGGCAGTCTCATGTCCCCTTACCTCACTTGCCTCTAGCCGCAGCTTCCAAACCAGCACCATTTCAAGGGACATTGACACAACAGCCAAGTTCATTGGAACTGGGGTTGCCACAGTTGGGGTGGCTGGCTGTGGGGCTCAGATTGGGACTGTGTTTGGGAGCCTCATCATTGGTTATGCCAGGAACCCTTCTCTGAAGCAACAGCTCTTCTCCTACGCCATTCTGGGCTTTGCCCTCTGAGAGGCCATGGGGTGATTTTGCCCGATGGTGGCCTTTCTCATCCTCTCTGCCATGTGAAGGAGCCATCTCCACCTCCCATCGTTCTTTCTCCCACGTGTGGTCGGCCCTGTGTGTTCCTTTTCCTATACCTCCCCAGGCAGCCTGGGGAACATGGTTGGCTCAGGATTTGACAGAGAAAAGACAAATAAATACTGTATTAATAAGAAAAAAAATTCTGGTAAAATATACATAACATAAAATTTATCATTTTTACCATTTTAATTGTACAGTTCTGTAGCATTAAATACATTCACATTGTTGCACAACCATCACCACTATCCATCTTTCAGCTTCTTAATTGCAGCTAGAACCTACCAGTGGCTGTTCCTCTGAAATGCCCAGCTTAGATTGCACTTTCAAATTAAGGAAGGAAAAAGAAAAATAACAAAGCCTGAAAAAAAAGTTTGTAAAAGTGACTGAATCCATGTCAGAAAGCCAAGAAGAAAATGTCACCAACATGAATTTGAGAAAGTGAGAAATAAAAGGGACTTCTGAGAGTATAGAGTCCAACCATCCTCTTTTACATATTGCCAAGTCCTCAGAAAACCTGCCAGGAGAACCTGTTACAGTACCATGCAAAGCAGTTGAGGGTTGTCCTGATCAGACTCACTGCAGTAAGGAAGAACACCATCTTGACAGTAGTGTCTCAGAAGGGGTAAGTCGGAAGTATCTTTATAGAGTTTTAGGGACTGAGCTGGGTGATTTTAAGGTGAGTTTTACAAGGTGCAAAACTAGGATTGGGCCGAGTTTATGACATACTAGCTTTGGATTGGTGGGCACAGGAAAGACTTGAACGAGTCTTTATGAGTAAGCTGTTAGTCTTCATAGGTGAGTTATTTTAGTTAGTTAACAGTCTTATCTTCTAGGAACTATTATTTCCTAGAGCAAGTAGCTTAAGTTATTTTTGTTTGTTCTCAGTGTTTTTTAACATGGGAACAGGAACATATGCCTGGTCTCAGTATTGTTAAACACAGGAACAGGAATTTATGTTGATTTCAGCTTTCAACATAAGGAAACCAAGGCAGAGAAGAGTTAAATAACTGGCTCAGAAGTGAGCAGCTGGTAACAGAGCTAAAGTTTAACCTAGAGCCCCTGACTACAAGTCCAGGGCTTGATCACCACCCGCTACCCCATTACACACACACACACACACACACACACCAAACTGCCAGAATTACTTTCTCTTAAAATGAAAAACTTGCAATATAATCACATCACGGAAAATTTGGAATAAAGAAAGGATAGCTCAAATCCTATCACCATATCAACTGTTATTTCCTTCCAGTTTTTCTTCATAAATAGTGATTTTGTTTTTGTTTTGATTCTATAGTGTGCATTTACTTTCTCTCTACAGCTTTTGTTTCTCCCAAGCCTTCTTGAGCAAGATGTGTGCTTTTTCCTGGTTCCCCTTTGTGCTTCTCCACCATCAAGCAAGAGTCTCTGCTTTTGTTGAAAAAGTTTCAGGCATTTCCAAACAGGCTGGGGCCACTAAGATTCTGCTAGAACCATGTAGTCTGAAAGAGCAGTTTTAACAGGCGTAGGCCCCAGAAAATGGTTCTTCTCACTGGCTCAGCTTGAGGGGCCCAAAACTCTTCAGGCAACTGACCAATGATACTAAGGCAATGTCATTTGGTTCTCAGTCATACCCACACTTCATAATACAGTTGTCCATCCCTCCATATCCACAGGGGATTGGTTCTAGCACTCCAAGAGAATACCAAAATCTGTGGGTGCTCAAGTCTTCTATATAAAATGGTGCAATATTTGCATATAACTTACACACATCCTCCCATATAGTTTGAATTATCTCTAGATTACTTATAATACTTAATACAATATAAATGCTATGTAAATAATTTATACTATATTTTTATTTGGATTATTTTTTATTGTTTTATTGTTATTGTCAACTGAAGAACCACAAGGTTTATAAATTTGGAAAGGAGAGCTGTATTTCTCATAAAGGGTTGCAGCCTACAGGCTGGCCATCCCACAGGCTGGGATGCATAGCTTCCAGTAAAAGCTGAGAGCAAACACTTTGAGGGAGGGAAGGATAAGACAGGAATTTGTGCTGGATGGGTTGTGTAAGTATACATATTTAATGAGCTAGAAGAGGATTTATGAATATTTATGAAAGAAGCATGCATATATCCAGTTGAGTTTCATGCCTCTTCATGGGTCATATGTACAAAAAACGGTGTGTTAGCATGATCAGAAGGTGGAGTTCTCAGCCTTCTGATGTCAAAAGGTGAAGCAGAGGACATGAAAACCCTCACTGTACGTCCTTTGTAGACCGGCCAGAACCACTCCATGATTGGTGGCCTCTTATCAGGAAGGAATGCTGGTCAGTTGCTGTGTTGAAACCACAAACAGGAAGGAGAATCTCGTCATCGCCCCAGATACTTGGCTAAGGATGATAAAGGAATGAGTCGTCCATTTCTGATTTTCCACCACTGATTTCTGCTTACTCCTTAGGAAAGAATTTGGGTTAAAAATTAATAAGAAAAAGGCCTATTGAGGCAAGTCTTACCTCCTATCGTTTCATGGCCAGGAACTCCACTTTTCAGGTTTCTCTGGGGTTCCCCTTAGCCAAGAGGAGGTCCGTTCAGTCAGTTGGGGGTCTTAGGATTTTATTTTTATTTCTCATTATTTTTTTCAAATACTTTTGATCTGCAGTGGGTTGAATCTGCTGATATGGAACCCTCAGGTACAGAGGATCTACTGTACTCTTTTTCATTTCTGTGTGCTTTTGCCTTATCTTTCTCCACTCCCTTCTCCCTGCTCTTTGCAGAGGCCTTCCAAACCCTTCCACACATTTTATCTCACTTCTTTGGTGATTCTCAGTCCAGTAATCAGCAAGCCCTTTGCTAAAATTATGATCACATTCCACAATGGGAGCATGTAAATGATAATTTATTCACAATATTCTCATTTTCAGTAAAGGGGTTCCTGAAAGGTTATAAGACAAATCACTATTAACCTAATCATATTGTGAAAGGAAAATAAATCTTGTGGCCCCAAAATCACTATGCTAAAGGGAAAAGTTAAGCTGGGAACTGGGAAAAACCTGTCTCCCATTTTACTATAAATGCATATCTAATTGCCTCCTTTGGAGAGGCTAATCAGAAGCTCAAAAGAATGCAACAATTTGTCTCTTGTCTACCTATGGCCAAGAAGCTCCCTCCCCACTTCGAGTTGTCCCCCGTTTTCTTCGAGTTGTCCCATCCTTCCAGACCGAACCAATGTTTATCTTATGTATGTTGATTGATGTCTCATGTCTCCCTAAAATGTATAAAACAAAATTGTGCTCTGACCACCTTGGACATGTCGTCAGGACCTGCTGAGGCTGTGTCACAGGTGCATGTCCTCAACCTTGACAAAATAAACTTTCTAAATTAACTGAGACCTATCTCAGTTATTCAGGTTTCACATTTTGGTAACCATGGAGGGATTCTGAGTGGAGGTACCCCTGACCTTTGACAAATCTGCTATCCGTGCTTGGTACCAGCAAGAGCTAACTTTATGGTTCAAACCAACAGGACAATTTGCTGAGGTCTGGGAGCACTTACTCCAGAAAATCCCTGATCTCCCAAAATTTGATTGAAATCAAAAGTTTATTTTGCTATACAACCCCCTTTTTTTTGGATTTTTACTTGCTTCCAACAAGAAAGGCAAGCTTTTCAGCTTCCATGATGATGGAAGGCAGGTAACTCCTTTATGGAGTTTGAGCTTGCTCCCAGCAGGGAGGGTGAGTTTGAGGTTTTTTTCCTGCTTCTAGGATGGTAGAAAGCAGCCTTTAGCCTGAGACCCATCCCTAGGTAAGTAGCAGAATTGGAGTTTTGTCTTGGCTAAAGTTTAACAACCAGCTGGTCTTAATTTCCCCTTACCATTAGGGTGCTCAGTGATCATATTGTTGGGGTTTTTTTGTTGTTTGTTCCGGTCTTTCTCCCATCAGATTTGACTAACTTTACCTGACTTGGTCAAATCTGAATGAGAATTCCAAATTATGAGTAACAAATCCTCTCTAATTTGGCTAAAACTCCTTGCAGCTGCAAAAGAGGGAAAAAAATGCACTTGGTTTCTGTATTTGCTTCCTGTCTTAAAAAACAACAAATGTTCTTTCGTTTACTTTTCTTCCACCCTATACTGCCTTCCCCCTTTGCCATCTGCAGTACCAAAAAATCTAGAGAAGGCTTCTAATGATTTGAACCCCTTTAAATGAATCAGAACAAATGCCCCACTCACCCCTTTGGAGGAGTTCTGCTTTCTTTGGAGTTTCAAGAGTCATGGGCAGATTCTTCTTAGGTCTAAAGCTCTGTTTTCCTATATTGCATAACCTGACCTCTTTAGGGATACCAGAGATTACCTTGTACTGTGAGAGGATTTGAGTTTGGTGTGTGTAATGGCAGACGAGAGCTACAAACTTAGGGGTGGCTGAGCACAGTTTACAGGAAGTGGTCTTGGCTGTTGTTTTTTTTCTTTTCTCCTAGGAAGTTGTTTAAGGATCTTAATTCTAGTTCGAAGATACATTCTAAAGGATCTTCCCTATTGCTTTTTCTCCCCAAATTAATTTTATTTTGGCTTGTCTGTGTGCATTTGCATGAGGAACTGAACTGTTGTTTTCATAGGTAAATGAGAGACAGTTTTCTCAGCTCGGAAGAGAAAGGGCATTTTTCTCCTCTCAGCCAAAAGGCGCCCCTGGGTGACCAGGGGCGTCATAGGAGTGTCTGGG
Organism: Nomascus leucogenys; assembly: GCF_006542625.1. NCBI lineage: Eukaryota > Metazoa > Chordata > Mammalia > Primates > Hylobatidae > Nomascus > Nomascus leucogenys. The sequence goes on from NC_044406.1 coordinate 49,346,739, forward strand.
GGGTTGACCCCCCTGTGACATGCAGCAGCCCTACAGGGAAATTCCCAACAAAAATTACTTTTTAAAAAAATAGCTCATCCAGGAAACGCATATAAGGGCTAATCACCTGGCATTCTGAGCCCTCTCGGAGGTCATAGACCTCTGGAGAGCGAAACTGAGACATGTAAAAGGGTGGAAACGACTCAGTGGTGATACACTGTGTCATTCTGCCCACAAGCAGCAGATACAGATCCACCACACAAAAACCCTAGGCCATACCTCAGCTTCTCCTTTTAAGACAAAGTAGAAAACAACCTAAGAATGAGGAGAAAACAAGGAGAATGACCCCCCTTTTGAGCACTCCATAGGTTTTATAGATGTCAAATGGGAAGAATATGGTCTATGTGCACATTTACATTAAGGAAAAAGAACCCTAAGGTTGACCTAAAAACTATAGAGTTCCCAAGTTCTCTTTCTTTCTACTTTCTTTTCTGCATGCTTTAAATCTGCTGTTATTTTTTTTATTAAGATAAAAACCACTGTTTGGATCCAACAGGTTTTTTTTGCAAAGTGGTGAATTTGTATTTATCTCATGGCTAAAGTTCTGAAGTAGAAGCTATAGGATCTTTGTATGTGTGTGTGTATGTGTGTATATATATTTAAAATGCCTTTATAATTTCTATAATTTTTATAATTTTAGTTGGCAATTAAATCAGTTTTAATTTCCCTCTAGCACATCATACTTTTTCTCTCCATACCTTATGATGTAAATTTTGCTATTTGATTTTCACCTGTTTCCTTTAATATGCAAATTTAAGGCTATTTAGCTGACAACTGCCTAGGCTCGTGAAACAGGTTATCAACAATTTGAAAGTCTAAGATAGGAGAAAAAAGGGTCTTTATGAACCTATAAGATGTACTTCTATTGACATGCCTAATACATCTATGTATTTATGTGTTGTATACACAGTGTTTCACTACTGAAAATATATAAAAGAGCTGTAATTAATTGGCTTAAGAATATAAAAGTGCTTAAATCAAATACTTTATCAGGAAAAAAAGACTAGTCAAATGCTTTTTTATGTTTACGCAACAAGTAAAATCTTTAATAAATAAGCTAGCTTTAAAATTATTGGTAAAGTAATATTAGAAATGTCTTAAGAATTGCCAGTATACATTTTTGTTTGCATTATTAATCAAGCAATTTCACACTTATTCCTGCCAAATACTATAAGGTTTCAAAATTTGGCATAGGGGTTATAAAACTATAAACCCAACCAAGACAGAATGATCTTTGCTTATGTAATTTTTAATAAAGAAGACATGAATATAGGTTTCATGAAAATAGCTATATCTTGAATTTAGTAAGATAACCGTAACTTCTAATCTTGTGGTTTTAAGTGGCCTAGTCCATAGGCAGTAAAGTTTGTTTTGGCAAAGGACTATTGCTGTCTTTGTTTCAAAGCTAAACTATAAACTGAGTTCCTCCTAAAGTTAGTTTGGCCTATGCCCAGGAATGAACAAGGACAGCTTGGAAGTCAGAAGCAAGATGGAGTCAGTTAGATCAGAGCTTTTTCACTGTCTCAGTTATAATTTTGCAACAGCGGTTCTATAGCTTTAAACGATGACTATCGCAGTTTTCACAAACAATCTAGGTAAACAAAATAAAATAATTAGGTAAACGTAATGGAATAAGTACTGGTAGACAAATTCATCATAATTTACAATCTAAAGTTATATTAAATTAAATAATAGGTATTTCATTATTTGGGTATTTTCCAATAAAAATCTATTGTAGGAAAACATTCTTTCAAAAAAATGTTTTTTTAAAAGGTGAACAATTTTTGTCTAACTCAAAGCTTATTTAAAGGTTATGTATAAAACAAGGTAAAGGGAACGAGGAAATAAGAAAGATGTAAGGAAAGTTATAAAAATAAAGAGGTTTTTTTGGTAAGAAAGCTTAAAGAGAAATAATTTTATATGAGAAAGAATCTTGTATGGTAAATTTAGTTCTAGAATAAAGTGACTGATTGTTTAAGAAAGAGGGATGTTTAGGACAAACCAGAAAGTTCAAGTGTGTCATGAACAGTCTGTTTAAATCACAATAGGAGGATTTATTTAAAAAAAACTTTTATATGATCAACTTGTCTGTAATTAAAGGGAAATTATAAGCATGTTTCTAGAAATTGGGCTTGATGTAAAAAAAAACACTTGTACACTAAATAATTGGTTAGAACAATGAAATTTTCATAAGGGATTGATTTACTCTTAATAAATTATAAGAGATTTTAATCTTTTTAACCCAAAGTTCAACTGTTAGTGCCTCTCACCATTTTCAGTTTTTTCTCCCCTTTTAAAGGGCGTGAAATAGTAATTCTCTCCTTCAACTCATCTTCAGCTCATGTAAGTTTTTTCCTCAAGCTCTGTTTGTTGTGGCCTGATGCTAAAGAAGTTTTATTAAAGGTGTAAAGAAAATGTTTTCTACCAACATAATATTCTGTGCAGTACAGAAGGTCTTTTCTTTTGCCTTTTGGTAACTGGCCTAACAGATTTTACAGTTTATTGAAACAATTCCTATGCCATTATTATTAAGTTTTGGTTTGCTTAAGAAAAAAATAGAGATTAAAAAAATTAATTAAGGTTATTACATTTATGTACCTTTCTGTATGTGCTTTTAAAGTACTTGTGACATTGAGTTACAGGGTTTTGACTCCTGGGTCTAAAAGGGACACCAAGTCCTGCTAAATCTTAAACACTGATAGCAATTAAAGCCTCATCTTCAGGCCCGGCAGAAGATGCCAGTCAAAATAAACTGCATTCCTCACACACAGGGCCAGAAATTAAAGCTATTCAACTCCTCAAGACCCAGGGACTATTGCAGAAGAGGCGGGGTGTGTGAGATTGTTAAGGGCTGATTTTGAGAGACAAAATAAGTTCAGTTTCTCTATAAATTAATCATTAATGTCAAAAGCACACTGATGCAAGACCAGCATATGGGCCTCTGTGTCAGATTAACAAGATTTTCTTGAAGGCTTAACCAACTCCTTAATAAAGCTTATAAAGTTTATGAAAGGTTTATGGAAGTTATATCTTATGGTCAAGATGAAATTTTTTTTTCAAGATGGGATTCTCACTCTGTGGCCCAGGCTGGAGTGCAGTGGCGTGATGTCGGCTATCAAACTTTAGATCTGAATTAAAATTGAATAATTTGAAAACGTTCCTGTCAAAATTCCTCTGCCTATACTGAGCCTTTCTCTGAGAGAGCTCTCCTGGAAACTCCCAGGAAAATGAATGGGTTCCAGGAGCCCTTTCTTTGTCATTCATTAAGATAAAGCATTTGATAATAAATAATTCAGGAGGGGGTTTCCTAACCATTCTCTAGAAAACAAAATTTCTTCTGAGCAGAGGCCACTTCTTACTCATCCTTGAAGTCAAAACATTTATGGCAGTAACCAGCACACATTAGGTACTCAATACTTGTTTGCCCACCTTGTTAACTCTCACATAGCTCAAAAGTCACTTTCTCAGCAAGGCTTTGTCATAGCCCCCAGAAGAGAGCAGGTAGCCCTATTATGTACTGTCATACTCCTTACACACTTTTTTCAAGGACTATTTGTAATTACATGTGTGTATTTACTTAATGTCTACATTTCCTCACTAGACTCTAATCTCCCTTTGTGCATAAGATCAGCCTTGTGGGCACTCAATACATGTTTGTTGAATGAAAGTGAAAAGCTCAACAGATGTACCTTGACTCAGAGCTAAGCTCTTCTTTTGTCAATACCTTCCTGAATAAGATCCATACTTTCTCCCATAAGATTTGATAGCTTATAATGGCCACATCACTTGGTTAGTTTTATTTCTTCTTTGTAATTTGTTTAAAGCACCTGGTACTTTCCAGATAGATGCCTACTGAAAATGGACTGCTATCTCTTGCCTGTAAGTAAATGTCTGCAATTTCAAGCCAGATACAGAAGAGAAATCAATAGAAATTGACATCTGGTTGACCTGCCGACTCCTTTTTTTACCTTTATTCACAATAGTCAAGCAGTATTTCAGAAATGATAAATGAGTTCCTGAAAGACAAACTTCATAAATCAGAATTTAAAAAAACTTGTACATGAGTGTTCACAGCAACTTTATTTACAATAGCAAAAAGAGGGAAACAACCTAAATGTCCATCAATGGATGAATGGATAAACAAAATGTAGCTTATCCATACAGTAGAATATTATCCACTTATAAAATGTAACGAAGCACTGATATATGCTACAACATGGGTGAACCTTGAAAACATTATGCTAAGTGAAATAAGTCAGACACAAAGGGTCACATATTGTTTGATTCTTAAATCCACAGAGACAGAAAGCATATTTGTGGTTGCCAGGAGCTGGGGGTAGGCAGAAACAGGGATATGAATGTAGGGTTTCCATTTTCTGAATTGTACACTTTAAAATGGCTACAGTCATACATTTTATCACTGTGTATATGTATTTTACCTCGGTTTTTTAAAAAGCTAAATATAAAACTGGCATCAAAATTCACAGGCTCAGACAGAAAACTCACAAAGAAAAAAAAATCAGCAGCCTTTCTAGAAGGAAACTATTAGCCCTGGATTATCAATTCACATTTTCACATACTGAGTTTCGTTACTACTACTACTACTATTACTACTACTACTGTAACTGCCCTGTGGGTTCACCTTGCCAGCTGCCTAGACAGAGCTGATTTATCAAGACAGGGCAATTGCAATGAAGAAAGAGTAATTCACGCAGAGCCAGCTGTGCGGGAGACTGGAGTTTTATTATTATTCAAATCAGTCTTGCTGAGCATTCCGGGATCAGAGTTTTTAAGGATAATTTGGTGGGTAGGGGCTCGAGAAGTGGGGAGTGCTGATTGGTCAGGTTGGAGATGGAATTATAGGGGAGTCAAAGTGAGTTTTTCTTGCTGTTTTTCTTGAGTTTTTTTTGTTCCTGGGTGGGATGGCAGAACTCGTTGAGCCAGATAAAAGGTCCAGGTGGTGTAGGCTGATCCATCGAGTGCGGAGTCTGCAAAATATCTCAAGCACTGATCTTAGTTTTTACAAAATGATGTTATCCCCAGGAACAATTTGGGGAGGTTCAGATTCTTGCATCCAGAGGCTGCATGGCCCCTAAACTGTAATTTCTAATCTTGTAGCTAATTTATTAGTCCTACAAAGTCAGACTATCCCCAGGCAAGAAGGGGGTTTGTTTGGGGAAGGGCTGTTATCTTCTTTTTTCAAAGCTAAACCATAAACTAAGTTCCTCCCAAAGTTCCGCCTACACCCAGGAGTGAACAAGTACAGCTGGGAGGTTAGACGCAAGATGGAGCCAGTTAGGTCAGATCTCTTTCACTGTCTCAGTTATAATTTTTGCAAAGGCAGTTTCGCTACTACTACTGCCACACTATCATTTCTACACAACCAAAACTAAGTTTCCCAAACAATTCAAGGAAAAAATTAACGAGATTAACTCGAGACTTGAAAGATCAATTCCTGTATTTAAATGAATTCTTCTAGATTCAAGATGATAAAAAATTAAAATGGAAAATTTATAAAGGAATACATTTCCCTAAATATTTTTTTGGTATTTCTAAGCACACCAGTCAAAAGACAAAGAAGTCGCTCTGTGAGCCTGAGCAAGTCATTACCTACTCTGGCCCTCAGCCCTTTCATCTCTAAAATGAAAGGGTTAGATAAAAGAATTCTGCATTTCTAAGAAAACCTCCTAAGAATCAAGAAAAAGAAATTGTGTTTTTTCATGGCAACAGTTCAGGGGTTTTTCAGGCTACCCAATTAGCTGGGTCCAACCATTTCTAATAAAGGAGGATTAGACCAAAAATAGCAAACTTGATGAGGGATATGCCCCTACAGGCCAGGCTGGTAATTAAATCAGTGAGGGAGGCTAGTTGGTGACAATACAGTTGAAGAGCTAATGTCTCATCATAATGGGGCAGGCTCTTTTCAACTCCATTCAATGATTGCTACAAGGAAATTTGGGCCCAGTGATGCAAGAGCTTTATTTTTCAGGAAAAAAGAGAAAATCAGATTTTTACAATGAAATCTCCACATTTTGAAATCTTTGCATACAGTTCGAATTTTTCCGAAACCATTGTGCAGGCCAAACTAAAAATTTCTACCAGGCTGTATACGGCCCAGGATCACCAATTTTCAACCTCTGATTAGAATATTTATTTATTTTTTATTTTATTTTTTTTTTTTTGAGACGGAGTCTCGCTCTGTCGCCCAGGCTGGAGTGCAGTGGCACATGGAGGGGTATTGGAGAAGCCTTCAGTGCACACAGTGGCTTTGCCATCAACATTGTTGATGGCAAACACTGTTGATGGCAAAGCCACTGTGTGCACTGAAAGCTTCTCCAATACCCCTCCATGAGACACAGTATAATACAGCTTAACTCACCCCATTTGCTAATTTATTTATTCAGCATGTATTTATTGAACACTTACTGTGCTCCAGACACTACCAATCGTGTCAGCCAAACAACGGTGAGTAAAAACTGACACAGTTCCTGCCCTCATAGAATTTATAGTCTGGTGGGTTAGACAAACCTTAATCAAATAATCAAAGTAATAGGTGGGTCATTATAAGCTGTGCAAAGTACCATCAAGGAAAGGTACCCAGGGCTAGGAACATATTATATAACAAGTGGGGAGGAGGTCTAGTATGATCTAAATTAGGGCATCAAGGAAGACTTCCCTGAGCAAGTGGTACATAATCTGAGATTCATCAGTAGAAGTTAACTGGGCAGAGGAGTGGTGAGAGGGGATAATTCTGGGCAATCTGAAGCTGCAGAAGTCCTGTTGGAAGAGTGGGTTTTGTGGCGAAGAAGGAACAGAGAGAAGGTCTGAGTGGCTGCAGCATAAAGAAGGGAATGGAGGAAAGTGGGGAGGGGTTAGGCCAAAGAGGATAGGAATGATCAGCCCTTTTAGGGCCTTTAAGGCCAGATGAACATTATGGCTTTTGTTCTATGAGCAATGGAAAACAATTCAAGTTGCTTAAGAAGACAATAACATTATCCTATTTAAGCCTATTTAAGTTCACACTGGCTCTGAGTGGAAGACGCATTGAAGTAGAGGGCAGCTTGGGCTCAGATTCAGGTCAAGTTCATGATAGTTGTCAAAATGGGAGTTGTTGGTAACCAGGACTTGGGTGAAGAAATAAATGAGTTTAAGAAATATTTTAACAAGTAAAAATCAATAAGAAATTAATGGATTTGATATGAAGAATTAAGAGAGAGGTGGTGGTCAAGAGTGTTTTTCCACCTTCTGAAATGCATACATGGATGGCCGGTGGTGCCATTTACCACAGGGGAAGTGTTGGAGGGAAGAGATCATGAATTCAGTTTTGCACATGCTGAGTTTGAGCTACTTTGGGGACAGTCAAGCGAACATGTTAAACAGACAGTTGGGTTTACAGGTCTGCTGCTCAACAGAGAGGCATCTAGACTGGAGCTAGAAATGTACACACCATTAGCATATAGATAAAAACAGAAGTTATGAGTATCTACAGGGTCACTTCAGGAAAGAGCATAGAGTAAAAACAAAAGAAGGCCTAACATGTCCAATATGTAGTGGCCTGGTAGAGGAGGATGTGCTAGAAAAGAAGAATGAGCACCAGTAGTCAATGAGGTAATGAGAAAAATACAAGGAGCAGGGTCACAGAATCCAGGAAAGGAGAGCATTCTAAAGAGGGGGAATGGCTGACAGGCTTGGACACACCTGATACTGCAGGTAAGCTGAGACTAGAAGAATAGCCATTAACTCTAGCAACATGGAAGGCCCTGGTGACATAATGAACACAGTTTTCTTGTAGTGAAGGAGTTAAGAGCCAGATCAGAGGGAGCTGAGTGGATAAGCAGTGAAAAGGTAATGGCATTGAGAATGTGCCACTTTTTGTAGAAGTTTGATGTTGAAAGGCAGGCACAAGAGAGATGGAGCAGTAGCAGGAAAAGTGTGGAGTTGAGGAACAGGGCTTTTGACTTTGGTTGGGTTTTGTTTCCTAAGGAATTCCATGTTGAGCACAGCAGAATGTTCCACTCTGGGTTCTGTCCATTTGGCCTCTTACCCACAGTTCAGCTATCAGAAATGCAATCCTGATCAACACCCACACCTATTTCACACGAAGTTTGGCTCATGTTCAAAATACAGCGGTGTGAAAGAACAGGGAAAACAGTTGTTTCTGTTCTGCCATCCCTTTCCCCTCTGAACTCCGTATTTTTTTTAATTATTGCTCATGTTACCTATCCCGTCCTTTCTATCCCAATCGACCTAATACATGCCCTCATTAATTCTTCCCTAGACTATTGTAATAGCCTCCTAAAACATTATCGTGTCTTCAGTCTTGCAGCTCATCACTGCCAGAGTCATCTTTGCAAAAGGCAGCTCTGATTACATTGCTTTCACCGAAAACCTTTAGTGGTTCCCTATTGCCCATGAAATCGACAAAATTTGTAACCTGGCTCCTACTCTGGCCCACAGTCCGTCCTGCCTTCCTACTTGATATACTCCTCTCCATACACCCTGTGCTCTGGCCAAATTCTATTTGCAATTCCCTCACTATGCCCTACATTTTGCCTCTCCACACCTTTACTCAGGCTGTTTCTTATTATCATACCTTTCCCTCATCTCTGCTATTGAAATCTTATCCATCTTTGGCTTAACCTAGCTGCCACCTCAAACAAGACACCTTCCCCCCTACTCACCCTCCATTTCAAACCTAGCTACTCACTCTTTTCATTGAACAGTCCTAAGCAGTAATTTGGAAGAGGGGTGGTCACAGACTCACAGACACAGGACAGTGGGGATTTACACAGCATTGCCTGGTATTGTAAGCTTTTTGTATATTTTTCAAATCCTTTACTGAATGCACTGAACTTCTGGAAGACTGGAACATGTCAAATTAATTTTTGGATCCACTGTGTTGCCCAGCCAGGGCCTAGCACAGGGCAGGCCTTCAGCAAATGTTTATTCACTGATGGATTAATGGAAGGAAAGAAGGAAGGAGGGCAATGGAATAGGGGAGAAAAGAGGGAATCCTAACACCAGATCCTCAAGGCAAGGAGCAAACAGAAAAGTACATTAAAAATCCTCATGTGTGGGCCAGGCACAGTAGCTCATGCCTGTAATCCCAGCACTTTGGGAGGCCGAAGTGGGTGGATCACCTGAGATCAGGAGCTCGAGACCAGCCTGGCCAACATGACAAAACATCATCTCTACTAAATATACAAAAAATTAGCCGGATGTGTTGGTGGGTGCCCATAATCCCAGCTACTCCGGAGGCTGAGGCAGGAGAATCGCTTGAGCCCCGGAGGCAGAGGTTGCAGTGAGCCGAAATCGCGCCATTGCACTCCAGCCAGGGTGACAGAGCAAAACTCCATCTCAAAAAAAAAAAAAAAAAAAAAAATACAAAAAACCTCATGTGGCAATTCATTAAACCCACGGCAAACCCTCTCACTTCTGAAACCCTCTCCAGGCTCTCTTAGTAAATTTCTCCAAATATTTACAGTGTCCACAATACAATAAGATATCTCTCAGGCAGATTTAATAAAGGTGATCCCACTCTTCTGGCTACAGTTAACAGCAAATAACTTAAGTGCAAAGATTTTTCTAGATAGAATAGACATCCTGAGAAATGAGCTCTGAGCCTCTGCCAAGCTCTGTGAAGTCACTCAGTTTAAACGCTTTCTCCCCACAGCTCCTATAGTCCCCCAGGCCAGGGTCTTGAGTCCTCTCATTGGCATTGGGACAACAGCTTTACAACTGATTTATTTGTGTCTGGTATCCCTTCCCACCAAATCCATCCTTTACTTAGTATATAATTAATCTTTCTTTTTAAAAAGCCATTTCCACTCCCCAGCCACCAGAATGGCAAAAATTGAAAAAATTGACAATACCAGGCATTGCCAAGGCTGTGGAGCAAACACAACTCTCCCCCATTGTTGGTGGGAGTATAAATTGATGCAACCATTTTGGAGAACTATTTGGCAGTAACTACTAAATCTAAACATGTGCCTACCCTATGAGCCAATGACCTCAATCCTAATTATATGCCCAAGAGAAACGAGTGCACATGTTCACCAAAAGACGTGTACAAAAATGCTCACAGACTTTTTAATTCATAATAGTCCACAACTGGAAACAACCTACATTTTCATTAACAGGAGACTGGATAAACAAATTGTAGTATATTCCTTCAATAGAATATCACTCAGCAATAAAAAGGAACAAACTACTTATCTCAAAAAAATTAAGCTGAGTGAAAGAAGCCAGTCATAAAAGAATGCATACTATATGATTCAATTTATATGAAGTTCAAAACCAGTTCAATAATGCCTCAACAGTGGTTAAGAGGTAAGGACGGGGCAATTGTTGACTGGGAAACTTCATAAGGTGCCCTTTTTGGGTGACGAAAATATTCTATATCTGGGTGATGGTTACATGGGTGTACATTTGTTAAAATTCATCAAACTGTACACTTAAAATCGCCCATCTTATTTTATATAATTATACCTCAACTAAAAATAAACAATGTAGTATTCGCCAGAATTTTTTTTTAATCATTTCAACCTGTCTTTTTCCTATTTCTGAATTCAATCCAGTTTCCAGACTTCTGCCTGGCTGTCAGGGTCCTCCATCACCTGTTCTTTTTTTTTTTTTTTTTTTTTTCAGATGGAGTCTCACTCTGTCGCCCAGGCTGGAGTGCAGTGGTGCAATCTCGGCTCACTGCAACCTCTGCCTCCAGGGTTCAAGCAATTCTCCTGCCTCAGCCTCCTGAGTAGCTGGGACTACAGGTGCCCACCACCACGCACAGCTAATTTTTTGTATTTTTAGTAGAGACGGGGTTTCACCGTGTTAGCCAGGATGGTCTCGAACTCCTGGCATGATCCACCCGCCTCAGCCTCCCAAAGTGCTGGGATTACAGACGTGAACCACTGCGCCCAGCCCCATCACCTGTTCTTACCTGGCCCTTCATCACTTGCTCCCACCTGATCAGTTCCATCAGTCTCCCTCTGCAACTTAACACCTAATCCATCATCACTATGATACTGCTCATGCCATTCCACCTCTCTGCTCTTCCCTCCCTCTTCCTTTTCTGTGAGCCAGGTCCTTCAGATCAAGTACTAAATTCACTTTCTCCTGCGCTTACTTACTTTACAGTGCTATTTACCTTATTTATCCTTCCTTTAGTGATACTATATATATCCTGAATGACACTGCCTTACATTGGCTTGTATAAACCTTAAATTTAATTTCCAATTCACTTCCAGTAAGTTATAGAATTAATTTTTGTAATTTCCAACATATGACTTTTCTCCCTGTTCTGTTATAAATTTTAGAAGGCTGGGACTAAAGTTTCTCCTATCTTCCAACTTCTGAGGATCTAGCATAATGCCACATACTTAGTGAGTGCTCAAAAGAACCCCTTGACCCCCAAAGTCAAATTAAAAGTAATAAATACTAGAAAGGTGGAGTAGAGAAAAGCCCCTGTTTTAATGTTAAAATTGGTATATTTTTCTATTTGACGTAGGCAAATCAATAAAATTCTTAGTAATCCCTATAGATTGTTTATTTTCTTATTATACATGCACATAATTCAGGAAGTCAAATAGTTCTACAAGACTTATTTTTAAAAATCAGTTGTCCTCAAACATACTTCTTTTCTCTTTAAATTTATTTATAATAAATAATCCAGCACCCTCTCCCTGAGGCGGGAGAACTCTGAGCCATGCTCGTCACTGTCTCCCCCCAGAGGTCCCCAGTGGGGTTGAGCCCCAGTTGCTCACAATCATAGCCTGCTCATTTTTTGTTTCTTGTCTCCCTTCCCCTATTCCCCTACTAGTTCTAACCAGATCACTTCTCAAATATACTCCTTGCACTCAAGACCTTGTCTCAAAGTCCACTTCCAGGGAAATCCAACCTAAGACCACGGGAGATGGTATCTCAATAAGGTAAAGGTGAAATATCTGTAAAGATGGGGTTAAGAAATGGGGAAAGGCAGAGAAAGGAGGGAAGAGTGAATGGAAAGAACCCAAACAAGAGTGGTTATGATAGAGATGCCTCCTTCTATGCTGAATGATTTTAGGTATATCCATGTGAGACCCTACTAGACCAGATTCTTCAGGGTCCAGAATTATTTTCTTTAGCACCAAGCATGGCAGCTTGTGTCAACCACTCTTGATAATGTTTTTTTTTTCTACTTTTAAAATTGTATCTAATAGTTCATGAACTCAAAACTCTCCCCATACTCACTTGTAGTCACCAGTGATCCTTTGCAAGAAGTTTTCTGACTTCATTCAGTACCCATTGCAAAAGACTGTAGAGATGAAACGGTTGTACAAAGGTTAAGTATTTTTGCTTTAAACATCTTGGGGAAATGTCTTATTTAAGACGTCACAAAAGAAAGGCTGAAAAAAAGAAAACCAGGCAAGTGATACAGGAGAAAAGCCATGTCTTTACTAAAAAACAATGTGACCTTTCCTTTGTCCAAAATGACTTCAGGAAATCAGTATAATCTGGCAGGTGAACTTTCTAACAGTAATAAAGAAATCAATTTGTGCTTTAAGATATAGCAGAAGTTGCTGGTGAAATCAGAAAGCCCTCTAGGCATGGAATAATTTTCCCAATCCTTTGTAACAGTCAAGAAAGGAGAGCCTGAAATGTGGATTTATTTTCCCCCATAAAAAATCTACCTTTGGAAGTATGTTAAGAAATCTCCTAGAGCCCATGGTCAGTGATACACTCTCTGTCTTACCATTGGTGTTGTCTTATCTTTTGTTTTTCTGACATTGTTGGGGACCAAACTCACATAATCTGATATGAGACATAATTTCATAGCCATTAATATTAGCTTTGCCAGAGACGGACAGAAAACCTATTAAAAAACACTTTAAAAAGGTGGAATTTTATTTTACCCTCCTATAAAAGTCTGGAGATATGCAGGCCAATGCTAATAAGGTACCTCTCCTCACGAAGTCTTTAACAATACAAAATCCTTCCAATTCACTGCTCCTCTACCCTGAGGTTCTACTCTTTGTCTTCATGGTCCAAGATGACAGTATTTGGATTATAAGAAACAGGATAGACAAAATAATAGTTTAAAAAAAAGTTACATAATCCTTCTGCTTATATCCCATTGGCCAGAATATAGACACGTGGTCATACTTAGCAGCAAGGGAGAATGGGAAATGTATTCATTATTTCAAACCATACATGCAAAGGTGAAAATCCTAATATTATGAAAAGAGAGAAAAGCTATTCAGAAAAAACTATCAATCATTACTCCAGCTTCTTTTCTGTCTTTCCTCCAATTCCATGTTCAACATTTTGAGGGAGTAGGTCCAGACAAAAGGTCATTTCCAGGCTGATCATTACCTATGAATGTGACCTCCTTCTCCAGGGTCACACATTCTGATGCCATCACTCACCATGAGCCTGCCTCTTAAAAATGGCTTTAAGTGTTTAGAGTAATAGAGACAGGAGAACTCCTACAAAAAACAGAAACAAGTCTGGGAACTGATGCCAGAAGCACAACTTGATGTACAGCCTGCCTATCTATATGATATGCTCTCATACACACACACACACACACACATCCACACACACACACACACACACACACATATCCACACATTCATTTAGCAAATATTTGTTGAGCCAATATAGCAGTGAATGTAACAGATAATCTCTACCCTCAAGAAGCATACATATCATGGGGGAGACAAATGACAAAGAAATAAACATGAAAATAAATATCTAATTATAAATTATGATGCATATTATAAAGGAAGAGAACAGAGCCTAGAAGACCAAAAATGAGGAGGCTAATTTAGACGAAGGATTAAGTACAAGCCTTTGTGGATGAATGCCATCAAAGCTGCAATTCCTAGGTTAAATGGATGTTAGCCCAGCAGAAGGAAAGACAAGCTGTTTCAGACAGGAGAAAAGGCATACACAAGTTCTTGGAAAGTGGGAAAGAGCCTGGCATGTTTGAAGAACTAAAGTAAGATCAGTATGCATGGAACTTTGTGCCCAAGTATGATTCACCCAACACACTTCCTAGATTTATGTTTGTCACACAGCCTGAAAACCTACCAAAGAGGGATTTGCTAATATATAAGAGATTTATTAAGATTAAATTTCTTTTTTTTTTTTTTGAGACAGAGTCTCACTCTGTTGCCCAGACTGGAGTGCAGTGGCATGATCTTGGCTCACTGCAACCTCCGCCTCCTGGGTTCAAGCGATTCTCCTGCCTCAGCCTCCCGAGTAGCTGGGACTACAGGTGCATGCCACCATGCCTGACTAATTTTTGTATTTTTAGTAGAGACAGGGTTTCACTATGTTGGCCAGGCTGGTCTCGAACTCCTGACTTCATGATCCACCCACCTCAGCCTCCCAAAGTGCTGGGATTACAGGTGTGAGCCACCACACCCGGCCAAGATTAAATTTCTTAAAAATACATCACACTTTTCCAGGAGATCAGGAGCCTATTCAGGGCAGGATCCTTCAAGGAAGCAACAAGAACATCCAAAGGATAATGATACACTCAGAGGGTCAAGATCCCTGGGCCTTAGAGGCCAGTAATAAGGGAAAGCACTCCTTACCAATGGGTCCCAACCGTGGACAGGCCAGACAAGGAAAGTTGGAAGAGCTAGAACAACACTAGCTCCTTAGGTAAATGTTGTATTCAGACTTAGTGCTGAGACTGAAGAAATGAAAGAATTATAAAATTTAAAGTGTGGTGGATTAACCATGGCTACAAATTCTTTGACACATCTTCCATTGAGATGTTGGGTCTCTTTCTCCAGTTATCTTTCCAGTCATCCTCACCAGAGTACCATACATGTGATTGAAGACATCTTGAATCTTCCAGACCAAATGAGCCATTAACTGAATACCACTGAGTGACCTCAGTCAACACCACATGGAACAGAATAATTGATTAGGAGAACCCTGAACCAAATTTGTGACCCATGAATTCATAAGATGTAATAAATTTGTTGTTGTTTTAGAGCACTAAGTTTTGGGGTTGTTATGCAGCAATAGATAGTGAGACACTGGCCAAAGATCCTTTTTGGCCTATGGACTTTTCAGGCTTTTAAATCTATGGAGTGTTGAGGATTTCCAGGCCACCATGGGCTTTCTTTCTGTTTTTCTAGTTCAGACTACTGAAGCAGTATTCTCTATGTAGAAAGCTAGAAGTTTCCAGAAGAAAAAAGGTAAGAAATGGGAACGTGGCAGGAAAATTGGCACCAAGGAGTGGAATGTTGCTATAAAGATACCTGAAAAGGTGGAAATGACTTTGTAACTGGGTAATGGGCAGAGTTGGGACAAGTTTCTAGGGCTGAGAAGAAGACAGGAAGATGAAGGAAAGTTTGGAACTTCTTAGAGACTTGTTAATTGGTTGTGACCAAAATACTGATAGAAATATGGACAGTAGGCTGGGCACAGTGGTTCACACCTGTAATCTCAGCATTTTGGGAGGCCAAGGTGGGCAGATCACTTGAGGTTAGGGGTTCAAGACCAGCCTGGCCAATATGGTGGAACCGTGTCTCTACTAAAAATACAAAAATTAGCCAGGCATGGTGGTGCACACCTGTAATTCCAGCCACTTGGGAGGCTGGGAAAGGAGAATCACTTGAACCCAGGAAGTGGAGGTTGCACTGAGCTGAGATCGTGTCACTGCCCTCTACCCTGGGTGACAAAGAAAGACTCCATCTCAAAAAAAGAAAAAGAGAGAGAAAGAAGGAAAGAAAGAAGAAGAAAGAAGGAAAGAAAGAAGAAGAAAGAAAGAAAGAAGAAAGAAAGAAAGAAAGAAAGAAAGAAAGAAAGAAAGAAAGAAAGAGAAAGAAAGAAAGAAAGAAAGAAAGAAAGAAAGAAAGAAAGGAAAGAAGAAAGAAAGAAAGGAAGGAAAGAAAGAAAGAAAGAAAAGAAAAAAATAAATATGGACAGTGATGGTCAGGCTGACAAGGTCTCAGATGGAAATGAGGAATTTATTGGGAACTGCAGTTAAAGATCACCTGTGCTATGCCTTAACAAACAGCTTGCACATATTATGTTCATGCTCTAGACATCTGTGGAAGTTTGAACTTAAGAGTGATGACATAGGGTATCTAATGGAAGAAATTTCTAAGCAGCAAAGCATTCAAGAAGTGGCCTATTTCTAACAACCTACAATCAGATGTGGGAGCAAAGAAATGATTTAAAGTTTGAACTTATATTTAAAAGGAAAACAGAGCACATAAAAGTTTGGAAAATTTGCAGCATGGCCCTATGATAAAGAATCCAAGCAGGCTACAGAGCAACCACTTGATAGAGAGCTTTGCAAAACTAAAAGAGAGCCAAGTGTTAATATCCCAGACAATGGGAAAAAGTCCCTAAAGGCTTTTTCGTAAATCTCCAAGGCTGCCCCTCCTATTGCAAGCCTAGAGGCCTGGGAGGAAAGAATGGTTTTAGGGGCCAGGCCCAGGGCATCACTGCCGTGAGCCACTTCAGGACACTGCTTCCCAAATCCCAGCTGCTCCAGTTCCAGACTCAGCTCAAAGGGTCCCTGGTACAGCTCAGGCTGCAACTTTGGAGATTGTAACCTGCCGTAAGCCTTGGTGGTTAACAGATGGTATTAAGCCTGTAAGTGCACAGAATGCAAGAGTAAATGAGGCTTGACAACCTACGCCTGGACTTCAGAGGATGTACGAGAAAGTCTGGGTGACCAGACAGAAGCCAGCTGCAGGAGCAGAGCCCCCACAGCGAAACTCTACTAGGGTAGTGCTGAGGAGAAATCTGGGGTTGGAGCCCCCACACACAGTCCCCACCAGGGCACTGCCTAGTGGAGCTGTGAGAAAGGAGCCACTGCCCTCTGGACCTCAGAAAGGTAGATTCACCGGTAGCGTGCACCCTCTGCCAGGAAAAACCATAGCACTCAACTCCAATCCGTGAAAGCAGCCACATGGGCTGCATTCAGCAAAGCCACAGGAGCAGGGCTGCCTAAGGCCTTGGGGGCTCATCCCTCACACCGGGATATGGGACATGGAGTCAAGGATTGTGTTGGAGCTTGAAGATTTAATGCCTTCCCTGCTGGGTTTCAGATTTGCCTGGGACCTCCTCACCCTCTCTCTCTTGCTTACTCTCTTGTCATGTTGCATGTCTGCTCTTATTTCACCTTCCAACGTGAGTAAAAGATCCCTGAGATCTCACCAGAAGCCAAATAGATGCCAGTACTATACTTGCTGTACAGCCTGCAGAACATAAGCCAATTAAACCTCTTTTCTTTATAAATTACCCAGCTTCAGGTATTTCTTTATAGCAGTGCAAGAACAAACTGACACAGTAGGTGAACAATCAGAACTGGCTGGGTATTTGCTTGCTGAATGGAGACCAAATTACCTTATGGATAAGTTTTCAGCCCAGTTAACCAGGAAGGAAAGACTACCCTCAAATAACAGCTATTCACTGGGCTGGATTTTTCTCTTGAGCTAAATCTTTTTTGAGATACAGAACATATCAAATAGAATTCAAAAATGATCAGTCCCAATATTCACCATCATTTGTAAGATTGCTTTAGAACCAAATCCACTTATAAAATGGTGACTGCCCGGTTTTGGAAGCAAAAGTTGAAAGACATCATAATAATAAACTTCTTCCTAATTAGGCCAGTCTTTCATGACCTCTGTATCTGCTTATATTTTCTCTATATGAACACTTGAAATTTGCCCAAATTATTATTTATTCTCAGTAATTGGGTCAGGAGTGGCAAGAATAATCACAAATAAGTCCAAGCTTCAAGTGAGCATATAGTTTCAAACCAAATATCAGAAGTGCTTAAAGGAAGTTACACTGCCTCACTCTGCCTTCTTGGATGGAATACTTAAAAAAAATGGAATGGAAGGGGGATAAACAGAATACAAAGGCATATAAATATACAATAGAAGAAAGAAAGAACTAATAAAAGGGGGTCAGAAAAAATTAGGAGACTTAAGGACTCTATGTTTTTGGGTTTTTTTTTAGACATGGGGTCATCTTGCTTTGCTGCCTAGGTTGGTCTTGAACTCCTGGCTTCAAGGAATCCTCCTGTCTCGGCCTCTCAAAGTGCTAGGATTACAGTTGTGACCCACCACACTCAGCCTTAAGGTCTCTAATTTTGCCAACAATTTGTAATCTTAGACAAACTTTCTAATCTTCCTGGATCTCAGTCTCCTCATTTGGCCACTGGAGAGAAAACCTTAAGAGTTCACAAGACTGTTATGAAAATCTATGTGATCATTAATATGAAAGCACCCCCCCCCACACACACACACATATACACACACAGTAATTGTTCTGCAAATGTAAAGTGTTAATATAGAAAATCTAAGATTGATTTGCTCCTTAAGAATAGAGAGCTGTATGCAGTTCATGTGTGGAGCTCATCTAATACAACCCATTTGTTTTGCAGATGGCAAAATTCAGATCTAGAAAAGTTCAATGGTTTGTGAAGATTGCAAAGAAAAGTATTCTCCTCACACCCAGCCTAGTGTTCTCTTGGGCCCCCAATCACCTTGAACATCTCTGAGGTTGCAGGTGATTTTTACAATTGTCATCAGCATGTGCATGGTTCTCAGAGCTTTACTGATTAAAGACTAAGATTACAAGCCAGGCCCCATCCTCATAGTCAATCCATCACCTAAAGCTATTTAGTTTACTTCTTAAATCTCTCTGGATTCCACTCCTTTCTCCCCAGTCATATAGCCAAGTCCCCAAATGAAGCTTCCATCGACTCTCACCTGATCTACCCAAACTGTTCCCCTAGCTTCCATTCTTAGGCCCTCTAATCTGTTTTCCATAGCATGGCCAAAAAAAACTTTCTCAAAATGCAAGTCTAATCACATCAGTCCTCTTAAAAACCTTCAAAAGTCTCCCACAAAAACCAATGCCTTCCCATGGCACACCAGGCTCAACCGCTTGAGCCTTATTTCTTGGTCTCTTTCGTGTTCCAAGGTCAAACCATGTCCCTGCAAGCTTCAGGAGGCACTCATAAGTCATCCCCTTCTCCCGGTATGCGTAGACCCACCCCAACTCCTTTTGCCTAATTAGCACCTTTCACCCATAAATGTGAATCAATTCAAATGCCCCCGCTCCTCCAGAAAGTTTTATGAGTCAACATATAGACTGGTACAGGGCTTAGAGATTCCTAGCATTTCCTTTTCATCTAGATTAGTACAGTGCTCAGAGTTTCCCAGAATTTCCGTTTCATTTCTTTTCAGAGTTTAGCATTATACATTTATCTATGTAATTATTTAATCACTACCAGCCCCCATTGCCACAAGTTATAAGGTCTCTGGGGGCAGTGCCCTTGTCTGTTTTGCTCACTACTTGCTCATTAATCAGCGCCTGGTATTCAGTGGGTATTCAATAACTGTTTTTTTTTTTATTATTATACTTTAGGTTTTAGGGTACATGTGCACAATGTGCAGGTTTGTTACATATGTATCCATGTGCCATGTTGGTTTGCTGCACCCATTAACTCGTCATTTAGCATTAGGTATATCTCCTAATGCTGTCCCTCCCCCCTCCCCCCACCCCGTAACAGTCCTCGGAGTGTGATGTTCCCCTTCCTGTGTCCATGAGTTCTCATTGTTCAATTCCCACCTATGAGTGAGAACATGCAGTGTTTGGTTTTTTGTCCTTGAGATAGTTTACTGAGAATGATGGTTTCCAGTTTCATCCATGTCCCTACAAAGGACATGAACTCATCACTTTTTATGGCTGCATAATATTCCATGGTGTATATGTGCCACATTTTCTTAATCCAGTCTATCGTTGTTGGACATTTGGGTTGGTTCCAACTCTTTGCTATTGTGAATAGTGCCGCAATAAACATACGTGTGCATGTGTCTTTATAGCAGCATGATTTATAGTCCTTTGGGTATATACCCAGTAATGGGATGGCTGGGTCAAATGGTATTTCTAGTTCTAGATCCCTGAGGAATCACCGCACTGACTTCCACAATGGTTGAACTAGTTTACAGTCCCACCAACAGTGTAAAAGTGTTCCTATTTCTCCACATCCTCTCCAGCACCTGTTGTTTCCTGACTTTTTAATGATGGCCATTCTAACTGGTGTGAGATGGTATCTCACTGTGGTTTTGATTTGCGTTTCTCTGATGGCCAGTGATGATGAGCATTTTTTCATGTGTTTTTTGACTGCATAAATGTCTTCTTTTGAGAAGTGTCTGTTCATGTCCTTCACCCACTTTTTGATGGGGTTGTTTGTTTTTTTCTTGTAAATTTGTTTGAGTTCATTGTAGCTTTCTACATATGGTTAGCCAGTTTTCCCAGCACCATTTATTAAATAGGGAATCCTTTCCCTATTTCTTGTTTTTGTCAGGTTTGTCAAAGATCAGATAGTTGTAGATATGCGGCATCATTTCTGAGGGCTCTGTTCTGTTCCATTGATCTATGTCTCTGTTGTGGTACCAGTACCATGCTGTTTTGGTTACTGTAGCCTTGTAGTATAGTTTGAAGTCAGGTAGCGTGATGCCTCCAGTTTTGTTCTTTTGGCTTAGGACTGACTTGGCGATGTGGGCTCTTTTTTGGTTCCATATGAACTTTAAAGTAGTTTTTTCCAATTCTTTGAAGAAGTCATTGGTAGCTTGATGGGGATGGCATTGAATCTATAAATTACCTTGGGCAGTATGGCCATTTTCACAATATTGATTCTTCCAACCCATGAGCATGGAATGTTCTTCCATATGTTTGTATCCTCTTTTATTTCATTGAGCAGTGGTTTGTAGTTCTCCTTGAAGAAGTCCTTCACATCCCTTGTAAGTTGGACTCCTAGGTATTTTATTCTCTTTGAAGCAATTGTGAATGGGAGTTCACTCATGATTTGGCTCTCTATTTGTCTGTGATTGGTGTACAAGAATGCTTGTGATTTTTGTACATTAATTTTGTATCCTGAGACTTTGCTGAAGTTGCTAATCAGCTTAAGGAGATTTTGGGCTGACATGATGGGGTTTTCTAGATATACAATCATGTCATCTGCAAACAGGGACAATTTGACTTCCTCTTTTCCTAATTGAATACCCTTTATTTCCTTCTCCTGCCTGATTGCTCTGGCCAGAACTTCCAGCACTGTGTTGAATAGGAGTGGTGAGCGAGGGCATCCCTGTCTTGTGCCAGTTTTCAAAGGGAATGCTTCCAGTTTTTGCCCATTCAGTATGATATTGGCTGTGGGTTTGTCATAGATAGCTCTTATTATTTTGAGATATGTCCCATCAATACCTAATTTATTGAGAGTTTTTAGCATGAAGGGTTGTTGAATTTTGTCAAAGGCCTTTTCTGCATCTATTGAGATAATCATGTGGTTTTTGTCTTTGGTTCTGTTTATATGCTGGATTACATTTATTGATTTGCGTATGTTGAACCAGCCTTGCATCCCAGGGATGAAGCCCACTTGATCATGGTGGATAAGCTTTTTGATGTGCTGCTGGATTCGGTTTGCCAGTATTTTATTGAGGATTTTTGCATCAATGTTCATCAAGGATATTGGTCTGAAATTCTCTTTTTTGGTTATGTCTCTGCCAGGCTTTGGTATCAGGACGATGCTGGCTTCATAAAATGTGTTAGGGAGGATTCCCTCTTTTTCTATCAATTGGAATAGTTTCAGAAGGAATGGTACCAGTTCCTCCTTGTACCTCTGGTAGAATTCGGCTGTGAATCCATCAGGTCCTGGACTCTTTTTGGTTGGTAAGCTATTGATTATTGCCACAATTTCAGAGCCTGTTATTGGTCTATTCAGAGATTCAACTTCTTCCTGGTTTAGTCTTGGGAGGGTGTATTTGTCGAGGAATTTATCCATTTCTTCTAGATTTTCTAGTTTATTTGCATAGAGGTGTTTGTAGTATTCTCTGATGGTATTCAATAACTGTTTATTGGAAGAAAAGATAAAGAAAAAAGCTGACCCCAGGGCACCAAAACCAGCATCTTTTCATTGAATCCTCTAAAAATAAATGGAAATGATCTAAAAATAGAAAAACCATAAGGACTATTTAAGCTCTAATGATACACAAATTCAAGTGGAAAGGAGATCTAATTTCTAAAAGTAATTCCTACTTTTAGAACATTATCCTATCTAAAGGTCTTTCTTTAGATGCCCCAAAGGAAGGCCAACTTCTCCCTGTTTCCACCACTGAGCCCAATAGTACCTGAAATCTATGCTTGAAATTGGCATGGAGATTCAAAAGCAATGAAAAAGAAATGTAAGTTAAAAGCTTTCCACTTAGGTAGAGAAAAGTGAAGAGATCAAACCTCTCTCCACCCAGATTGTTCTAGCATAGACAGAAAATCAAAAATTCCCTTTATTTTTTAAAAGCAGAGATGGTAGGGTGAAGGCCATTAGTTATCAAGCATCTAATAAGTTCCAAACATTTGCTAGGCCCTATGCGAGTGTTATCTCATTTAATTTTACAGCTATGCTATTAGTTGGGTATTATCTGTTTTATACATAAAGAAATAAGCAGATAACTCACAGTCACATAACTATAAATTGGCACAGTTAGAATTCAAACTCAGAGCAATCTGATTCTGAAGCTTATTGCCCTTTTCTAAACCATTCTGTCACCTCAAGAGAGACACACAGAAGTGCTTCCCACCATAATCTAATTACAATATTCCCTGCTTATTCACTGTTTCACTTTCCAAGGTTTCAGTTACCTGCAGTCAATCACGGTCCAAAAATATTACATACAACAAGATATTTTGAGAGAGAGGGAGAAAGACTACATACACATGGCTTTTATTACAGTATATTGTTATAATTGTTCCATTTTGTCATTAGTTATTATTGCTAATCTCTTGCGTCTAATTTATAAATTAAACTTTATCATAGGTATGTAGGTATAGGAAAAAGCCTAGTATATATAGAGTTCCGTACCACCCCCGGGTTCAAACATCCACTGGGGGTCTTAGAACATATTCTGAAAAATAAGGGAAGACTACTGTATGTTCATTTTCTCCCTTAAAAACTATCTTCCCAAACGAATTTCCGAGCATTTGCAGGAAATAAGATGAGAATAAACGTTCTCCCTGTACCTTCATTGATTCTCTGCACTCATGATCTTTGCCCATTCTCTAATATTTGAGGCACCGAGATGGATACACACACTTATTTGCACTAGTCACTCCCTTATGCCTGGCCTCTGAGCTCCCTTGAGAGAAAGGGTCATGTCTCATTTATCTTTGGAGCTCTAGTTTTGAACGCAGTCTCTGACACTCAATGAATCTTTGTTAAATTAACTGGATGAATGTGGAATGATATAGAGATGAATAAAACATGGTCCTTACCCCCAAGACATTTAAAATCTAATAGAATAGAGAACACACATACCAGAAACAACAGAAGACCGTAGTAAAAGTGTCACAGAGAGTTAAAGGGCAAAGAAAAGAGTTCATTAAAGAGAAATCTAGGTGGGGGTTTAAAGACTTGGTAGGATTTCAACAAACCAAATAAAGTAAGAACAAGTTTCATGCAGGGTATTCCAGGTGGAAGGAACAACATAAGTTGAAGTCCAGAAGAGAGAAGCCCTAAAGCTGATCCAGGATAATCTCATTTGGATGGAGCATAGAGTGCAGATAGGAAATATGCCTGGCAAGTAGGCTAGAATCAAATTAGGGAAAGCGACTTTAGAAGCCAGATTAGGTAGATGAGCAGCAAAGAAAAGCAGCATTTTCAGAAGGGCTTATTTGGGAACCATGTGTCAGATGGACTGAGAAGTAGGGAGAAGTTAGAGCAATCCCTATGAAAAAGATAGTTACAGCTCAGGTCAGAAGTAACTGGGCTCTCAGGCTCTCCTACTAGCCAGGAGGACTTGGGTATTATAACAATGCTTCACCACTTTCTTCCCCAAAAGACGGAATGAAAAGAAGTTGCCAAGAATCCAAATGGGCATAGGTTCTCCTAAACGTGTCAGTGTTTTCATTTTTCATCGAAACCAGCAAGTCTCTCTCTTTCTTGGTATTTATCATGAAGTTCAGTGAAGCAAATGCTTTAGGGAGCTAATTCCCTTGTGAGCAGCCCTGAGAGGATGATTTGGGAGAGTTGGGGGATTAATACCTCAGCTTTCTTGCTCAGGTAACTCTGAGGCGTGGTCCACACTGTCTCCCAGAGATCTCCAGTGGAACTGACCTCAGTTGCCCACAGATGTAACCTGCTTGATGCTGCACCTTTAATTGGCTTCCTTCCCTTCCCCTTGTCTCTTCCCCACTCCCCTACTACTGTTTCCTAGAATAACTTCACAAATTAATTATTTGCCCTCAAATCCTTGTCTCAGGGTCAGGTTCTGGGGGAACCCAATCTGCCTTAGTCAGTTCAGGCTGCTAAAACAGAATGTTGTGGACTGGATGGCTTAAACAACAGACATTTATTTCACACAGTTCTGGAGGCTGGGAAGTCCAAGATCAAGGTGCCAGCAGATCTAGTGCCTGGTGAAGGTCTGCTTCCAGGTTTGCAGATGGCCATCTTCTTATTGCATCCTCACATGGCCAAGAAAAAATTATCTTTCTCATATCTTCTGATAAGAGCACCAATTCCATTCATGGGGTGCTCCACTATCATGAGCTGCTCACCTTCGAAAGGCCCCACTTCCTAATACCATCACCTTAGATGTGAGGATTTCAACACAGGAATCTGGGGTGGGGGGACACAAACATTCAGTTCATAATACAAGCTAAGACATAGGGATTCTTGGCTTCTTCAAAACATTAATACTTAAGCTTCTACCACAAGAGGAGGGAGACCAGATGGTACTGGGGGCAGGGAAGAAGGGGGTAAAGTTTGGCATGGAGAGACTCCCTCCCTAAAGCTTGGGACACCAGAGGAGAGACAGGTATATCTCAGAGGCCTATTAGTCAGTGAGCCATAATGAATCAACTGATCAAATCTTTCATGTATGGTCATGTCTGCCACATTCAAACAGACAAGAACCAAAGAAGGATATTGAAACTAGCATTTAGGTCCCAGTGTTATTTTCCAATCTGAGTTGCCACACTCACATATCTGGAACTTCTCCAAGGCCTTTTATAGAAGCTTCCCAAAGGCCTGGGCTACTGTGAGCTGAAAAAGAGAAAGAGAAGCAAGGAAAGCCTGTGTGTGAAACATCAGATGACTCTGCTCTGAAAACAGAAGCTTGGCACCAGAAGGAAAAGCCCCTCAGAAAGAAAATTCAGCAGCTAAGTGGATTAGGAGGAGTTGCAAGTCAAGCCTTTGCTCTGGCCCAGAATCACAATCAAGTTCTCTGCAGGCATGAGCTCAACAGGTAGGGGGAACTCCTCATTATAGCTCAGGAGGTAACTTTCCTAAATTGCATTAAGCTAGATAGTGCTCAGAACATCCATCCCATCCCTCTCTTGGCAGCCAGTTAAGAAGCCGCAAAATTGGATGTCCTTCTAAATGACCAAAACCGTGGATGCGCATATGGGGGCTCCCCTCCCTTCTGGTTTAAAGGTTACAGGCCTGCCACAGGACCCTGAGCCTTATTTTCCATCGAGGTGTTTAATTAGGTTTTACTGCCCAAACACGACATTTAGTACATTTTAATTACGCAACAAAAGAATGCAGTACATTGTCCTATTGAGAAGGCAGTATTCAAATACACTAAATATTTAAGCCATTGTTGCTCACCACCTTTAAGACGTTTTGCCAAACCAGAGTAACATCTTTGTTTAATAAAATAGTGAGGGGCAAATTCCACATCTGGAATTTTGAACATACCAGTCATGAAACAAATGGATCCAATAGAAAGTGTTGAATCCAAATATTTAGATGATTAGCCCAAGAATTTGGCAAAGAGATCTCCAGGAAAGAAGCATGCAATTTTAGATCATTTTCCATCTACTTAGGGCATGTAAATGGTTTACGTGTTTAATTTTCTCTAAAGATAACCATAATGCCAGTGACTGAAATAGACAATAACTTTGAAATTCAGTGCAGTGAAAAAAAGACCATGACCAAAAATCATTTAAGGCATAGCATGCAAGTCAGGGTACACAGCGTACAGTATAACTGTCAATGCCAAGACCAGCTGCAAAAACTCCAAAACTGGATTATGTTGCCTTATTTTAAAACAAGAACACACTAAAGATTAGAGTTTGGGGTAGAGTTCTAGACTAATGCATCAAATCTTTCAAAGATATTTGTCCTCCAATTAAATTAAGTCCACACTATAAAATAGGAATTTGACTTTCTACAGGGCCAGAATGGCCACTGCCTGTGACTGGCTGACTCCCACAAATAGGTAAAGCCTAGTCACGGGTTTGGCCTCGCTGATAGGCCACTTAAGCCTCCTGTTCCCCTCTGCCCCACAGGTTACTCTCCTGTTTCCCTTACTTCCCTGCCCTCCTCTCAACCTCTTTTCTTCACTCCTTCTTGACCTGCCTCCACCATCACCTTTGCTAAGACCTGGACCTTGGCCTTCTTCTCTTTCATCTTCCCATTCTTCCTCCCATCGTGTGTCTCCAATCTCCACCTAAAAACAGATGTCTCCCAGGATTTCTCTGGGCTCACGTTGCCAGTTATTTTAGTGCATTTGCCAAGTGACTCCAATAGTGTTTGTAAAATTAAGTTCATTGTTCTCTCACTTCAATGTCTCTCTTTTTAGGCTTTCCATCATCAGGATTAAGATTTTCCAGTTATGCACGTCCCTTCCCTACTCTGTCCAAACTCCCACCCCAGACAAAGCCCACAAAAACTCAAATGGAAATCACTGAAGAAACCTTCTAATCCATTTCCCTGCCTCTATATTCTTCCCATTTATCCATTGGAAACTAAACTGTACATCTCACATCCAAAATAATTTCCCTATTCTTGCATGCTGAATCAAACCCAAACACATCTTGGCTGTCAGAGCTGACATCTCTTGTGCACCCAACACAGGGCTTGCCCTTATTGCATGCAAGAAAAGCTGGTTATCAATCTTCACATGCATATTTTCTCCTACTGATGATCATAGGCTTTGCAGGAGGACCCCCTAGCATAACTCTGGCTTCTACACAAGTTATTGAATTTCTGAGTCTTAATTTCTTGACTTGTCTAAGAAAAGGGGAAAAGTTCATTGTACCTACCTCACAGCATTGTTCTGATATGCAAATAAGTTAAAGTGCCTACTAAAGCATCTAGAAAATGGTGGAAGTTTAATTAATTGGCATTTTTTATTTCTTTCATCACCTTTTCCTCCATATTCCAAATCTCCTTTATTTTTTCATGTGTTTCT